>NW_004524670.1:7788496-7788999 GCF_000260255.1 Octodon degus
TGGCTTTGTCATCACGAAATTCTTTAGCTGTTCTTTGTCATGAAAGTATTTCACTTCTCCATCAAACTTGAAAGAGAGTTTTGCAGTGTATAGTACTCTGGGCTGGAGTTTGTTTTTGTAGAAGACTTGAAGTACTCTGCTCTATGCTCTTCTTGCCTTCATAGTTTGTGAAGAGAAGTCGGCCGTAATTCTGATGGGATTTCCTTTGAATGTGATCTACTTCTTTTCTCTAGTGGCTTTCAGTAGATTATTCTTGTGCTGAATTTCTGGGATTTTAACTATTATATGTCTTGGTGTGGTTTTCTTTGGGTTGAGGTTACTTGGCATTTTGCATGCTTCAGTTACCTGAATATCAGATTGTTTCCTCATATTTGGGAAGTTTTCTGCTATTACTTCTGCCCATATTTTTTTAATGTCCTTTGTGTTGGCTCCTTCTTATTGATGCATGTTAGTCTCACATTGTTCATCTTTGCATCATCTTGCAGTTGATGGATTATTCTTTC
>NW_004524670.1:7789380-7805211 GCF_000260255.1 Octodon degus
TTTCCTCTATATGTTTCTGCATTTGATTCTTTACTGCAGATGTTATTAATTCAGGGGTTTCTTTTTTTATTTCCAATCTGAGTTCCTCTATACCTTTCTGCAGCTGTTTATGTATTTCAGAAGCCATTGATTCATTGCTTTTAGCTGTGTGATTCCCAATTTGTCCTGTGTTAGTGTCCTCTGCACTTGTTATGTGTGGGCTTGGGTTCTGAGGTTGCATTTTGTTCCTTCTTGTTATTTTGTGTAACACTGTCTTCTGACCTTTGTTATAGATCTTCGTTGTAGTTATAACTTTAGCACATACCTAAGTTCAAGTGCAGATCTACAAAGTTTGGATTTATCCAGCTGTGCCTTGCTTGGGTCTGGCTGCTGTGCTCAGCTCCTTCCTGCTGCTGCCCTTGTGGGTGAACCTGTTGTGCCCCTCTGGCAAGATGTTCAGCTCCTGCACTAGCTGGGTGATTCTATCCTCTATACTCTCTGCTGGCATTGCAGCTGCAGGGTTTCACCCCAGGCCTGTATGCCAGGCCTGAGCTGAGCCTAGAGGGAACAAGTTGGAGTAGGGGGGAGTGGCAGCTCTCCCATACACTCACTGGGTCTCGGCTAGGACTGGGTCTGGGTCCTTCTGGTCCCGGAAGGAGGCAGCAATTCCTACTCGGTGGTTAGGGTGGGGGAGGTGCTGCTGAGTGGTGCAGCACTCCAGAAAACAAGGTACAAAGTAGTCTAAGGTGAGTATCATGTTAGGCCAGGCATGGCCCAGGTAGGATATTATAATCACAGTGGGAAATTTAGTTTTATTCTAAGATACAATGCAAGTTGTTGAAGGTTTAAGTAAGGGAGTGACATGCTGTGACTCAGGCTGTTGTGGGGAGAGTGGGTTGAGAACAAGAGGGATGCATAGCCAAAAGAGCAGGGCAGGGATCAGATAAGTTTCCCTCTGTAGTTCAGGTCCACAGTGATGGAAGTGGAGATGGAAAGAAGTGGGTCAATCTGTAGATATTTACGTGCAAAGATTGATTACGTGTGAGAGGCGAGTGAGAGGGAGGTGTCTAGAACAACCCTGGAGTGTCTGGCTTGGGAAGTTTCAAGGACAATGGAAGCCTGCCTGAGGCCATCCAGTTAGCAACCAACAGAGCCAGGCCTGTGCCCAAGGCTCAGGGTGATGTCTTGTAACAAGGTTGCACATGATTCCCAGAAGCCAGAAATGAGTTACTGCTGTTCTAGTTCCTGTTGAGTAAGTCGCTGTGTTTCCAGTGCGGACTCCATGGAAAAGTTCTTCCTAAATTGGAACATCCAATAACTTTGGACTTGAAGTTAAGCATTCAGGTTAAAATCTAATACCATGGACAGGCCACTCAATGATGTAGAGCTGGTGACTTTGTTTTATTAAAAACAGTAGCCAATCACTATTTTAAGTGGGAGAAGAGGTAGGGCTGTCTAGGAAGCCAAGTCTGAATCCTGGGAATAGCATTTACATCTTGTCTTTGGTCACACTCCTCTGTTTCTTTTTATTCTCTTAAGGTCACCCCTGTGATTTGGGGACCAAGTGCAGATTTTCGGTGAACATATTTCTGCTTTGTGATCCCAGGTGAAGTCAGTGACAGCTTCTGGCACTCTGGTGTCTTGATGTGGTAGAAGTACAGTGGTGACACACCTTGTTCCCTAATCTGTCCCTCATTATTATTATGTGGAATACTGCCCCATTCTTCACACTTCAGATCTGGAAATAAAAAATGGTATTTAGTTAAGAGCCAAAAGCAGAAAAGCTCAGTGTTGATGTACTTCTGAATAATTCTGGGTGGCTTTCTAAAATAGATTTATGGGCCCCACTAACAAGCTATTCCAATTCAGTAAGCAAGATGTGGCTGAGAAATATGTATTTTTTGTAAATTCCCAAGATAAATCTGAGGCAGGTGATCTAAGAACTGTACTGAAAGAATTATTAGTGTAGAGGTCAGTTTGTGATTTGTGGAGGTCAAAGCCCTGACTGCTAAATAAATAGTGGAGCTATACTGAAAAAACACTGCATGTTTTCAAATTGAAATACTGTGTGAAGATTGTTTTTCTTACCATTTAACTCAAATAAGTTGTGATGAATCTGCTATTATTTTAGAATCAATGAGTGTTAGGGATGTTTTCAAGCACTGGAGTAATATTTGAGAAGTTGAGCTTTTTAAAAAAGCATATGCATTGAGTGTTACGTGTGTTGGTGACTGTAATATTTGACATTTATGAGAAACCTAAAGTATTATCAAGTAGGTTAAAAAAGCTTGGGATTCCTTTTCACAAGAATCTATTTTTGCCGAAATCCTATCCTAGTTCTACTATTCACTTAAGATTTTCATGGAGATACTTAATTAAAAATAAATTAAGATGAGGGCCAGTAAGATAGCTCAGCAGACTAAGCACTTGCTTAGGCAAGTGCAGGGCCCAGGGTTCAATCCCTGGCACCACCTGCCATGCTGGCCCTATGCCTGGGCACATGGAGCTGGTGATGGAGTCTTGGTGTGGTGGTGCATACCTGTAATCCCAGAACTAGGGAGGCTGAAAACAGGAGGATCACTACGAGTCCGAGATGCATAGGGAGACCCTGCACCAAATAAATAAATAAATAAATAAATAAAGTAAATTAATTAATTAAGCCAATACCAAATTGACCATGGCACTCCTGAGGTACACTCCACTGGACCCAGTGGTCAACCTTCAGGAGTTTCCAGTGCCCTGGAGGTAGCTCCCTAGGGGCTGTCCAGCTACCTCTTAACCACATAGATTTTCATTGTCCTTTCTGGGCTTCCTCATGTTGTCTTGATGGTGTCATGTGGGCATTTTTAAATGTTTGAAATGCTTGGAGCAGAAGACACCCCTCAAGTGGGCCATCCTGCCCTCTGCGGCATGGGCCCGCAGGCATGACTAGCTGAGTCTCAGTAACACTCAGGCCCCCATACGTGTGTGCAAAGAATACCCGCAACAAATCACATACAAGGTAGGCATAGGATTTCAGAATACCGCATACCAGAGGAGGTATATCTAGGAAGCTCAGGCTGAAAAGCCTAGAGGACTTTGCACTGACAAGGGAAGGAGCTTGAAGTGATGAGTCTGTGCCTCTTAGCCAATCTACCTACTCGTGTTGACTCTCAACACTTTACCCTTCCATTCCCACAGCCACCATCCTGCCTGTCTCATTTTCCAGTCTAGCTTAGGCCTTCTGAAGGCACCTAATTTGGGCTGCAGTATTTGTTGAGTGAAGGTCAACATCAGTCTACCTGATAGAGGCTGCTGGGTAGGTAGGAAGAAGTTGGGAGCAGACAGAACTATGTTTGAATCCTGACCTTGAATGAAATCCTCCAGCCTAATAAATACCTAGGTTATACTCTATGCCTTCCTGATGCACAGTGAGCATCAGGACCAGGAGGACTGTGGCTGAGGGATTTGGAGGCCTGATTTTTATTAGCACAGGCCCCATGAACAGGATGTAGGCTCGCTGGCTTAAAGGACGTGTTAGCCAAGGTTTATTTTAGCACCAGAATTGCCCCACCTCCTTTGAAATATTTGGGTTTAAATAAAAGTATGTTTGTTTTTCTCAGATGAATTCTGTAACTTTAAATACACTCCGCGGCATGTCTGAAAGCTCTTTCTAAGGGTTTTGTTGTGAGGGCCATTCAGATATGCGTGGAAAGCTACTGCATGCAGTTAACTGAACAGAGTGGATTCTTATATGAAAAGATGGTTCCTGGGATGCCGGCCACTCTTCATATGTCATGTCTCCATTGCCCTGCATGAGAGAATTGCTTCCCCAAACTCAAAGCCATGCAGCAGCAATCACCTCCTGCTTCCTAACTGGGTGACCAGTCCTTGTGTGAACACCATGCTATTCGGAGATGCCAGAGAGAAGTGAGAACCACTTAGCCAATCAACTGTCCCTTGAAGTACTTGCTACAACCTACCGCCCCAATTCTGGGTGAATCTAGTCCAAGTTCAGATGACAGGATCTGCTTGGAAACACTTTAGAGAAACACAGCTAACTGCCAAAGGTGCAGACTGTCCCTCAGAGAGTGCGTCTGCCAGCAGCATTGGATCAGAGAACGTTCTGGACTCCACCCGACCCACATGGAGAAGCAGAGCACTCTCACTCAAAGCAGGGGAAGGGCAGGAATCTTAAGAGACAGGATTTTACTGGCTGGAGTAAGCCAATGATATAACCTGGCCAGCAGGATCTGAGGAAAGAAAAAACTATTCTATCAACCAACAAAAACACATTTCTAAGGCCAGCCAAATAGCTCAGCGGATTAAAGCACCTGCAAGCAAAAACACATTTCTAACATTCAGCACCAGCTATAATATCAAAGTATCTAGGTTCCTAAAGGTCTATAAGTTTGGTGTAGAATGTGAATTAGCAAATGAGAACTACTATATGCTTAAAGTGAGGCTAGGTACAAAGGAAAAATAAAGCCTATCTCAAGTGCCTTTAGAACAGTTGTCAGAGACTGAGATATAGTAACTGCTTTAAAACACAGATTGTTTTTGGTTATTAGTTATTGCTGTTACTTTGCTAGGTGTACTGGCTCCTGGACAGGTCCTCTGGCTTGTGCTAGGGTGTGTGACATCACGGACTACGCCCCTCTCAGACTTCCTCTTACTACGTCCTCCTCCTACTTTGTGGGCATGACTTCTCTGTGTCATGCTCTGATGCCGCCTCTTGGCTTTACCTCTTTTCTGTGCCCCTTATGGCTTAGAGAGCTCATGGCCCAGCTCTGCTCTGCCCAGCTCACCTTTTTCCTCTGTGTGCTCATCTTCCTTGTCTTCCTTGTGCAACTGATAATTCTCAAGCCCATCTCTTGATTTTGCCCACCCTCCCTCTATGGTTGCAGGCAGCAGCAGTTTGATTTTCCTAATATCTTGTGTAGCATTCAACTTGTTTCAGATATATGCACCTAAATGGCTCCAGTCCCCAGGATTTCTTTTTCTCCCTTCAGCACAATCTGGCTTACTGTTGCAGAAAAACCTTTCCTAGCTTTCTCCTCTGTTTATTTTAGCAGTTAATCTTTTTGGGCCCACCAAATAGCTCAGCACATTAAAGTGCCTGCAAGCAGGCACAGGGGCCAGGGGTTTGATCCTCCAGCCTGCCCTGCCGGCCCCACCCCCAGGGAGCTCTGAGATGGCAATTGAGACAGGGCATGGTGGCGCATGCCTGTAACCCCAGCTCTTGGGAGGCTGCAAACAGGTGAATCACTACGAGTCCGATCTAGTAGTGAGACCCTGAACACCCTGTAGACCCTTCCCTTAATTACAAAAAAAAAAACCAAAACAATTAGTGCTTTAAATTTCTTTCATATAAACAAATGTGTGTTATGTAATATACACAAATATATAACACAATTATTATAGTGTATAATGAATATATAAACGTTATGTGTATGTGCATATACACATGTTTCTTTGTATACTTATATCTATTTATTATGTTAATGATTTATCTAGCTAACTCCCACATATTATCCTGTTCCTCTTTTTCTGGTGGGTTTTGCTATGATCTAGTCTGGATTACGACACAAACCTCTGTCATTTCTTCTCCTCTAGTCTGGGAGATAATTTACTTGGGTACCGAGGCTTATATGTATCTTCACATTAGAATTTGAAAGGCTCCACAAGTGCTGAGCACATACATGAGCAGCGAGTGGGCTAATCTTGCAGACTAACCTTCCAGTCCTGTGCATTTCCCCTCCAGCTAGTCATGCCCACTTTGAGCACAGGTAAGGACGTCTCACATTTCAAGTTACTCCCTTCAGATACTTCTTTGCTCCATAATAAAAAAAGACTCTCCATTACCCTTCAAGCAGCTCTAAAGCCTCCCCACCTTGCTACTTTATTCTTACGGATGCCTTGTCCTCTTGCTCTGTACTGCATAAATCCTGGTGCCTCAGCCTAGTCCTGAATCTCTCTGTGCACATTCCTGCCAGAGCCTTGCTTTCCAGTCTTCCTCTCTCACTGTCCTGTCCCGCTCAGCCCATCACTCAGTGCCCGCGTCCCAGGCCTTAGCCGCCCACACAGATGCAGCCCCTTCTTGAACTTCTCACACCCATGTTGCCTCTGCTTGGCCCCTCTCTCAGTGCTGTCCTGTGTTATCACCTAGCAGTCAGTTTATTAGGCCTTGAGATTAGGAGCCACATCTTAATGTTTCTTTTGGATCTAGCCTATTGTTAAGGACAAAATTGATGGTCAGTGAAGTCTTATCGAAATGAACTAAATATAACATGAATTTTATAGACTACACTCCAAAGCGAATAGCTGAGCTCGGCTCCTCTTGTCTCCATCCAATCACTAAATTTACTGCTTTGCATATGGAGCAGATCAAGTTCTTCAGGCTTCCAGTATATTTCACATGACACAGATACCAAGAATGGTGACAAGAATGTTAGTAACTTATACTTTCAAGCCCTTGCTTTGCAGTGCTCAAGGCTCTATGTCAGATATTTTCCTCTTTTAATTCAATCATTTCACAACTCCACAGAGTTAGTTTTATCGTTCGTTTTTCAAGATGAGGAAACATACCGAATCTTCAGACATGCAGTGAGCCCTGACCCATTGCCATCCCTGTGTCAGCTTCTGGAGATACAGAATCAATCCATCATGGTCCCCACCCTTGAAGTGTTTGCAAAGCTGGTAAGGAAAAGGAAGAGAAGTAATTAAAATGTGCTGTTATGAGTCTAATATTAGAATTCATAGTTGGCCTTCCTCTACCAAAGGAAGGCAGTCTGCACCATGAGGGGCATGGAGAAGAGACAAAGCTTAGAGCTGGCATCATAGGAGGACAAAGACAAGTTATAACCAAGAGGTAGGAAGAGAATGTATTGGGAAGGGGCCTGAGGGGAGTAATCAGTGATGTCACACACCCTGGCACAAAATAGATTACTTGTCCAGGAACCATGACACCAAGCAGCAGCAAAGATAATAATAATAATGAAAACAATCACGTACTTTAAAGCAGTTACTATGTCTCAGGCTCTGACACTGTTCTAAGGCAATATATGCTTCATTAGTGTCTAGCCCGATGTTCAGCATAGAGTGTTTCTCCATAACTAATGCCCAAACAATGCCTTAAAATATTGTTAGCATATTTCTTCAACAGCAGTCCTCCTAATAACCTATAGGTCAGTGTTTCATCACAAGAGAGCATCAGGAAGCTACTGGAAGAATATTCTAAAGCATACCTGACCAGTCTTCCTCCAAGCAGTGAGAGGCATGTAAATCTAGGAAAGCCTGGGTGGTCACAGCCAAGTGAAGCTTCAGGAGCTGTGATTGTTAAATGTGACATGGTATCTTGGATGGGACCCTGGATGAAAAAAAACCAAGCTACTAGGTAAAACATAAGATATCTGAATAAGATATAAACTTTAGTTGACAATGATATATTAATAGTGATTTACTCATCAAAACAAATGGGGCATATTTGTATGTCAAGAACGGGGACACAGACATATAGGAACTCTGGTATTATCATCTCATTTTTTATGTAAATCTAAAATCAGAATATAGGATATAACGATTGAAAAATAGTAATGTCAGCCTTTAACGTAGAGTTGCTGATGACGTCTGGATGTGGGGGTGATTCCATGGGGCTCTGGAGCTAAGGAGTTCACTAGTGGTAGGGGATGAGGAGGGAATGCTGACGAATTATGTTTGGAGATACGATTCTGGGAATCTAGTGGAAAGTCAGGCAACCTCTGCCAAGCAGAGCAGAGATGCAGAGCTTGATCTTGAGTTTCCGGGATGGGGTAGGAAGATGAGGGTCGGAGACGCACACTTGGGAATCATTATGTGCACATAGGTGGTAGTTGAGGCATTTGATGTCCTAAACACCATTTTGGAGCTCAGCAGCCAGCAGCTCTGTTATTACTGCATAGAGGATGCACCGGAGGAGGCTGAGTGAGGCCAGTTTGATTATAACTGCAGAGCAGCTGGAGCCTTTCATCCTAGGGGCAGGGGGACGGGAGCCAGCTAGCCCTGTGGGCGCAGACGCAGTGTTTTCCCCGACTCTGGAAGGCATTTCTCAAGATGAACTCTGGGTATGATAATTATGCTGGTTGGTAAGTTGATCTAGCCTCAACTGCATAGACGGGAGCCCACAACAAAATGCTTCCGTGTTATTCAATACATTGGCTTTTCTTAAAAAAGAAACAGTTTAATGCTTTCTTCCCTAGTAGGTTTGGGGTAATTATGTTGGATAAAACTATTTTGATAACCATCTTTCTTGAGGACGCAGCACCTCTATCCTTTAAAACCTAACTTAATTAGATAGCTGATGTTAACAAAAGCTTCCATTTAAAAAAAAAAAAAAAAAAAAGTCCTCAAGGGCTACATCCCCCAGACTTCTGCTTTAGCAGAGGAGCCAATGCTAAGTACAGCTTTTATCATCAAACTGGCATTTCTGTATGGTTAATCATAGATGTCTGCTGCCTCTAGATGGCAAAGGCACCCCTGCTGCCACCCCCAAAGCTGAAAGACTGGTCACCATGGCAACGTTCATGTTTTGCCCATGATAAGTCCAGAGAGCCAGGTCTTACATACACTGAGATGTTAACTCAGTCTGCCATCCAGAGGCGATGTCATTTGCGGGGCAAGGTGTGTCTGGGTAATAGAGATGAGATGGTCTTAGTGAACCCAGAGGGCAGATGCCAGAGAGTAGGAAGGGGTGTGCAGAGTTACTCAGAAGCAGGCCCAAAGATTGGGTCTGGGAAGTGTTCCTAGAGGCAGATTCTCAGGAACGCAGGGCCTCCTGGCAATAAATGGAACTTAGGTGAGAGTGCCTCATCACTCATAAATCCTCCCTACCCAAACAGGCATACATGCCCCCCCACCTTTAAGGTGGGCAGCACAGGAACATTACCTCTCTTTAAAGAACGGAAACAGTTGATATCTAGCAAGACAGTCAGGCAACTTTGGTTCCTGGAGAAAGGTAGGGTTGAAGCCATGCCCACAGGAAGCTTAGGTGGGAGTGCCTGTTCCACACGTCCCGGCTCTGTGACTTCAAGTGTGCTGCCTCATGTTCTTAGTCTCAGAGACATTTAAAAAAAAAAATAGGGATAATGTTGCTCATGTCAATTCAATCAATAATACTGAGTGTCTTATAAGTGCCAAGCACTGTTTTTTGGATACAGCATGAAGCAAAATCCCCAGAATTATTACCCACAGGGACAGGAGGATTTCAGTGAGTTTATCTCAAGGATCCAAGGATGTGGAGCATGCTTCTCTTTCATCAGAAGATGAGCAGCTGAATTTGAGCAAAGGGTAGTCTAACAATGGGACATTCAGCAGCGCTAGACCTAGGACTGAAGGGCACTATTTTGCAGAACTTCAGAAGACTTTAATAACAAACACATTGAAAAAGCCAATGGGTTTTAAAGTTGGAAAGAACTGGCTCAGCATCTTCATTTTGTCCCTCATTAACTATATGATGGGATGCAATTTGCTCAATCTCTTTGGAGCTAAATTTCCTCATTTGCAAAATAGAGTTATTGTTAGAGGTACCAATCTAGAATTGATCTTGTAGGTGATAAAGAAAATATCATATGTGAAAAAGCCTTGTTCAAAAGCAAAGCAATATCCACATGTTAGTTATTATTGATTATTTTCGTTATTATTGAGTAATCATCAGCAACAAGAGGAGCCACCACGCGGTGCCTTTGGGACTGTTGTTTTGGGCTGAGGGATTGCAGCAGCGACGTTAACATACTTCATAGGCTCCAGAGCGACATCCGATCACTGGAAAAGATTTGTAAATAAGTCCCTGACCTAATTAGGAGCAGATTCAAGGATGTGGATTTTCTTCTGGATAATAGCAGCAGAGACCACGGCACAGAGAGCAGGCCTGGGAAAGGCCTTTCTCAAGTTCCCATGAGCAGCGGCAGCTGCATTTCTCATCCACCGTCGCCCGCATTTGATCTCTTTCTCAGTTGACTCGATCTGTCTCCATTTCAGGGACCAATGGGGAAGTCGTTTCAGTGGCACGGTTTTGCATTGTTCTCAGAAGACCTCTTCAGCAGCCACCAGGCAGCATGCCTCCGCTGGGGCCATTGCTTTTGGGTCTGAAGACCCAAGATAAATCCTAGGTTCACCTGAGTCACCATCACAGGACTTGGGGACCGGGGCCATGCCTTCCAATTGACTTTTTAATCCTGGTAGTCTTGGAAGCTGGAGTTCCCTTCAGGCGTTGGCCTTACTATTCCTTCCAAGAGCCCATAGAATCTTCATGCAGAGATACTTGGACAGCATCTCCGATGACCCAGGGTTCTTAAGGTACTTGCAGGACATCCTCTGTATTCTGATACTCCACTAGAATTCACTAGGGCTTTGTCACCACAAATTACCATAGTTTCATGAAGTCACCATTCCTCTCTATCTTTGGCCATGGTTACTTTCTGCTTGGAATAACTGCTGCACCTATGGCTGTTGGTAAGTTTCCTGTTAATCCCTTAAAACCTCAGTTCAGGAGTTCACCTGTGAAGCTACTTCTGATTCTCACCCGTTCTCTGCTCTACCTACAATTCTGGCTTTAAATCCCAGGACTTTGAGGACATTGCTTGGCTCCTCAAGAAATGATTATTTTTGCAAATGGTTGGAGTTGACCTGGTTTCTTCTGTAGCTTCTGACAATTAGACCAAGTGCAACGCAGGATGCTGGAAATCGACGGTACAGTTGTGAAACCTTTGATTTGAGGCAAGACTCCAGGTTGCTCAAATGAAAGTTATGTAACCTTGGCATGGTGCAATGGCAGGAGAACCTGGCTGTGGGCAAGGATCTGGAGTCTGCTTCTGCTGTTGCCACACCTCCGCTCCTTTTCCCCCAAAGCCACCACACTGCCCAGCCTCCAAACCATCCCTAATTCAAGGCAAGCATCAGTATAGAGCTGGTTTTCTAGGGGGACACGACAACAAACTTCCTGACCCATTTGCAGAAACCCACTGCGGCTGTCCTGGAAGCCATTTCCCCATCTTCAGATAGCGATCAGGACAGAGGAGTTAGTCTCATTATTAATAATGAGGCTGACAATGCCGAGGTAGGCGTCTGGGTGAAAGATGGCATCACAGCTTAGAGTAGTTATTATTCGATCATTATTATTACTAATGAAAAGTTATTTTGTTATGGCATAAAAACCATCATTTAACAATCTTGGAAAGCCATTCCTATTCTATGTTTATGCTTATATTTTCTTTCTTTGGATCTCTTTAAAGATTTCAACAAAGAGAAGGGACTCAAACAGAAAAATAAAAACTTGCACCATAAAAGCAACTCAGGCTAGAAGGGCATAAGGCCACCTGTTCACCCGGGATGTGGAAGATGCTTGCGTCTTGCTCTTCAACCCAATCCATCCCAGTGTCTGCTTCTTTGGCCTCCTCCAACCAGAGCTTCTCTACATCCTCATCTTGCCTTTGTGTACCTTAATGCTCTTAGGAAATTAAAAACTCTTTCATTTCAGAGACCAAAGTCATATACTTCGATGGGAAAAAACTCAACGTCTGAAAATGGTTGTTTGCATTCAATTTGTCTGTCATTAATTAGCAATGTGACATTAGATGACTTACTTAGCCTTTCTGAGTTGATTTCTTCATCCACAATACAGGAAAAATACAACTTACTTTGCAAGTTAGTCACAAAGATCGAGTAAGAGAGGATAGGTGTGGCATATCCATTTGTGCTCTCAGAGTGCGTGGTCTTTCCCACTAACTAGCTGCTTGGTCCTATCAAGTTTTTAATTTTCTAAACTTCAGTTTTCTCTTCTACAATATAGAACTGAGCAAGTTTCTCATTATAAGGCTATGGGAGGCTTACTGAGCTCCCTGACATCAAGAGCTCAGCATGGAAGTTGGCAAACTGAGTGTTCAACAGATGCTGGCTATTCTTGGAGTGACACTCAGTTTTCCCTCCTTCTCTTCTGTCTTGCTCTCCCAAGCCATTCTACTCAGTACCTGGCAGTCAGTAGATAACAGTCCAACTGAAACGTCTTGTGTTGCACACCTGCCACGTAGCAATGTTCTCTGTTCCATTGTTTATAGTTTCAAGACTTTTTCTTGGTTGGTCCATGTATTTAGTGTTCATATTGAAAAGGAAGAACTCAGTTAAAAGGTTAAGCTTAGAAATTTAGGGAAGAAGGGAAGTAAGGCTATGATTGAACAGAGAAGAGAAGGAAGGAGGGGTGGGGAGGGTGCAGGGATTGGAGGACGGAAGTGACACAGGGAAAGACTCTGCTGGTTAAATTTGTGTGGCTCCAGCATTCATATGCCTGGATAGTAAGGACCTGGTCCCTCTCTTAGACTGGTGGTGGTAACAGGGGCTCAGGAGAATGAGACACACTTGTCACCTCACCAAAAATCCTGCCTCTCCAGAACACTGCTTAGAGGGAACCAGAGAGGCTCTAGCTGGCCTTTAAGCTGGCAAATCCTATGGTCCTGAGCAAGCCTCTCCAGAAACCAAGTGTGGTATTCCTAGTCACAAATTTTCCCTCTCAGAGTCCACAGGGGCCATGGCCTGGCCCTCTGCACTCAGAGTGGCAGCAGAGACCGACCAAAGGCAGCTGCTGGGCTGTGGGCCCTGCTGGGCTTGGCCAGCAACCTCTACTTCCAGAGTCAAGCACAGCATGCAGTAGGCAGAGCACCAAGAGGCCGCCTCCCTCTTGCAACTAGAGCACATAATTGGGAAATCCAAGCCCATCCCATTTGGGAGAATTCTCTTTTCATCAAAACCAAGCAATTCTTAGAAATCATCCAGAAATTCATGTGCCTGCAGCCACATTTCCTCTGTGTCAGAATGGTATCTGCAGGCAGAGGAGAAAGAAGAACCCTGTTTGCTTTTAGCTCTTTCATTTCTGGAGGTAAGTAGAAGTGCATGTCTCTTCTGAAAAAGGCTCTGAGGCTGAGGGCATGATGGATTATGCAAGAGCTCTGTCACACCAGGACGTTCTACTAGAAGATGAGGTAACTGCATTGGATCCCCTACACCTCAAACCACCTCTTTAAGGATGCCATGCGAGCCTTGTCTTCTCAGTCACATGCTGTGGCTCCAGAGTTTTGGATATAATGCTTTTCAAAAAAATGCAATTTAGCTGATCCAAGGCTTGTTAGCACAGTAGGTCATGTTTCATTTTATTCTCTTGAAAAAATACAGGGGTTTGTATTTCCTTCTCTCTAGGATTATCAGAACTGAGTGTATTTGTAGTTTCCTTGTGAGAAGCACAATTTCCTGACTTTCTTTCTGTCCCGAACCCCATCCTGGAGTGGGACTTTGCTCTGCAGAGTTCTACTGGTCAGAAAGTCCTCATACCATGGCCATATTGCCCACCATCCTGGGCTATTCTCTCCTCTGCCTCTGCAGTCCACCAGGTTCCTTCTCATTTTGCTTCTGCTTACTTAGGAGAGTAAGTGGCTAGAAACATTACCTTTCCAGTGCTTTTGAAAGCCAGTGCTACTATAACTTAACTCTCCTTTTGATTAGGATTTAATACACAGGCAATCAAATGCACAAAGCTCAGGTGAGCAGCTCAGTGACCTCTGCGTGCATAGTCACCAGTGTGACATCCACCCTGATAGATGTAAAGAACACTCCTGTCTCCTTCCAGCCCAGCTGTACCTCCTGTCACAGGAGAAGTTATTCTGCCTGGAGCTTTATCTGCTCTTGAACTTCATATGAATACAGTCACTTAGCACATACAACTCTTTGTACCATTTCTAAAGCTTGTCTACAATGGATTCATCTTCCTTGACAGACACTGAGCACTGAGGAAATATTCAATGAAGTGAATGTGCAGAAATGCCATGTATGTATGAATCTAATTTTTAAAAGAACATTTATTTAAAAGGCAAGACTTTGGGTGTTAGAACCACCTCATCTCTAAAACAAAACAAAATAAATAGCAAAGGTGTGAGAAAAAGCATTGATCATAGATAATATTAAAAAAAACAAAGAATATAAAGAGTATTATTCATTTCTTTCCCCTCTTTCTTGCCATCCTGAGTGAGAGTATTAAATTACTTCTGCTGATCGGGACAGTATAGTCTCTCTTGCTTGCATTATTATTTTCAAAGAAAGGCCTGATGGCCTAGCAGGGGCATAGTCCAAAACTGGCTTGGAGTCTGCCTGTCACCACTGGCATCAGCGTGGTACAGTGGATTCATCAGCATGTTCAACACTTACTAGTTGTGTGTGCCCAGAGCATTATTCAGCGTTTCAAGCTCAGCTTGCTAATCCATAAATGTGTGTGGAGTGGATGAAGGGAAACAATGGCTGTAAATTCCCAGGAAGAGATATAAAGCAGCAAACAAAGCCAGGATCTATAAACTGGTCATGGTGGCTAATTTTCTGTGTTAACTGGCTGGGCCATGGCACCCAGATGTGTGGTCATGAATTATTCTGGATGTTTTGGCAGAAGAATTAACATTTAAGTAAGTGCATTTAGAATAGAGCACATCACCCTCCCATAATGTAGGTGTGCTTTATCCAATCAGTTAAAAAGGCCTTACTAGAACAAGGACATTTCTTCTAAGCAAGAAAGAATTCTGCCAGATGCCTTGATATGAACTGTGGCTGTCCCCTGGGTCTCACTTGCCAGTCGACCCAATACATTTCGAAACCATCAAATTTCCATAATAAGGTAAGCTGATTCCTTCAAATAAATCTACATATTTATGTGCACATTCAATTGATTCTGTTTATCTAGAAAACTCTCATTGCTAATTTTTCATTTAGTTTAGTGATTTTTAAATTTTTCCCCTTTTTCATTTCACATGCCATCAAGATTACTGTCTCTTTTCTAAATCATTAAATAATATATTAAGCCATATTTTTCTTGCTATTAAATTTATCTCAAGTAACTTTTTTTTCTTTTCATTGTTTTCCTGATCATGATCCATGTGAGATGCAGACACAGTATGCACGGCACTCAGAAAAAGGTGGTGATGGTCCTCCGTCGTGCACTGCTGACCCGTGGCTCGTCAGCTGAGCGCCACTGCAACGTGTCTTTGAATTTCTCTGGAAGGTGCACTGTGAGCCCAGGTCCCTGTCAATCACACACGTTTCTCTGACGCTGTACTGTCTCTTCCTCCCACAGCAGTGAACTCATTTGGTAAAAATATAAAATTTCTTGGCATCTTTCCTGTTTTCACCCCAAATGGAAATTTCAATTTAAATTTCTGTCCTTTCAAGCTTGACTTCTCCCGTCCTTGTCCTGTCAGTCTGAAAGCTTCCTAAGCCAAAGGGCCACCCAACCCCTCTGACAACCCTGCAGGGCCTGTGGAAAGGGAACTGGTCTGCCTCACCTCCAGGAAAGGCCTCACTCCACCCCATGGCCAGTGCGTCTTGGATGACCACAACACAGGTTAGAGTGCTGTCACAGCAGGGGAAGTGGAGCCACTGTGGTCTGTGTCCCCAAAATATCTTGTTCACGTTGCTTTAGGAACACATACACACCTATAGATTTTTACAATTCTCATGTAATTGAATAACTTTCTACAGCTTTACTATTTTCATCTAACATTGGTAAGTCTTGACTTGAAAATATGATGAAATTTGAGACTATATCGTGGCACTTGTCTGTCTACAAACTCATTTTCTTCTATTATTTTTCCTCTTCCTCTTTTTTCCTCATTGTTTTCTTCTTTTAAGAAGTTGTTATGAAGGACTAACTAATCAAGAGAGGGAAAGGAGATGAGCTAGGAAACATGGCAATGTTAAGCCATGCAGTTATACGTAAAAGATGAACAAGGCAATGATCCTGAGAATATTCAGAAGATTCTTTAATCTAGGAGTTAATTGGAAAGATTCTCACCCTGACTAACTATATATACT
>NW_004524670.1:7815086-7849770 GCF_000260255.1 Octodon degus
TTATTATTATTATTATTATTTTGGTGGAACTGGGGCTTGAACTCAGGCCCTTGGGCTTGCCTGGGAAGTGACTATTCTACTAAGCCATCTCCCCAGCCCTTACTCAGCTCTTTTAAACGATGTCACAGAACATTTTCAATACTTGAATAGCAATTTCCCGCAACCAGCAAATTAAGGTATGGATCATCTGCATTCTAGAACAGGCAACCCTCAACTCTTTTTATTCTTATTTTATGTTTTAGTTATGTATTTGGTATAGGGTCTCACTGCATACCTCAGACTCATAGTTACCCTCCTGTTTTCAGCCTCCTCAACATGGATTACAGGCATGTGCCACCATAACTAGTCTCGGTCGCTGGCTTAGTGTGCCCAGGGGCGGGGCTGGGGCCTAAACTCTTTCATGTCATTGCACACACAGAAAATGAGAATATTGGGCCAAGCAGATAGCTCAGTAGAATAAATGCTTGCCTGGCAAGCACAAGGTCCTGAGTTCAATTCCCAGTACTGCAAAAACAAAAACAAAAACAAAAACAGAAAGTGAGAATATTTGTCCAGGATAGGATAGGGTGGATAGGATCTGAGCATGCCTACATGAGGCTTGATTTTTTAAAAAATCACTAGTTTTTATGTCTACTTAATAATTATGATAAAACATATGTTTTCAAGGCTATACTAAATACTGAATTGAAGCAAAATGTTCAAATAAATGCTTTTGTATTTCTCATGAGAAATTAAGCTTATTTACATTCATATAACTTTTAAAAATAAGTACTTTTCATCATGATTAAATGACTGCAAACAATTACTGTTTTTTTTTTCTTTTGGATGTGCCAGGGATTGAACCCAGCATATGCTAGAAAACACTCTGTCTCTGAGCTCTGTCCCCAGCCTGAGCGTGGTATTTTAATGATGACTTCTTCAAATTCTTCTTCAAATCACAGACCAGAAACTTTTCACACAGAAGTGATTCCTTTTTAAAGTAACTGTGCAACAATTCACAAATTTTCACAGTTGAAATTACATTTTTAGGAACCTGACAGTTCTTCCTTTTTGTTCTAGTAAATATGGGATTGTTTATAATAAGCCAAATGGGTCCAAATCCAGATGAACCTCTCTGTGTCAAGGGTTTTGGAATATCCATGAAGTTCTAGTTTGTCATATGCAAGTGTTCTTAGAGAAAATATTCTTCAAAAGGATCCCATGATCCTAGTAGTGGACAGGGGTACTCTCTGTTGTTTCTTAGAACCACAGCAGCCAGACAGCTCATGCTACTTGGGAGCCGAGCTTGTTTTCCTCCTGCTTTGTGTCATGTTCTCATCAAAGGATCTCAGCAGACACAAAAGAATAGAGGTCTCCTGTCCACATGAGACTGGAGTACTGCTTGGGGCTCCACTGTTGGGCCTTCCATGTGTGACTACTCCACTGACTATAACAGAGACACCCCCAGCTCCCTCGATGCCTGGAGCAGAGCTCCATGGCAGCTGGTCCCACGTGTCCTGTGCACTGGACAGTGACAGCACAGGTCCTGCACTTGGCCCCGACCTTGCGTTCTCACACGGCAGATGGCTCACTAAAGGTTATGGCAGTGAAAGACTATTATAGTGCCATGGAGTACGTGTCTCTTTACCTGTAAATGGATTGCAGCTCCATAAAAGTTGGGATGTACCCAAGTAAGTGTGCCATAAGTGAGCATATCTTTCAACTATAAATGTGAAGTAGTAGATGAAAAGTTTACAGCCAGGGCTGGGGTGGAGCATGGCGAGGCACCAAATTAAATCTCTTATTTTATACATGAGAATTTGTAAAGTAGGAGAGCAGGATCCAGAGACAAAGGGGTCTTCCTCTGTATAGAGGATACCAGATCCCATGATCCCAATAGTGGACAGGGGTACTCTGTTGCTTCTTGGAACCACAGCAGCCAGAAAGTTCACTCTACTTTGGAGCCAAGCTTGTCTTCTTCCTGCTTTGTGTTATGTTCTCATCAATAACAAGTTTTTATCCTCTAATTTTATTTCTTAATTTCTCTAATTTTTATTTCCAAATGAACCTCTTCATGTCGAGAGTTTTGGAAAATCCATAAAAGTCCAGTTTGTATCATATGCAAGTTTTCTTAGAGAAAGTACTCATCAGCCAGGTAACAAACTATTAAAAGGTCTCAGCAGCCACAGAGGAACAGAGGTCTCCTGTCCACATGAGACTGGACTAAATCTAGGGCACAGAACCAAATTGTTTTAGAGGAAAGATTATGCATCACTTGGAGTAGAATGAGCACAACACATATTTAGTGTAGTATAAATAAAGGGCTGATTAAAATTAAATTTTCTCTTTGGGTAAGTGGTCATACCCACCACATACACAAAAGCCTTGCTGAATAAAGGAGCTCTCTTTCATGTACTGTTGCATGTGCTCTTGGTACCCTCCTGATGCTTGGGTAGATTCAGTACAGATTCCTTTGGAGAGACAGAATTGCTTAATGTTCAAAAAATGGGGTAGGTCCAGTTTGTCTTTAAATCTGTACTTTATCATGTTGTGTCCATGGTGACTTTGGAAAATCACTTAGTCACTAGGTCTCAGCTTTATTGTCTGCAGATGGAAATAATATGTCTGAATGCTTTGCTAAGTCGACTGAGGCACTGCTGATATTTGGGGGCAGAAACTCCCATGCTGAGAGAGGCTGACCCACACAGTGGAAGACGTCTAGTAGCATTGTGGTCTCTACACAGTAGAAGAGGTAGCTCCCCTATTGCCCCACTGTGAGGACCAAAACTGCCTTTAGACTTTGCCAAATGTTCCCTTGTAGGCAAAATTGGCCTGGGTTGAGAACCACTGTTCCACATAACAGGCAAAACTTATAAGGCACGAAGAGCATAGCATTGTGGTGCTAAGACTTTGGTTCACCCATTTCCTCCATTGATAGGCTAGACAACCTCAGAAAAGCTACTCAAAACCTTTGAGCATCATTTATTCATTCTAAAATGAGGACCATCACGGCTACTAGATTTACCTGACTGGATAATTGTGCTATTTAAGCACCCAAGAGCTACTTGCAGTTGCCTTAACTCAGTGCTGGTTAAGAGAGAATGGATTGGTAATGAGACTGCATGGTTGAATTTAAAGGCCTTTGAAGATTCCAAAGGGAAGTGATACTGAAGCGCTCAATGTATTTTTTCTATTATTTTTGTCCCCATTTTGCAGGAGAAGAAACTGAGACTCAGAGAGGCAGAGGGACTAGAAATGTAGAGCCAAGATTTAACTCAGATCACTTAAGTTCAAAGATGGCACTATGTCTCCTCTTATGTGTTTCCCAGCGAATACCAGGCCTATTTACAGAAATGAAGGGAGCCCCTTGTGTTCACCTCCAGCTTTGGGTGAGGGCAAGAGAAAGTACTGTAGGGCAGCTGAGGACACAGAAACTGAGATGTTGTTCTCCAGCTTTCAGTTCACAAGGGTGGTATCTCTGTAAGAAGTGCTTCAATGAAGTTGGAAATGAGAACACAGCCAACCCCACCTCCACGCTATGAATCACTCACTCAGAGGGCTGAGCTATTTTTAACTTCGCAAGCCCTGGTTATTCTGGCTTCCCAGGGGAAACCCCTCTGGTGCCGACAGCCTTGGTGGAGTCCCGGCTCCCATGGTAAGTATCCGCCAGGCAGCGGAGGGCTCAGAGGCCACCCGTTCTCTCACCTGTCTTCACGCAGGCAGGTTCCTGACCCCAGGACTCTAAGCCAACAGCGCCTTCAGCCCCTGCTCCAAAACCTATGCCGTTCAGATGCTATCTAGTGGAAACTTCCCCTTCTGTTCTTGCCTGGCTTTGGAAATTGTGTTGAGCCAAGTGCCTTCTTGAGATCTAATTTGTGGCTATGAGATAATCGAAAGGGAACCTGCCCAGGACAGAGAATGACATCTAGTCACATACTTCTTCTTTTGAAATGCACCACTGTACTCAGGACTCTAGGATTCTAGGCAGCTATGGGCAGAACCAGTGCATGAAAGTCAGCAACAGTCTGTTCTAACAGAGACCCAGACCCACGGAGAAAGAGGATGTGCACTTTGCTTGGTGCAGTGCCCTCCCGGAAGACGTTTGTCAGGTTCCAAGTCCAAAGCCCCAGCGCTAGAGTGAGAGCAACCTGTGTCGGGAGCCCAGGCCTGACACATGCCATCCATCTGACCTTCCATGAATGCCTACAAATGCCTCCACCCTGTGCTGCTGGAACACACTTTTTGAGAAAAGTTAGTTATTATCCTTCTCAACACTGTAGCATCAGGCATTGCTCTTGGACTTGACTGAAGTACACAAGCATAGAGCAGCACACCAGACATGTCCCAGTCTTCCTATCCTGACCCCTTTAAGCACCAGCTAGATGCCTCCTTGTCCCTGTCCCAACCCCAGACAGCATCACCTGGCACGTAACAGTGCAGCAGGCATGGGTTGATAGTTAATGATCAATACTGGATCTAGTTTAGTTTTCTTCTGGCCAGCATGCCACCCTGGCATGCTTAATAATATTATCCTTATTAATAAGGATAGTAACTTATTCCTTTTGAGTTTCCAGATCCTTACCTAGAATAGAACAGAACACTTACGTGACTGTCATGGTGACTCAGTGAGACCACACACCATACATGATGCCCGGCACAGGCCTGGGCTGACCCATTCACCTGTTGCTTCTTCTATTCTGTGCATATCTGCATCGATTATGCATGCTAGGTACTCAGAACAACAGAAATAGGGACATTTTGGAACTCTTGTCTGTTGTGTAAGCCAGGGAAGCACTGAGTTCCATTCTAGTAGAGTGAACACTAGTTATGTTGGGAACCTCTTACACTAACTTAAAAACCACCATTTCTGTCCCTTCAAAGGCACACAATTATGTCTACCAAATCACCTGGGGCTTTAAGAAAGTATCTGTGCTCAAGTCTTTTGTTATGTGTTTAGTACAAGATCTACCGGATCTCACTACATGGAACGGACTTGTAGTGATCCTCCTGTTTTCAGCCTCCCAAACTCTAGGATTATAGGCACGGGCCAACAAGCCCAGTCTCATTTGCCCTCTCAGTGTACCCCAGGGGTAGGGCCAGCACAGCTTATGATGCCAGGGATCGAACTCCCTGCCCAAGTCTTACTATGGGAGATTTTAAGCAGCCAAGAATGCAAAATATTATGTGCCTGTTTTCCAGTGATTCATTTTTCATTTGAAGGGCTGAAGCTCAGAGAGGCTAACTGGTTTGTTCTAGGGCAAACAGCTAAGTTGGAGCCTGCCTAGAAGGCAAGTAGGTTGCCCTAGTACAGCCAAAGCAGGTTGAAGAGGGAGATTTTAATGCAATTGTGATGATCTGGTGACAAGGACAGAAGATGTAGGGCCACTCAAGGCTAACTCCCAGACTCTGTGTTGGACAAGTGGTTAGATGGTGATATCAAGTGCTAGGAAAGAATGTTTTACCAGCCTCTCAGTCAGCTTGGGCTGCTACAGGGAAATGTCACAGGCTTCAACAACCAGAATTTGGTTTTTTCAAATTCGAGAAGTTGGAAGCCCATCAAGATGCCAACAAAGCCTTTTCTGTGTGGAGGCTCTGACTGCTGCACAGAGAGAAGTGGTGGGGAGGCCTCCAGGTGAGACGGGGCGAGTTGTGAGTTAGCGGCAAAGACCTTTCCCGACACAAGCATGGAAAGCCGAGCTTCTGAGGGTGCCACCTGCATGAGGCCTTCAGCTAGAAACGAAGATGCTAGCTGAATCTGGCACCACTGCCTGCATGGATTTGGGCATTTTGTAGACATGTAAGGAGGGATTTTCTGAGAAGGACACCCCTTTGGTTGTGGCCTCATGTGGTGGACATCTTGCCTCTGAATGTGAGAGTCCTTGAGAATGACCATGTCTCTGCTTCTCTGTGAGACAGACCTGCCTTTAATTCAGGAAGGGCACAATATGCTACCTGACTACTAAGTGGCTTGTTGGCATGAATCATGTACTAATTCTCTAAGGGGTTTTACTTGTTGAAAAGAACATTCTCTTTGATCTCACAGTTTAGAGTGTATAGGTTTTATACTGTTAATCATGGTCCTGGCATCAGGCTCTGCCAGCCCTTCCTTCTCGGAGGCCATGTGGTATTCAAATTTTGGCCACTGGTCCTATAACCAGTGTGGTTTACTTCCAGTGGTAAGTGGAGCTTTGGTCTATTTTTAGCTTTGTAATGGTAATAGGTCAGTCTAGACATCCAAGCAAAGGTGGGATTTTCTAAAGTGGCCCTCAGATCTGAGACATGATTGAAGGAATGAACATTTTTTTCTTGCAGTGTCAGAATCAAACCCACAGCCTAGTCAAGCACTGTACCACTGTGCGAAGCCCCATCCCAGGATGGCCCTCTAAGGACAGCCTCTCTTCTCTTCTTTTGGGACTTTATTACCATTTGATTAAAAAAGCCATTGTGATAGACTTTAGTTTGCTTAAGTATTTTCTTCTTTCTTTCTTTTTTTTTTTTTTTTTTTTTTTTGCGGAACCAGGGATTGAACTCAGACCCTTGCACTTGCCAGGGAAGTGCTTATTCTACTGATCTATCTCTCCAGCCCATCTTAAGTATTTTCTATGAATAAAAATATTAATTCCACATTTATTTTCAACATTTCAAATCAGCCTGAAGAGGTAGAGTGAAGTAGATGGGCTTAATTTTGCAAAAGACAAATTTAACACTGACTAAAGGATTTACACACTATCTCCTGGGTAGCAGATAGGGGAGGCACTAATATTTATTGGGTTTCTGGTATGTGCCAAATTTGTTGTAAACATGAACTTATTTAATCTACAGCCAATGCAGTGGGCTAGACATTATTGTGCCCATCTGAACAATGGAGACCATTAATCATGAAAGATTTAAATAGCTGTCTCAGAGTACCTGAGCCTTAGCCGCCATTAACCTTTGGTCTTCTGACAGTCTGGTAGGCTCTGTTTATGCTCTGTAAGTCTGACTGTAAGTTGTTTTGCTAAGTTAAATTCTGAGTAAAAAGACCACAAAAGAAAAAGTGGGTCACCTTGCATATATATATATATATATATATATATATATATATATATATCTCACAGAGACATGAACCAGTTGCTTTGTGTGCCTCTCTCAGGAGCCTGAGCATTCTGATAATCAACCTTTGTAAACCAAGCTAAGATTTCCAAGTCTGACTGCATCACTCAAGCCCATGAGCAGGGTAGCAATCCTCCATGAAGACCACATTTGCGCGTGCCTATTACTTATTTTCTTTCTCTGTTGCTCTCTGGGGCCTGCCAGAATTCTGGGTAGAGTGGGAAAGAGATCATCCCCAGTTCCTGATCCAAGTTTGCCCTGCTCAGCTTTGTAGCAGGACAAACATGTTATCCAAGTGAACTAAGTGCGTTTCACCTGGCTTACAGAGGCTTCATAAACTCAGTGTTGCTTGACTGGAAGAGACTCTTCTTTTCCCTTGGCAGGCTCTGACCTCTCCTCTTACCCCTCCCCCATGGGGCCTGTGTTACCCAGGGTTGTCTGTGAGGCCAACGGGTCTCAGCTTTCTCTCATTTAATCTCTTCAAACTCCATTCTAAAGTAGCTGTTGGAACTCAGTGTACAGTTGAGCCAACCGAGGCTCCGAGAGCTGCCACACTGTGCCTCGGGATCCTGGCAGAACTTACACTTGGACCTGAAGCTGGCTGTTTGCTAACTTGTTATCTTCCACCTCTCTGCATCACTCACAAATGCAAGCTTATCTCATTCTACTGTTACTCAGAGAAATTCAGACTTAAACCCATTTTCTCCAGGAGAAAGGAGCAATTTAAGGGCGAAAACCTTCTCATTAAGCCCTTCATTCCTCACAGAAAGTCATGAAATAGTAGGTGACAAATAATTGCTAACTTTTGAAGTCAAATTCAGCACACAGATGCGTGCATACCCATGGCTGGTTCTACCCCACACTGCCCCACACTGGCCAACTCTTCACTTGAGGTACATTCCTTGCATACCCCCCCCAAATCTCTAATCAGAGGTGCGAAGGGAAGCTAGGCCATTCAGAGAAGGTTATAATGGGAAGTGACGCTTTGGACTCCACAAATTCCCAAATCTGTGTTTCAGAGTCTGTTTTTAATCTCCTGGCATTGTAGGCATCTCCTGGGGCTGTGAGAAGAATGCTCTAATTTCAGGACTGAATGTAGCCAAAAGCCGACTTGGCAAGGGCCAGAGGGATATAAATTCAGAGCGACAACTTAAGGAACATGGTTTTAATAGAAACATACTTCTATTTCTTCTCCAATCACATGTCAACTGTCTGTTTGTAGGGGGAGACCCAGGCTAAAATAAGATTTGTCAGAGTTGGTAATTTGGTGGTAGTGGGGGGCCTCTGCCTCTTCCCCAGGGCTCCCCTGCCCTCCTGATGACAAGAGTGAGAGATCGCTTGGGTGGCTGGGGACTCTGTGAAGTCAGCATTGTGGAGAAGACAGGGCAAATTGGGTTTGATTTGCTTACATCCTGGGGTGCAGTCCTGATAAAATTCACTGAAGGAAATGTCAATAAATATGCGCACGGAGTTAGGCATGTGCTAGGTGGTAAGGTGTCAGAGGTGACATGGACACCTCCTTGAGGGGTGTGTTGGCTGGTGGAAGAGACAGCCATGACCCTCATATTAAAGTACCCATGTGTCACTATACACATCTTCTGGCATAATGTGGGGAGTTGAGAGAAGACATTAAATAGGTATTCTCTGGATGACCAGCAGAAGAGAGCATTCCAGGAAGGTGCAGAAAAAGAATGAAATGGAGGAAGGGAGTAACATCCTATGGCTTGTAGGTCCTAAGGTCGCATTTATAGATATGGCGGTAAAGCAGGAGATGCCCTTTGAGGGGGTGATAGAGGCTACATTACTTGCAGCTCTGGGCTTCACACCAGGAGGTCCAGATTCTTCTGTGGTGACCACAGGAGAGTGCTCTGGCCGCAGGTGCATGGGAGTCTGCTTGCCTTACCGCAGCATGGTGGGCAGGAGACCAGCAGGGAAGGCAGAAAAGGACCCTGGGAATGAGGCTGATATGGCTGTGAGGACCAGAAGTGATGAGGGCTCAAGCCACAACGGGACTCTGGGGCTGGGGACAGGGGGAGCCTGTGTGACAGTTAAGAGGTATCCTTCAAAGACTGCTATGATGTGGCCCGGCCAGAGAGACCTGCTTCTCCCAAAGCCTAATCCAGGGAACGAGATGCCCACTTTCTGAGAGAAATAGGTGCTTACATATTCACAGTGGTTTACTGCTTAAAGGTCTTTTTCCAGTGCGTCATCTTATCTATCACTACAGAAGTCTCCGAGGGCACATTGTTGTTATTTACAAGTATGCTCTTTTTTTGCAATTATAAAAATGTACAAAATTAAAAATAATGGCTGGGAGATAGCTCAGTAGAACAAGCACTTACCTGGCAAGCACAGGGTCCTGAGTTCAATCCAGGTACCACAAATAATAATGATAATGATAATAATAATAATAATAATAATAATAATGAAATTAGGAATAATTTCTTAAAAAGTATGACATTCTACCTGTCCTGTACTCAGTTTGATCATCACAATGAATGTGTTTGCTAATTAGTTGTGTACAGGACAAGGTTAAGTGAAAGAACAAAAAAATTATACTTTAATTCCATTTTTATACAACAGAAATATATTTTCTTGTGTTTGTTACAGCTACAAAATTGAATTGAAATATACTTTGCTGTTTTCTTTTTAAATATCATTACACTTCATGAGCATTTTCTGCAAAGAAATTTGTAAGCCTGATTTTTCAACACTGCACAATATTCCAACATACAGGTATGTTATAATTTATTAATACCATCATCTACAGATAGATGTTGGTGGGCTTTTAACTTAGTTCCATTTTTTTGTCCTCAGATACAATGATTTGCTTTTCTAAATATCCTTTAGCCCACATTTCCCCCCTTTCCACTTCTAGTATTTCTTTAGTAAATTTGTAGAGGTGGAATTTCTGAATATGCACATTTAAAACACTTCATATTTGTTGCCAAGTTGCTTCCTGGAATTGTTTATTTCAGTTCATCACACCCACACACACTGACTAAGTGAGACTACATTACCCTTCATTAGTATTGATAATTATCTTTTGAAAAATCTTTGCCAGACTGATAGATGTAAAATTATATCTCATTATTGGATTAATTTCTCTGCTAAGCATTAGCTTGGTTATGTTCTCATTCTCATTTTACAGGTGCAGGAATTTGACAGATGTGGGTTAGTGACATCCTGGAACCACAGGTGCAGTAAGTGGCTGACAGTGACTGCTGATCAGCCCCAGTGTCTCCTTGGCTGGGCTGTTTCCCAGTAGTGATAGATCCAGAGAAGCCCTGATTCTTTTGAGTTGACAACACTGTGCTTATTCTCTGGGTTTTCTTTCACATTCATAGGTGCTTTCTTCTGGGGGACAAGACAAGAAGACAGCCTTCTTCTGAAGAGGCAGCAGCTCCTATAGTCTATCATGGTAGAGACAACTCAGACAGGGCCTTGGTTGGATGCCACAGGTACAGCACGTGCTTGGCTGGCTAGTCCTTCCCCATGCAACGCTTGGGTAGAAAATGACCCAAAGAACTAAACATTGTATTCTTCCTAACTGAAAGCCTAGCTTCTCTCTCCTCTACTGAAAATCCTCTTTGATCTAGGATCTACTCCAAGATCTGTTGCTGGCCTTGAGGACTTGTCCTAGCTTAGCTGTGCCGCCAGCCTCAGGCCTTGGTCCCTCAGACCAGCACCATTGCCCTATATTCCTTGTTTCTCCACACTCAGTCTCTCTCTTGTCCTTTGGGCCTTTGCTTCAGAATTGCCTTTTTTTTTTTTTTGGTATTTTAAAAAAATTATTTATTTATTTATTTACTTGGTGCAGGGTCTTGCTATGCAGCTGACACTCATAGCTGATCCTCCTGTCTCAGCCTCCCCAGTGCTGGCATGACAGGCATGCACCACCATACTGGGTTTCAGTGGCCAGCCCAGCATGCCCAGGGCTCAGGAGCTGGCATGGCATGCAGTACTGAGGATTGAATCCCCATCCTTGAACTTGTCAGGCAGGCCCTTAGATTGCTGAGCTATCTCCCCAGCCCCAAAGTTACCTTCTTGGGAAGCTGTTTGCCTTTTCTGTGCTTCCATAGCCCTCAGAGCTGGTCCCACTTGACATCCTCCTCTCAGTAGAAGGGACTGATTTTATGTCTGCCTCCCTTCTCAGAGGAACCAGATGTGTCTTCTCTGAGATGAGTACCTGCAAAGGCCCTGATGGGGAGGTAACTCACCATCAAGGCACATATCTGAATGGGAGGTGGGAGGTGCACAGATAACCTGCAGTCCCCTCAGGCTTGTCCGTGGGTTCTTGCATTCGTGGAGAATTCTTTACAGGTCTACAGTGAACCAGATGCTGTTGGACAAGGAGAGGAATAAATGTTCCTGATTTGCATATGAGGGAACTTCTGTCTCCGGAAGCTATGACTACTGGTGGTTCTCAGCGGCATCTCATTAGGAATGTCCCCCATAGAAGAGAACTACCTAGTGTAAGATTTCATACCTTAAAGAAGGCACACTTCATCCAAGTGAGGGAAAGGAGTTTAATTTAAAGAGGGAGAGAGAGTGTGAAGCGTTAATACATGTACCAAGTGCCTATGAGGAACATGATCATCATTTACTAAAAGCATGTAATAAAAAATTTATCTATCTATCTATCTTCTATCTATCATCTATCTATCTATCTATCTATCTATCTATCTATCTATCTATATCTTAGAAGCAGTCTAAGAGGTGTAGCGAGCGGGGAGGGAAGAAGAGAGTGTTAGAAAGAGGAATTGAGCCAGGCGTATTGGTACACACTTGCAATCCCAGCAAGTGGGAGGCTAAGGCAGGAAGATCACCACAAATCTGAGGCCAGCCTGGGCTACATAGTGAAACCCTATCTCCAAAAACAAAAAACAAAACAAAACAAAAAAAAGAAGAAGAATTGAGAAATGTCATGTACACGTATCAAATCCCCATGATATATATGATCATAATGCCCTATAAACATGTACCAATAAAAAATAAAATTAAAAAAAGAAATTATAGATTTTATTATATAAATTATAGATATTATAGATTAAACTCTAACACAAGATCCCACTCAGATATGTGTGTGTGTTTTTTGTAATCTAACTCTATAGTTTTCAGATAAAGAAAATAAGACCCAGAAGCCCAATACCTACCCTTACCTAAAACAAAGTAATTAAAGGAAAATATAGCTCAGAATTGCCAAAATTAGCCCAAATCTTTTTTTGCTGTACATAGAACTTCAAATTATAGCCACAGTTCATTAATAGATACTATGGAGTATTTCCTTGTAACCAATGTCCCATGCCCAGTTGGGGTATCATTCTGGTAAATGAATGTCTATCTCTATCTGATTAATACCCTAAGTATTCTAAGGCTGGGTCTTTTCTTGAGTGTGAAATTCTACACACACACACACACACACACACACACACACACACACGCACATCACCCTTTCTAGAAAGTCACCTGAAGACTGAAAGTCTGCCTTTAAATCAAGATCTTGCTGCTTATTTAAAGATGTCCCTAGGTCTGAACCAGCACCATTTTTAAATACCAAGCTCAGGACAAGCTCTGTGCTCATTATTCTGTAAACGTGATCTTCTTTATGACTCTGGAAGCCTTATGAGACTGAAAGGATCAGGTCCATTTTATAAACTGGGAAGCTCCAGCCTCACAAGCTCCCATGACTTTCCTAGAAATGTACAACAGGGGACCAGGGACATAGCACTGTGGCTTAAGTGTCTGCCTGGCAAGCACAAATGCCTGAGTTTGATCCCTGATAGTATGCCATAGTGAGACCCTATGTCAAAAATTACATTAAATTAAGTTTTTAAAAAAGAAGGGCACAACTGATCAGCAACTGTAGGCATAAGTGTGTCCTTCTGTAAGCTCCCAGGGCTTCCTAGGCCAACGCTGCAGATTGTGGAACAGAAGGCATGGGTCTGGCATGCAGAAACCTGTACCTTCTTCCAGCTAAAGATGCCACCCCTCCACTACCAGTTCAATGTAACTCTTAAACTGGCCCCATTAAATCCCTTCTGAGGAATCCCATAAAATGTCCATTACGTGTGACGCACAACCATGAGGAGACTCTTACCACAAACCAAGGGTGTTAGGTAGATGAGTTTGGTAGACTTAATTGAAATACTTAGTTGAAGTTAGCAGTGGAGCTGGTGGAGTCCCGAGACTTTTCCTATGGCTGCAGGCCAAGGTGGGCTCCCCTTTCCTACTCTCACACAATCGATTGTTTGGATGGAAGTGCCGGCCTTCACGTGGACCCCTGCTGCACTTCATCTTGCAGGATTTGGCTCATGATTCCAGCCAACTGAGATCATTTAGAAGTTTGATGTTGTCATCAATCATATTTTCTATCCCTCCCAGCTGTGTGTCAGCCACAGATGTGATAAGAGGATTTCATATATCTTTGTCCAAATCCCTGGTACCAAATATTAAACAGTGCTCAGGACACTTCTCTGGGGTCTCTCTGCTGTGGTCTCAGGGCACTTGCAAGGGCCTCTCATCCAGGATTGTTCCTTTGACATTATCAATTTGTAATCCTCTATGCAAGCACTTTAAGAGCTGAGCCTTGACCTCATGCTCATTTTATCCCCATTGGGCACGGTGCTTTTCTGAATGGAGCAGTAGATCAAGTCATCAAGCTGATGGCAGAAGACTCAAGTTTAAGTCACTTTCCTGCACAGAAGCTATTTATATGCCATACACACACACACACACACACACACACACACACACACACACACACACACAGAGGGTCTCAATTTCTGTATACAGACAAAGGAATAAGGATCTCTGCAGACAATCTCATTGGGTCAGATGTTTCAGTTCCCCTCCCATATGCAAAAGATACACCTCTCTATTTCTTACTATTTTTTTATTTTGGACTTTGTTCATATATTGAGGTTCTCATATAAGAGAAATCATGCAGCATATAAGCTTGTGGTGTCTGCTTTACTTCTAAGATAAATTCCTGATTTTTTCCATGTTGTGCTACTAGAGAGATAAAAATGGTCCTTTCTATGAGTAGCTATGCAGGAAAGTCTACCAACCAACCAACCAACCAACCAACCAACCAACCAACCTACCTACCAACCAACCTACCTACCAGCCAACCAATCCCCTTTGCCCCAAGTGCCAAGTAAAAATAATTGGAAGATCCGTTTCTGATATATTTCTCTAACCAATCTCCTGGCCTTCATACATGAATTTTCTTTCCAGTTCTGGGTAAGAAAGGGGGAAAACTGCTAGAGAAATGATAAATAGTTATTCACTTTCCCAACTTCCCAGAACATTAACAATTGAATGTAACAGTGACAGTGTTGCTTTCCATTGTTACCTATAAGTCCTTTTGAAATTTGATTTTTGGTGAAAATATCAATATATTGTGTACCTTTTGACATAATGTCTTGTGCTGTCAGAGCTCCAAAGCAAAAGGATCAACATACCATATACTTAACCCTCTGGAACTATGAACCAAAATAAATACTTGGTCTTTAAGGTAATTATCTCAGCTATTTTGTTACTGCAATGGAAATCTGACTGATGCATACGTTCAAGGACGAGATCTAGCATCAGGCTTAATATTATTGGAATTTTAAAGTTATGATGACTGTAATGCTACTTTAAGATAACATCAATAAAAATAATCTGCTAGGAAAGTATCTAAGTTCTACTAGCGGGGAGTCAAGATACTACCAATGCCACTATGGTTTGCTGTCTACATTCATCCACAAAAGAATACTAGATTTAAATTAGAGGCAAATAAGAATTTGCTTTCTTTTCAATTCCCCCTGAATCCTATCCTCCGAGCTCTTCAAGGGTCTCTGCCTCTCAGTTTACAAACTCCTGCTGGTCACATTTAGGGTGGCTCTTAAAATATCCTCCGTACCTTCCTGACATTATTTATTCTGCCTTTTCCTTTTGAGATGATTTCCAAACTTATTCCCTTGGTCCAAACTCTCATCTCCCAATGTCATGTCTTCCAAGCTTACCCTGTCTTTTCCAGGGCATAATGGTCTCTCTGTGTTCCAAGTCTATAATCCTTCACCTGCGTCTTCACCTTGTCGCCTTCTACAGTGATCACAGAAGTACTAAAGCCTCATAACAATCCTGCATTATTTGCCCCTGTGGACTCCACATTTGTCAGACACCTCATGTATGGCTGATTTCTCTTCACGTGCTTTCAGTTCAGATGTTGACCATAATTCCCAAACCCAGTGTATTTGAATCAACCAGGTTTCTTTTGACTCAATATTGGACTCATAAAATGTCAACTAAACCCATACATAGCTCATGTCAAATACAAACAGCCGCTTCCTCTGAGTGTACTTCCTTAACATGATACTTCCTTGCCACCATCACTCTGTTACTTCCATTCTGTTCCTTTCAGCTAGAATGTTCTGCTTCCAAACCATCTGTAAAAATATTTTTTTGTCTTTGAGAAAGAGTATTACAGTATCTTAGGCTGTTCGCAAACGCTCTGTGTGACTCAACTGGCTTTGAACTTGTGATCCTTCTCTTCTCAAGTACAGGGATTACAGGCACTTACCACCACACACAGTATGATCTGTCAAAATCTTACATGTTCTTGAGGGTCAATTTCAAACGTCAGTGGCTGAGAAGTCTCCCTGGTCCTTCCCCAAATGAATAGCCATGTCTTTCACATTTCTTATTTCCATGCCTTCATAGCATCACATCCTGCATTAACTTACACCTTCTGTATATATCTCTCTCCCCCTTCCAATTAGACAGGGGTGCAAGAATAGGAGCTAATGACTTTTCCCCTTCCTCCTTGCACAGCGCATAAATATGGGATGAGCTGAATGGACTCTAACTCCAAACAACCCACATAAAATTCCTTGGTTTTTAAATTTGGGCAGAAAACTTCAAAAAATTAAATGTCACTTCCACTTCCTGTGTTTCTCCTTTGGACTCAGAAGAAGCCTGAAATGGCCCTTTCTGAAATGGTCTTCCTTGGCTGAAGCAATGACAAGACTAAGGTGTGGGTGAGAATGAAAAATTAGAACCAGCTTTTCAAATCTATGAAACAATATGTGTTGGTTTGCAACACTTTTCTGAGGTTTGCAACAAAGACACATTTCTTTCCGTTTTAGTTACTCATCAAGCTCTTTCTATTTTTATGAAAACCCAGCATGAAGATATACAACCTGGCACTGGACCAAGCAGCAACCAGGGTAGATGAATATATGAACAGGTCAATTGGCATTCGAGGTTCCAGGTGACCTGGACCCAGCTTGCTGTTACCACCTCTCTCTTTTTCAACTCATGAAATCTGGCTCAGTGCAGCTCAGCCAGCATTTGACAGGCCCTGAACTTCCCCGCACAATGGTAAAGACTTTGACAACACTGCATGGAGAATGCTCAGGGCATTCTCTTGATAATGAAGTTTTCAAGAAGGATCAGCTTCGCTGAAGCAAAAATGGAGTAAGGCAGACAAGGGTGGGCCTGGATCAGACTGCAGAAATTAGTGATGCCCCAAAGAGAACCAGAAGTATTTATTGTAGGTAGAACAAAAGCCAAGTGAAGCATGTCGAAATAGTTTTTGTATTTATTTTGTAGTGATTATAGGGGTAGTTTGTAAATTTGAAGCTTTCTGTTTCATAACAATTTTAGTCAAATTATTTAATCTCTCAAAGCCATGGCTTATGTGTCATTAAAATGCATGTGAGCATGCGCAGTAGCTATCTCCAAAGTACTTTATGCCAATAGCGGATTAAAAAGTTGCTTTACAAAGCAGATATTATTTTATTCTTATAATTTTTATACACATAGTACAAATCAGCATTAGATCATCTGCAGGAAAATGGAGTGGAGCAAAACAATTAGGACCTTTCCACAAACACTTGGTGACCCATGTGGGTCATGTTAGTTTTTTTCTGTCCCTCATGCATGATCCAGAAGCCATGGAAGATTGTATCTATCTGCCTTATCACAGCCTTTGACAGAGATAAAGAACATGATGTAGGCGCCTGGAGACAGCTAGGTGAATACCTGTGGGGAAAAAGGCAAGTACATGTTTGATTTAGTAATTCTCATCCTTCTTCTCTCCCTGCTCTTTTCCAATGCCTAAAAATACAGTTTTTCTAAGCCTGGAAAACAAGAAGCGAAGTGCTGCAATGACCCAGCTTCAACTGCAGGCTCCAAGAAGCCATACACAAAGGCAGAGAGCAAAGGATGCATTTCTATCTTAGGTACCACGTCCAGTACTGGGCAGCTGGGTGCCATGAAGTCCACTTTAGATTTGCAGTCCAGTGCCTGGCTTGGAATCTGTATTCTGTTTTTACTAGTTATTTGGCATTAAGTAAATTAGTTCTTTCCTCTGGTTCTTAATTTTTTTCTTTTTATCCCTTTTTCTTTTTAATTTTTATATATAAAATAATAATTGTATCATCTACTTTGCATAATTTCATGTCCATGGCATACAGAGTGTGCATGTACTCAATATCTTGCTCAATGTTTGGAAAAATACCACGTAGAAGGCTACTCCAGCTATATTTTCATTGACACACAGTGGAGAAACATCTTTATCTTTTCTTACCTATCTTCACTCACTTCAATTTTGATCTCACATTGTATTCCATGGTCTTGAATAATGCTTACATGCTTACCATCCTCGTCTACTGGATGCTCTGCGTCCCACTTGAATGTCTAATAAACATTCCAAGCTCAATACACACAACCCTGGAACCCTAACCTACACTTCTCGGCCTGCTTAACTTGGAGTCCCACTCATCTCTATGACTGAGCAATGTCTTTCAGTTTCTTAGGCTTAAGTGCTCAAAGCCTATTTTGACCCCACCCCAACTCTACATGCCTCCCGCAACCTCTCATAACTCATTCAAGAATCCCACAAGCTCCCATCATGTCTAATATTATCTAAAACACTGCTTTCACCTAAGTTCTTGTGACTGGCTTCAAGCCAGTTTCTGGCACTATACTTGCTCATGAAAACATCTCTACATAACAGCAAAATATAGTCAATCCTGTTGATCCTCTGTTCAAAACCTCCCTGAGACTTTCCAAGTGAACTGAGCCAAATCCAAGTTCTTACCTTAGCTCCACAGGCCTGTGGCGCCTCTCTGCACCCGGCTCACTTCCTACCACCCTTGTGAGTCTCTTTGCTGCCCCTGAGAACCCCATAAGCTCAGTCCTGTCCCAGTCAGGACTCTATTCTGGTGGTTTCCTCTGCTTTCAGCCCCAGACTCCTACAAAGCTCCATGCTTTACCCTTTGACTTCTTCCAGTCACTTTTCAAATGTCGCTATCCCAGCCCACCATTTAAAGTCATACACCCCAATCCTGTCCCCTGATCCCACTTCCCTGCTTTATTTTTATCCATAGTACTATTCAACTTTCACTATTCTTCATATTTTACTAATAGCAAAAATGTAAAGGCTGTGAGAACTGTCGTTTTTAAAAATTATTTTATGCACAGAAGTGTTTCTCTGTCACTCTGTCTGGCCCTCATAGACACTGAGTGAATGTTTGCTGATGGAAAAGTGAATGAAGCCATCCACTAGAAGTAAGGAGCATTGACTCCTGTTCCCTTCACAATAATAATTGATTCTACTATTCCTATTTTGCAGACTTATAAACAGAAACTCTAAGAGATTGATTTGTTCTGTTCACACAGCAGTCATTTTTATGATAAGATTTAAGTCAGATCACACAATTTTCAAATCCATGCTTTCTGTATATAGCATGGACACATTTGAAAGGAGGTTGAAACTTATGCTTACTTGTTCGAAAGATTCCTAATATTACCTTTGTGCAGTTTCTTTCTTAAAAAAAATCCACCAAACAAAATAATAGGAATTCAACAATGGTTACTGTATTATATAATATTATCTTCAAATTATTTATTTAGATTACTAGATTATAAATATGAAAAATTGGTTAAAAAAAAGGTATAAGATATAAGAAATTAAAAAGAGGAGGAGGAGGAAGAAGAAGAAGAAAAAGAAGAAGAAGAGGATGAGGAGGAAGAGGGAGAGGAAGAGGAAGAGGAAGAAGGAGGAGGAGGAGGAGGAGGAGGTGGCGGCGGCGGTGGAGGAAGAGGAGGAGAAATTTAAGCTTTAACTGCTCCTTTCAACAGAACAGCAGAAATCAGCAGTACAATTATCCCAGCTATCCTGCTTATATACATAAATATATCTTTCTCCTTTCTTTATTTTGTCCTTTTCTGCATTCCTTTCTTTAGACTTTCTCTCTATCTGTACGGTTAGGTAGGAGAAGATTGCTTGTCAAAGAGCGGTTTATAGAGATCTCCTGCGCATGCGCGAAGCCTTGGCCCTCTTCCTGGACAGAAAGTTCTTCAGTCGCTCTGGACTGGCCATGAGAACTTGGAGCACTAATTTGTGGGGTCCCAGTGCTTCAGGTAAACATCCCTGTATTCATGGGTCTCCTTGTCATGTCCTAACTTCTTGAGTTCTTCCCCACAGTCAACCAGGCTCCTATCCTTAGATTTTTGAAACCACTTTCCCCTCACTTCACCCCGTTTTGTTGTCTTGCTCTGAGCCTGATGCCCTGTTTGACCCCACAGCCACCAGTCCACATGGCTCCCATTACCACAAATCATTACCTTCACTGAGAATAGTTTGCAAACAAGCAGGACTGCAGATAATGTGGACGGCAAGTTCAAGTGACCATTTCTGGGGCTCACAGGACTTTTCTTGGCAGATGTATTAGTCTTGGTGAACGTCCTTTAAAACCAAATTGGATTGGAAGAAATGCTGATTTATTGCTCAGGTATTTTCTTCTTTTTCTCTATTGCGTCTATGTTCAAGTCAGTAGGCATTCAAAGGGATTAAGTCATAGAGATGAACTATTTTACTCAGACAAATTTGAGTTTTGTTTGTTTCCTGTTGTGAAGCTTGCTCCATGATAAGATCACAGAATGTGACCACCTGTTAACCCCTAGGGGGCTGACAATGGCACGTAGCTCTCAGTGCAAACTGTGTGGTTATGCTGACATGAAGTAGATTCTGAGGGTTCCTCTTGTCTGGAGAGCTGGATAGAGATCTCCAGGCTTCAGAACTATTGATAGGCCACCTTCTGCAAATAAAATTGTATAATATACAAGATGCATTCAAATGCAACATCTGGCTGGAGTCTTAGAAATTCACAAAGTTCAGGCTTTCAGTTGCATTTTGCAGGTGAGAAAATCAAACCACACAGACCTTCCCAATGCAACATGGCTACCAAGAGCCAGAGACGGGATTCCAACTCGGCTCCTCGGACGTCAGGCCAGAGCTCACACGCAGCACCACAGCTTCCTTAGTGACACAAAACAAACCCAGGCAGAGCTTGTTGAAGGACATATGCAAATACCTCACAATAGGGCCTGATCAGACATGTTACATCAAAACTAGAAGCTGGCATTGAGATCCAGGCTCACTATGTCACTGTAGAGCTGCCACCACCTCAGCTGGGTGACACTGAAATGTTTGTGGATAAAGGGCTTCTGCCTACCATGTGCAGTGTCCTTTTATCCTGGCCCAGGAGCTATAGTCTCAGTGGTGACCGAGACTTGGCCTTGCAGAGCAGGGGGTAGGTGAAAGAGGAAACACTGAGCTGAGAATGAGATGGGCTGTAAGGGTGAATCATTCCAGGACCTCTTCCAGCCTGACTCTTGGTGACTCAGAACCTTCTGCCCAGACCTTCCTAGCTCTTCTTGGGCACCTTTCTCCCTCGCTAGCTCCCCTTCCCTGGGCAAGTTTCTGCTTCTGCAGATACACGCAGCTCAGTCTTACTTCAAAGTCTTTTCACCCTGTCACTCTGTTTTTCTGAAAAATTCTTCCCTTGCCCTTTGTAAGCCAGACTTTTTCACATAAATGTCCATTTCTCAGAGAGTCTTTTGTAGCCACTACGTGGGTTGAACAGTGGCCTCTCATCACCACATGTCAGAATTCTAGTCCTCAGAACCCATGAAGGTAATCTTATTACAAAAGAGCATTTTTCACCTGTAATTAAGTTCAGGGTTTCCCCCTCAGCCTGGATAGAGGTATCTCTAAACCCAATGGCAGATGTCCTTATAAAGGGAAGAGAACTCAGAAACCATAGAGAGAGGAAGGGAGTGTAGCAATCCGGGCAGAGCCTGGCTTGAGCAGCCAAGCCAATGAATGTGAGCAGCCTGAATCCGAAAGAGGCAGGGGGATTCTCTCCCAACACCACCAGCGGGTTCCTGTCCTCTGGTTTGATTTGGGACCTCTGGCCTCCTGTACTTCCAGTACTATATTTCTGCTGTTCTTAAGCCATCAATATGGTGGGCATTTAGTATAGCTGCTCTGGAAAGCAAATACAACCACCGCAGCTGAGCAACATCCTTCGCCCTGCCCATGTAGGCACAGACCCTTATTCACCATGTCTTCCATGTTTGTCTCTTGCACACCAATGATCATTTTCTGAGTGTAAACTCACTTGGGATGATCTGGGTCTCATTTAGATTCCCTCTTCTCGAGGGCCCACACTTTCCTTTCTTACCTTAATTCAACTCTTCACATATTGCTAGGTACCCCAGTAACTGCTCAGAAATATATGTGGTGTAAGTAAGGGTTCACATTTCTGCTTTCTGGCTAAGTATTGGCCCTACATGCCTCCACAGTCTCCTCAGTCTCCTAAGAATATCCTGCCTTCTCACTTCTCAGTCCTGTCACCTACACAGTTCCTCCTCTTGTCTTTTTGGGCTGCTCTTGGCTGTGTGATATTCCATGTTCACTTTCATTTTGAAGACCTTCATAGATTTTTGGGGTTGGTGGGGCCTGGTCAGAAAATGTTCCTCAGCTGGATTTCAGTATTTTTCTCAAGCTTAGATTGGTTTTGTGGGCTTAAGTACAAATTGTCATGGATGTAAAGTGCCACCCCCTTCACGTCATATCAAAGGCACATGCGGCCAGTGATGTTCCTTGTCATGGATGGTGACCTTGGTCATCTGGCTAAGGTAACATTTGTTGGTCCTGTCCATTCAGTTTAACCTGGCACACTTGTGAGGTGGCAGTGGTGGTGGTGGCGGTGGATGGTAAGTGGTGGTGGAGGTGAGGGTGGTGAGGCACTCAGGCTCTGCTTTGGCTAGAGCTAACTCAGGTATACTATTACATATTCAAAGCAGAAGCAGAACAAAAGATATTTGAGGTTTCTTTCAAAAAACTACAGAGAAGAAATACATATGACACCTAAAATACCAATTTGAAGGACTCGAAGATCCAGAGTTGTTGTGAGTTACCAGAGAAATAATGGCAGAGCTAGAGTTAGAAACTATGTCTTTGATTTGCCTGCAGAATTTCTATAGTTGAAATAAGTGGCCTCCTGAAGCAGCATATTCATAGCTGGCCACTTTTCACACTTGGCAGGTTCCATTGGTCAGAAGGCTCTGAGAAATGCGCTTCCTATTACCGGTGTGCCCCTGACTTGGTACCACACTGGGGTCATTTTGGGATATACAGCTAATTCCTTATGAACCACACTTGTCCCCAAGGAATAAATCCTTTGGCTTGTTGTCCGGCAGAACCAGAGCTAGTAAGTAAGGAGCCGAAACTCTATACACAGTATTGGGATAAGTACAATGCAGGGAGACAACATAGAGAAAAGATGTCTGAGGAACGCAGAGAAAGTGGCAGAGAAAGTGGCAAAGAAGGAGAAAGCCAGGAATTCCTGAGCACCATACCTGCTTTTACAGGGATAATTTCTGTCCTTCTAGGAGCCTTGGCAGGGCAGGGGCTGGGCTGCTGGCTCTCCACTAACCTAGCTGTGCCCTATGTGTCCTTCTCAGATTACTGAGAGTTGACTTGCTCGATTGAATAAATGAATGACATTTAAAGAGACTATAAAAGAAATTACTGGTCTACCCAATATGAGATTTCCTAGGACACCAAAACAGGTTTAAAGCAAAGGTCCTTTCAAGAGTGAACATAAGGCCAGTTGTGCAGAATCTATGGAAATAACTGTTGTGGAAGAACATGACTGATAACTTGCTCAGTCAGGCTGAGAGGGTAGGGAGCTGCTTTGGACAACAGACCTTTCTAGAGTGTAAAGACAATGAACAGTGACTTGAAGAGAAAAACTGTAAGACTATAGAAATAAATGTGAACACAAAATATGCATGCAAATAATTTTCTTATTGAGATGAAATTTATAAAACATAAAATGAACCATGTTAAAAGCAAACAATTCAGTCATTTTTGTACATTCAAATATTTTGCTCTGGGGCTGGCAAGATAGCTTAGCAGTCTGAAGCGCCTGCTTAGACAAGCTTAGGCAGCCACAAGGGATGGAGGTTCAATCCCCAGTACCGCATGCTGTGCCGTGCCAGTCCCACCCTCAGGGTGGGCTGAGCTGGCAAAAAGAAAAACAAAACAAATATTGGGCTCCATCATTTCTATCTCATTACAAAACATTCTCATCATCACCAAAAGAAACCTGATACTTATTAAATAGCTCATTATGGTAGTCACAATTTGCAAGGGTACAATTTAATACAGGACACCTAATTTATAGCATTATTTTATAATAGTCACCCAAAGAGTCATATGCCAAGAGAGTGCAGGAAATCTTCCACACACTAAAGACCCCAAGAATCCAGCTGAGGGCCTGGATCCACGGCAGTGTCCTGCATGAGTCCAGCTGAAGACCTGGAGCCCATAACAGTGCCTCCCACAAGTCCAACCAAAGGTCAAGAGCCCCCAACAATCTCTCAAGAAGGCCTATTTCATGGATCTGCACTGGGAAGGCCCAAAAGTCAGTGGTGGAAACTGAAAAGTCTGTGCTAGAGGGATGAAGGATGTGGGCCAAAGGGCTGAGGAGTCTGCACCAGATCTAGGCCAGGCTTCTGCAGGAGACTGAGCAGTGTACCACCTTTCCTTCTGGAGCCAGAAGGGACCAGAGCTCCCTCCAAGTGAACGATGGCCATTCTCAGGGGCAACAGGGTCCTGAGCTCCTCTCATGATGAGAACAGCCAAGTTCTTACAGGAAAACCAGCATAACAAGCTCCTCCAGGAGAACCAACAGCCCCAGGAGAACCAACAGACCCCTGACAGCTTTCCCTTTTTCCTCCAATGCTCCTTTTCATTGTGTTGTCAACAATCCTCAGGTGGGCCTCCCTTACCCAGCACCATGCTGCTTCACTTCAGCTGGTGTTACAAGTTGACCACAGGTCGTCAATCCACCACACTCGTCTCTATTGCCTTTGACCTAGTAACCATAAATCTGTGTCCTGACTTTATGAATATACGCAGCCTTCATATTTCATTTAAATGGAATCAAACAATGACTGACTTTGTGTCTGGCCTTTTTCACTTAGCATATTTTCAAGCTTCATCATATAGTGGCACTTGTTGGTATTTAATTTTTTTGTGGCTGAGTAGTACTCCAGTGTATATATAAACCATATTTTGTTTTTCTATTCATCAGTTGATGGACAATCAGGCTGTTTTAACCTTTTTTTTAAATATTATGAATAATTCTGCTGTGCTTGTACATGCACATGTTTGTCTAAAACATAGTTTTTAAAGTCTAAATTCTAAGCAATAATTCCACTTCAAAGTGGAACATCAAAGGATGTGGAGGATCGGACAAAAGTGTTGCGGAGAAGAGGCATTTTATTGTGCTCCGGGGAGTGTGTGGTCCCGGCCTGGAGCCAAGGAAGGCTACGCTTGGAAAGTGCCCATGCTCACTGAGGGAAGATTTTGAATGAGGAAAAGGAAGGTGGTTTCCAGATGACAAGCAGATTCCGTCAGTCAGTAAATGAAGGCCATTCATTCATACTCCCGTTCTCACAGCTCCTTTTGCTTAAAAATAAACCACATGGCCTCTCCTTGTACATTATTTCTGGTTACAGACATGACAACAGACTCTCAGCTGTTCTTCCCACCTCAGTCCTTCCCGCAGGACCCTAAAGCCAGAGAGGAGGGGCAGGTGGATGGGACACAGGGGAGAGGAATGACTGGGTTTCCTGAGAAATACTGCTGGACAGAAGAAGGAACTCAGGCTAATTTGGTGTGTTCTGGGTATTGCATAACAAATCGTCTCATCTTACCTTTGCCCCAGGGATATGTGCGTTATTTCCACTTTCTGACAAAAGAAACAGAGGCTCAAAGCAGTTAGGAAATTCATCTGCCACACTGAACTAACATTAATGGTGGAGCAAACATTCAGCAACCAGGGTCTCAGTTCTTACGGTAGGCTGCAACCCTCCAGCCTTCCCGAAGTGGCTAAAACAGCAATTCCTTTTCTTCCTTTATCAAGCCCTGAGGGTACATTATCAGTCAGGTCCTTTAAGGATAATGGAAAAATCCCCAGAAATAAATAAGCCAACTTTAATAATCAGCTACAGTGTACCAGGCAGGAACTATTGCCAGCGGAGAGTTCCTGGGCTCTGTCTACTTGTGTTACAGATATGCTTTCGCCTCATGCTAGTAAACCTCTGATCTACGCTCCACTCTGAATTTTTACATAGCACCTTTCTGACTTGTGCTGAGCTTCTCAGGACAGGGTTGAGTCTTGTCATCTCTTCGTCTTTGGTACCTACAATAGGACTTGGTGAGGAGCAGGCCATCAAGAGCCAATGGATTCCAGCAGGGTGCTTCCAGAGGCACCTGCTCACCTGCTCCTAGGGCAGAAGGAAAGTCCTAAGCCAGCGGCTAAATGACTGTTCTCCGAGGGCTTGACTGGCTCCTTTTGTTATTGTTTGACCACCCTGTTCTGCGATTGCCAGAAGCCTGAATCAACATGGCCATTTGCTTGTACCACTGCTGATGTATTTTTTGAAGGAGTCTCAGTTTCTCTGGCAGCAGTGGTTCGAGTTTTCCTTTTACTAGAAGGACTCTTGCTGCCTGTTCTGAGCAGGCTTTAAGGCATGTGGATCGTTCAGAGTAGAGGCTGAACTCTTACGGGTGCGTGACCCCGACATACTGAATGCTCTTGCCCCTCCCACCTCAGTAATGTCATGCACTCACACCGGTGGTTGTAGAAATTCAGTGATAATGACAGGGGCAACCGAAACATTAAAAATGATAGTGTTTGTTGGGTTTGCTCTGTGCCATCAACTAGACTAAGGACTTTCTTTGTATTATTTTTAATTCTTTCCAAAAGGCTGCGAAACCATTTGCTGTATATGAGCTTACATGAAGGAATTTAGTACTTTCACCAGGCATGGTAGCACCTCATAACAATAGCTGACCGTAGTGATGTCTGCTTATGTTTGAGTGTAGGGGAAAGTGTGGAAGACTGTGTTAGAGCAAGAAATTTCATTTCTTTCAGGTGGGGTTGTAGCACACAGCAAGAAAGAGGGAAACAATGTCTTCTTTTCTTTTACCCATTTTATACTGCTTGGTTTGTTGGATGATAGAACTTTTTCTAGATTTAACATTCTTCTAATCATTGTGTAGCTGGACCACTGGAAACATGCATCACTTCAGAAATAAATATCATTAGAACAAAAGCCATTCAAGAAAAACAACTAAAGAATAACTTGCCTATACTCTACCAAGCACACAGTAGGTCTAAGTAGTGCTTTCCTTCTCCTAGTCCCCATGAACGGGGCCCTGACATCACCTACTGCTTTCTTAGTCTAGTGGAGAGATGGCTTAATTGGTCTAAGGCTCCCTTGGCACAGACAGTGCCTGGCATTAAAGTGCCCACTACAAAGATAGTAAGGAGAGCTCTTTGAGCCTGGGGTACCTGTTAGATGTACAGAGCCAGGATGTGGTAGTACACAAGTGAGGAGGCTCTGGCAGCCTTCCTTCCTATTCTGTGTCAGTCTTCCTCAAGAGTAGGCTCTTCCAGATGTGTGTTGCTGTGAGTGCACTGGTCATTTTGCCTCTTCCATAAATTGATTTACTGCATAGTTCTCATATTTGTACAATTTATATATAATGTTTAAGTGTTTATTCAAATCTGGATTTTAATGTGCAAAAATTATCTATGATTGTTGGCAGTAAAAGTGGATAAGGAAGGTAAATGAGTTGATAGGGCAAGACTCGAGTTTTCTAGTGCTTCACAGACAATAAGTGATGTGTGTCAGAGAGCACAAGAAAACCCATTAAATTATCAGTATTCAAAATTCTATTGTTTTTCTTTTCCTTAATTCAGAAATGGTGTGAATTCTATTTTTTGTTTATTCACCTATGATTTTCCCTTCTCAAACAGATCAGCACTTAGCTATAGAGCAGTGGCATGGAAGTATAATGGCTTATATACTTGAGGGGTAATTTTCTCACATATATTAAGTGCTATTGAAATTGGCTCAACATTTCATCAATGCCAAGACCAGTGATCATGCAATTCTTTTGACCTTCATGCTTGGCACCTCATAGGGAAAAAGGGTAACCAGTATAGGCCATGTATGGCACTTGTTTCAGAAACACTTAAATTTCCTTAGAAACCCAAAGAAATCTGGAAAGAAACTATATAATGTGTAAGTACACATTCTGATCAATTGTAGCACTGGAGGTTCTGAGAATGTCTATGGTATGATTCATGGTAGCATCATTTATGGAATTGAGAAACTAGAAATATCTCACATGTCTAATTAAATAGGTGCATACTGTTGTATCTTTACTATGGAAAATCAAGCAGCTAAAATACTTTAAAGCCTATGTAAAATTTTAACCAAAAAGAAATCAGGACACAAATCTGTAATAAGTATATTAACACTCTCTGTCTCTGTCTCCCTCTGTCTCTCTCTCCCTCCCTTTGCATGATTGTATAGAAAAGAAGATGGAAAGGAATTGTTACTAGGATTGTCAGAGTTTTTCTTTGACTTTCCTGCCTTATGCTGTTCCTTGTCTACATCGCTATAGTGAGGAGGTTTTATAATCCAAGGCCGTATTATGGAAAGAAACCTCTCCTCTGTACCAGGCCTCTGGTCCCTCCCAGCCTCACCTCCTACTCCGATTCCTCACCAACACATGTTTACCCTCATGTCAAACTCTGTCTTGACCTGAAGGATGCTTAGGGCTATAGACTGCCAGGACAATTGGGCCATTCCCCTGCAAACTTATCCCCCTAAGAGACAAATATCCCAATGTTTTTCCTATTGTCCTAGTATGATTAATAATCCTTTTCCTTTCAAATGTCTCCAGTATAGATAATAAAATATGTATTTCTCCTAAATTTGGGGAAAGGAGAGGGACTACAAATGAGGCCATAGATATAAATTGTCCAAACTTGCCTCCAGGCCTCTCAGCTCTATCAAGGTCACAGCCCCAGAAAATGACGTAGTGAAAGCCTTAGGGTTTTAGGGGAATGGAGATATGGACTCAAATTCATCTTTGAGATATAGACTCAAATCCTAGCTTCATCTTTGACAAGCTGCAAATCCATGAAATCTCCCAGCTTTGGTGTCCTTTTCAATAAGTCTAAGAAAGTATGGTCATCTTATGGAGCCATTGTCAAGAGGAATCGTCACATTCCCAAGGGTCTGGCCTCATGTTAGGCAGGAAAAGGCAAATAATTGTTACCCTCAACTTTCATTAGAAATACTCTACTGAATTCTCAACTTAGTAATATTCAAATCAATAATTTAATATTGACAGTTTAATCCCAGAGTTCTCTCATCCACCCCTTGGGAGAGAAAGTATGCAGGTAGCCTGGCATTTATGTCCCGGTGACTCAGGGAAACACAGTAGTGACTAGTGTGATCATATCTAATTTATATGGATGATCATGCACAGAAGATTATGGGGAGATCTGTGAAGGAATTAAGTGGCTTTACAAAATTTAGTGTCACTTCCATTACTCAGCAATTGTCAGACATGTGGGCCATCCACTTGGGGATTCAGATATACATCGGACATTTATTTGGGATCATACTTTTCAGAAATGTCTTAGGAAAACTCAGGTTATATAGAAGTCTGCTTTGAAGGGACACTCATTGCAAACCTATGAAGAGTAGAGGTCCTGAACTGGCTGATCCCAGCTCCAGATGTTAGACTTGAGACCTGGGTCCTGCAATATGAGTGTAATAGGAACCCTAGTCTCCGGCATCCACACTTGGGTGAGGGAGACTAGAATATCTCAGTGAGTAAGAGGAGACCATAACGTCACCCACTCCCTTAGTATGGTAGTAACAGTAATAGCAGCTAGAGGAGCTTGTACTCTTAGTCTTCTACATCCCAAATGGCATCTTAAGTCCACCCCAAATGACTTCATGGAGCCCTTACAACAACCTCATGAGGGCTTTTCTAATACTATCCCTCTTTCACAGATGAGGGGTTCCAATCACAGAGAATTAGAAATGAATTTTCAGAGGCTACTGGCTAGAAAGTGACCCAACTTAGTTTCAGGCACATAAAGAATGGCCCAGAATCCGTGCTGTAAACCTCAAGGATCAGCGCTTCTTGATCCTGACATAAGCTTAAACCTACCCAGACCTAAGATGAACCAGGTCCTTTTAAGTGCATGACCAATATCATCTTCCCTACTGTACTCCCCATATTACATGTGAAGAAGCAGGAAAGGAAAAGTTGTAAAAGGTTCATGAAATCATGCAGCTAGCAAGTACCATGATGAGATTTAACCCAAGAAGTCTGGGGCTGAGATGCAGGCTCTTACCAGAGAAAGTACAGGTAGGGGAAATCAGTAGGCTCTGAGACCCAAGGGAGGAGTAGTCTAGGCCATCAGCTCAGAAAGCAGCAGCCCTGACTAACAAAAACTTCATAAGGCTTCGGCAATAAATTTATCTTCACCTTCCCTATAAGGAGAAAGCCCATGGAGTAACGGACAGTACTCAACTCCATACTCTTCTCTGTCTTCATTGAAGCTCACCTGGAATAATGGAGCAGGCTTCTGTTCACTTCTTGTCACCGGTCTCTGTGCCTTGCAGCCAGCCTTCTGTTGGCTCCTAAAATAGAATTCTGACTCTTATTTTCCTGGTCATTCCCTTTAATGACTTGTGCTGTCTAGAAGAGTGCTGTCCAGAAGAGCTTTCAGCAGTGATGGAGATGGTCTGTGTCTACAGAGCTTGTATGAAAGACAACAGCATAAATAGCTCTTGAGCCCTGGAAATATAATTTGTGCTACTGCAACTTGATGACTAAAAGCCTCATATAGCTAGCAGCCTCTATATCTAGAGTAAGAAGTTTCTGACCCTTTACTTGACAGTGAGACCTTTCCTGACCTGGGCCATCCCTTCTCACCAGCTTAGTGTTCTAATCTCTTTCACCTGCAGGTTTCTGGTCTCAGTAAGATCTTTTGTGTTTTCTTTGTTGTTTTTGCTCTGTCCTAGACCAGGACAGGCAAGTGAGGCAGAGAGGATACCCAATGTACTGGGGACTCCCTCTTAGTGGGAGGCAGTGGAGAGTCTAGAAAGTTCCAATTCAAAGTCATCTTTCATCAAGGAGCCTTTCTAGAGGGTCTCAGCCGAACCAATGTCTTCCCCACCATGTTATCCAGTGCTTACACAAGATGTTGCCATGCCCCTTGTCACATTGATCTTACTACCCATGTCACCATCCTCTCTGGCATTCACCTCTGTATCCCACATGTTAACTGGCCAGAGATGATATTCATTTAGCAAATGTAAACTGAATCATTGAATGGAGTTCTTGTGGGCCATGGCGGTCTTCTACTCAGGTGGCCTGGACCACAATGACTGATTCCCTTGAATCTCAGATATGTTTCAAACTTGATTCAAAAGCAAGCTATATATTAGCAAACAGGAGGGCAGGAGAGGGGAAGTGATCACTCATGACTGAATTCTTTTCTTTGCCTGGCAAACTTCTTGTCTACAAAGTGCTTGATTTTTTCACCTCCCACCTCTCCACCTTCTCTGCCTCCCTAGTCCCCCTGCCCTGCAACCACCAACATGACTTCGTTTTGTTACTGTCAGCCAGCCTTTGGACTCTGTCCCACCTTCTCCTACCTCCAGGAGATAATTGGATGCTGCTGACCTTGGCAGCAACCTTGAGGCCACGCTTGTTCTACCAGTGCTAATTAGTTACTAAACAAATAGCAAGAGAGCCTGGGGATAGGCCCTTATGAAGGACTCTCAGACTGGGTGGAAAATGTCAAGACATAATGAAACTTCTCTGAATCACGTCTGGAAAATGAAATGCCGGAGACAGCCAAATCCTGAAACACATGAGAAAAATAAGAGAATGGAGCACAGTTCGCCCCAGATTTTCTGCTGCTTTGACATCACTATGAGGGAGGAAAATCCACGTGGACGGACAGGGCCAGGAGGCTCCCTGTGGAAGCTGCCCCTCACTCTGGCTTTGATCTGGGAGTGTAATGTAAAACCTGCCATGTTTTTTGAAGGTTCTTATCAACTGCACTTGAAGTGTTGTTTGGAGAAGGGTTACAGATTGCTGAACAGTGTGGCACAACTACTACAGAGCATGAAGCTGCAGCTGTGTGGTTGGACTGGGGTCAGGACCCATCTCAAGAACGCCCATAGAGGAGCTGCAGCCCAGGATGGCAGGCGGCTTGGCTGAAGGCACGCAGTACAGTGTAGCCAGGAGCTCAGCTTCTCTCCAGGGCCTCCAGCCCCCAGGCCAGTGTTCCCATTGGAGCAGCTCGGCAGCAGAGGGCCAGGGGTGCTGGAAGCTCAGGCTGACTCTTTCTTCAGTCTCCCATTCATCCTAACAAATGCCTCTGACACCTGGGAGGGAGGATTGAGAAGCTGCCTGCTGACTCTGAGGTCACCATGTCTCCTTGGGGAGGGTGGAGTCGGGACAGTAGAAGCCAGAGGTAGATGACCTTGGATCAAGTCCTGGTTCTTGCGCTGGTTTGTGCATGACTGCAGGTACATCCCTTAACTCCTAGACTGTCACCTGTGCAGTAGGGTTTGCAAACCTGATCCTGTGGGCTCTTCTGTGGGGACTTGAGAGAGGAGATGGGGAGTAGCTAAATCTATAACTCTGCTTGTCGAACCAAGCAGCTATCCTGTACCAGCCTTGAGGATACGAAGCTGCCAGCTTGAGGAGGTTGTGGCATCCATGTTTCTGGCTGGAGAGGCAGGTTGGGAAGGGGTTGTCAGAGTCAGTGGCCTAGTTGCCTGCAGACAACCAACCCCAAAGAGTCATCCTCTCTCCCTGGGTGCTGTGCTGCAGCCCCACCACAAGCTGAGCTGAGCTCGGCTGATTCTGCTGCCCCACCAACTCCAGACATCTGGAGACAATGTTGAGACAATGTTTTTATTTGTTTTTATTTGCTCTCCTTGCTTTTTGTTTTTATTTGCTCTCCTTGCTTTTTGTTTATGAACCTGGGTTCTTGGGAGAAGCTAGATCTAAAAGTAGGTTTAAGATGGGGGCCTGGAGTCTCAGCCCAGCTGGGGGAAACATCAAGCCTCCACCACTAAAATGCATGTCCTGACTTTCCTGCCCTGTGCCACTACAGTATTTTGTCTCCATCCCTGACCCTGGGAAGGCAGGGGAAAATCATCAGGATCTCCGGCAGAAGGCAAGAGAATCCTGCAGGGTGAATTACAATTAACTATGACCATGAAAGCTCATAGGTGTGTTTCAGATTCAACTATCTTTAGCAAGTCCATAGGAAAGCTTAGCATTCTCATAAAAAGAGAAAAGAGCCAGCCAGATAGCTCAGCAGATTACAGCACCTGTTTTATGCAGATGTAGGGAAAGGGGTTTGATCCCTCGTGTGCCGTGCCAGCCTCACCCCCACAGAGCATTGAGACAGCAGTTGAGACTGGGCATGGTGGTGTGTGCCTGTAAGCCCAGCACTTGGGAGGCTGAAAACAGGAGGATCACTATGAGTCCAATCTGTGTAGTGAGACCCTATAGACCCTATACTAAATACATTTTAAAAAAACTGTCTCAAAAGGACAATAAGTAAATAAGAAAAAAAAAGTAAAAAATCGAAGAAAAAACTTCTGCCTCAAAATAAAAACATTAAAACAATTTTTAAAACACTGGGGAAATGGCTCAGTGTAAAGGCCCTGGGCAGAGAAGCATAACTTGAGGGCCAACCAAATTGTCTGCTATAGAGTTGGCCAGATAGCTCAGCGGACTAAAGCGCCTGCTTAAGCAGCAGCTGGGGTTCAATCCATGGCATGCAGCACCAGCCCTGCCCATGGGCGCGCTGAGATGGTAATTGAGACTGAGCGTGGTGATGCACGCCTGTAATCCCAGCTCTCGGGAGGCTGAAAACAGGAGGATCTCTACAAGTCCAATCTGTGTAGTGAGACCCTGTAGACCCTGTACTAAATACACTTAAAAGAGAGAAGAACAAGAGCTCCCAAAGCAGCAAGGAAGCTCTAAGTGCAGGCTTGGAGCTGGGGCTGTGTGTGTGGGAGTGAGAGGAACTGCAGAGCACCTGCTGAGAGGCCTATGGGTTGGGGCAAATCCTGACAGAAATGAGTGCTTTCTTCTGCCTGTTCCCTGCCCCCAAATGCACCTACGTTTCATTGGAAAGAGGACACAGAGGACACATGCAAGGCTGCATGATTGTGCCAATCCTGCAGCAACTCTCAGCCCCAGAAGCTCATGAAAATCTCAGTCTCAGTTTCCTGATCTGAATCCGTAGCATTAGTGTTAGTCGTATACTGTCTTACAGGGCTTTGTGAAGCACTTAGCAGACCCCTTGGCCCTTTGTGAGAGCTCAGCAAATGTCAGTAGGAGGATGTTAGTGACAAGATTGACAAGGAGTTGTTAGGAGCCACCAAAGTAGGGGCCAGTGGATGTGTCCATAGGTCACAAGAGTAGAGGATCGCTTAGAAATTTCCATAGGAAAGGTGTCATTCAGACTGGGACGTAAAAGCTGAGGAAGAGGCCACTAGGCAGAAGAATCAGTGGAGAAAAGGAACTGGCAGAGATGTACAAAATGAGGTGATATTCTCAGAAAACAATGCTTCCTTGGTACGGGCCAGTGAGCATGAGAGGTGACATGGAAAGTAAAGAGTCACTTCAGGGGGTTTGAGGGACTTGATGCCTATGGAATGTCTTGCACATGTAAAAATTTTAGCCTGTCCTTCCTTCCTTCCTTCCTTCCTTCCTTCCTTCCCTCCTTCCTTCCTTCCTTCCTTCCTTCCTTCCTTCCTTCCTTCCTTCCTTCCAGCAATGGTTGGAATAGCCTTTAAACGCTCTGAGGAAGACATTAAAATTTAATACTCATTATGAGGTATTAAGAGTCTGGAAGTAGGTAAGACCTTTAAGAAGTGATTAAGGCCTTACCTTCATGGATGGATTAACCCATTCATGTGATTAATGGATTAATGGGCCAATGAGCATTCTCAAGAGTGGGATTGCTATGAAATCTAGCTTGGCTAGGTTTCTTAGGCACTCCCAGTCTCTTGCTATGCTACGCTCTGTGTTGCCTCGGGACTCTGCCAGCAAGGCCACCACCAGATGTGACCCCTTGACCTTGGGCCAGGACCATAGGCCAAAATAAATATTTCCTTTATAACTTAGTCTGTGATACTGTCTTATTGGTGATAGAAAACAGGCTGAAGCTCTTCTTTCCTTCCACTTTTCCTTCCTTCCTTCCTTCCTTCCTTCCTTCCTTCCTTCCTTCCTTCCTTCCTTCCTCCCTTCTTCCTTCCTTCCTTCCTTCCTTCCTTCCTTCCTTCCTTCCTTCCTTCCTTCTTTCCTTCTTTCTTTCTTTCTTTCTTTCTTTCTTTCTTT
>NW_004524670.1:7849870-7864089 GCF_000260255.1 Octodon degus
CTTCCTTCCTTCTTTCCTTCTTTCTTTCTTTCTTTCTTTCTTTCTTTCTTTCTTTCTTTCTTTCTTTCTTTCTTTCTTTCTTTCTTTCTTCTGTTTCCTTCCTTTATTGTCTTCTCCCTTCTTCTATCCTTCTCTCTCCCCCACAACCTCTTTCTCGCTCCTTTGTTTCCATCATTTGAAACTTGTTTGATAGCAACTTTAAGCAGAATCCCTATGTAAAGAACAGATAGAGGTGGAATTGCACTGTTCAAAGGCTAAGGGAGGAGCTATCATAAGTGAGGGTCCCCTCAGAAAACAGTCTGCAATAAGGGTTGTGGGTAAGTAGTAGTTTTTTGGATATGACCTCAGGGAACAGTATCAATAAACTTGGACATGGGGAAGGAGGGAAGCCAACACAAGGGGTGCTCTATCTAGCTGATCACCATGGGCAGTGGAGGCTGTGTTCTGCTGCGATCTTGTGAGAATTGTATACAAAGTCCTTCAAAGTGATTTATCTCTGTCCTGGGAATTGGAGTCAGTAATCCCCTCCTCTATTGATTAATGACCACCCCAAGGGTTGGTAACTCCTACATGCTTTCAGGTTTGTGGAGCATAGGTTTTGAACAGGCATCTTGGTGGTGTTAGGGAAGACCCCAGGCAGCCAGTGAAGGAGGGGGAGTAGCTGTGGAAGGCGGGAGGGGGAACAGCTCTTTAGATTCTACTGACAATGGCTCGAAGAAGGAGAGTGGAGAGGACACGAGGGGAGCACAAGCCGTATGAGTGCAAGATTTAAGGATCCTGGCCCACAGTGAGTTCAGCAGGGGGAGGAGGTTCAATTAACTCTTTGACACTGAATAGGGAGTTTTTGCTCTTCAGGTGAAGTAAAAATGAGTCCTCAGCTTTCCTGTAAGCCTCTCTTAAGAATTCATTATCAGCATAAAACAGAAAGAAATTCCCATATCATGCAAATAGGGGTGGGGCAAGGTGGATCAATTATGCTGGGGACTTCCAATTTTTTTCTTCTCCGTAGACTCTTACGTCTAAGGAGCTATGACCTTCTTCCTGTCTTGTAGCCTCATAAAAATCAGGGTCTTAGTACTGAAAAGATCTTCTCATTTGGCAGTTGGAGAAGCTGGTGGCAATGAGGTGACATAACTGAGTTCACACCAATGAGGTGACATAACTGAGTTCACACCATGTTCACACCACATGTCTTGGCTATGACCCAGATCTATTTTCCTTCCTTAGGCCCTGGCCTTTACTCTGCTGCATTACATTTTGCTCGTGGCTGCCCTTTCTATCTTGAAATGGGTCAAAAGATGTTCTAGGGGTTTATTTTATTTTATTTATTTATTTGGTACAAGGTCTCACTGTGCAGCTTAGACTCATAGTGATCTTCCTGTTTCAACCTCCCCAGCACTGAGATGATAGGCATGCACAGTTCAGCATACCCAGGGTTCTGGGGCTGTCATGGCATTTGGTACTGGGGATTGAACCCAGGACCTTGCCCTTGCTAGTTAGGCTCATAGACCACTAAGATATCTCCCCATCCCATAATTTTGGGATTTGATCATCACGTACTACACAAACAAGGAAATAACCCCCAAAATATCATTGTTTTACCAGGGTACAACCTGTGGGACATCCAATGTGGTTTTTTAGTTATTGCCTCCCCTAAGCCCTAATTTTTTCCATCTTAGATCCAAGAAGAAATGGATCCTCAGAGCAGTAAAGCAAATAGGCCCAATGTATCATGGTGAGGAAGGAGAAGGAGAGACCTGGACCTGGAACCAGGCATCCTGTCTGTTTCCTCATTTCTCAGATAGGATTAAGTTTTCCCCTAGAGTAGTGTCAATAGGCACTCTAGGGTAGACAAGCTGTCCCTCAGTGTTATTTTTTTCCCCCTCCTATTTGATCTCTTCCCAACCAAAAATTATGCTGCTCTGCAGTTCCTCTAAACAATGCTGTTCTGAGAGTCTCTCAATTCCTCTTTTATCTAGGAGAAAGACAGGAATGGAATTCAGACTCCTGTGGTCTGGCCAGCTCCTAACTGCTCTACATCTGCATGTCTTTGTCCTCAAGACAAAGCCCTGACCTTTATCCTATCCTGGAGGCGTTCTATGAGGACCCTGACCCCTTTGACTGTTCTCTCTGAAGCCATCCTGACTGCCCAGGAAAGGGCTCCAAATCTTTTGGACACAGCTCCACAGAGAGAACACTCTGAGCCCCATAAGTTAGGGTTGGTTCATGGAGTTGTTTGGAACCCTTGACGGAGCTTCCAGAGAGTTAGACCTTATTAACATTGTGTCCCTCTCTGAATTGGACAGAATCAGGCACAGGATGCTCAGTAACTAGCTTTTGAGTTAATGCCACAAGAGACACAGATACATGAATCTGTGAAAGGAGGCATGGGGAAAGTGGAACCTGTCCATGGTGACTTGCACAGTTATTGTGGTAAAACGAGTGACAGCAGAACAACTAAAAGGTTCCAGACAGATTTGCATGGTGCCCATAGGTCATCACAGTTATAAACTGGGTCTTGAAGAAAAAATGTACACTTACTGTCTACGTTGGCTCCATGTACTGCTGTTTGGGCCACATGGTCAACAATATCTACACAGAGTAACTTGCTTTATGTTTATGGAAAAATCTGTGTTGTATCTTTGGAGTAGGGCCTGGCATAGAAAAATATCTTCAGATCATCTTTATCATCCACAGGCGCAGGTTCTAGTCATGTGGCAGTCTGCTTTTCCCACTCAGTTGTCGCTTGGAAATTCTCAAGCTCAAGTGTACTTTGACTTCTTACTTTCACTCCACTGAGGCCCAATGTCCAGAACTGTAAATGAAGACATAATCATGACTACCTCTCAGAGTGACAGAGTGAAGTTGGTTCAGATTAGACAATGCCTGGCTGGAGGATGAGCCTGGAAAGTACTAGGTAACAGGCAGTGATACTGGTGATAATGATGGCATCGATGAAGTTGGTGATAGATTGTTGCCGGATCCCAGCATAGGGCCTAGCTTACAGGCTGGCCTAAGTGGTGGCTGCCAAAGAACAGATAAAATCAGATCTTTCACTAGAAGTGAATCAGGAAAGGATTAACATGTGGAATGAGTCACTTGGTGATATGTTTTATATCTGGATGTGCCCCCAAAGCCTCATGCGGTCATGGGGAGCAGGCTTTTTGGAGATGCCTGAATGTAGTTTGTGATTGGTTCATTGTCTAGTGGTGGGATTTGGGGGGTGTAAGTGCTATACCTTCCTTAAGGTAGGTAGCCTGCGTACAATATCAAAGACTGAAAAGAGGCTTGCTTCCTCACTTTTGCTCTTGTTGCTTTTGTATCTTCTGTCACACCATACACTACTGCCCCTGTGCCTTGCCACTTTACCTTGGAGCCAGCTAATTATTGGAAAAGTCCACAAACTGTGAGCAAACTCGGAATTCCTCCCTCCCTCCCTCCCTCCCTCCCTCCCTCCCTCCTTCCCTCCCTCTCTTCCTCCTTTCCTTCCTCCCTCCATCTCTCCTTCCTTCTTTCCCTCCCTCCCTCCCTCCTTCCTCTGTCCCTCTGTCCTTCCTTCCTTCTTTCCTCTGATCCAGCATTAAGTATTTTGTCTCAGCAATGACAGAAGGTAACTAAGACATTTGGGAAAGCTATTGTAGTCAAGACTCATGAGAAATCATATTTGTTCCTTCCTAAAAGATAGATGAATGCTAAGTTGAAAAATGCGAAATGATATGATGATGAGCCAGAAAGGACACTGAAACAAACAAATAAACAAACGTCTCTTGTTCTTAGCATTGGCTCCATTTCATAACAAATAGGAAACTTCTTTATATAATAAAGTAGTGGTAATTACACCAGACAGGAATAAAGACTTGCTTGGGCCCCTGACCCCAGCAAGGGGTCTTGGATGGGAAACTGACAAGGAGGTGAGGTAAATTCAATCTTGATGGAACATGGAAAGAATGAAAAGCACCTACCAGGCTGTGGGACCTTGTGTATAAGTTATCTTGCCCTGTGTACTATGGCTGCTCTGCTCTGGTGAGGGGACAACTAATGGGACAAAGGGTTCACACTCTGACTGGAGTCTAGACAACAGAAAATGAGAAAAAACCTACTGTGTAATTTTTCCTTGAGAATCAGCCCCACCAGAATTCAGTCTATTGTATTACATGCTAATAAATACCTACAGGGACCTGCTCTGTAGAGGGGAGCTCCAGGCCAGGAGTCTGTTCCTCCAATCTACATGATCAATCCAGGACCTTCCTAGTTTAAGAAATGCCACATGCATTGACACAAAGGCAGGGAACAGAGGGAGATCATTTAAAAAAACACATCCTTAGGACACCAACTAAGAGGCAGTATCAGCCCAGGCACTTATCTACATTGGGGATGAGAGTTGTCTCAGTAATGCATAGAACATCTGAAATGTCAGAACTCTGTTGTAGATGAGACTATGTTCTAGAAGTCAAGGAACACAGGACTGACTATGGTGAGAGCCAGCATTAAGAGACAGCAGCCACTCACAGCAGTGCCCAGGGCTGGGTCAGTACTCTCTGAAATGGGTGAGTGTTGAATTATGATCCTCAACTATAAGCACCACTGCCACGTTGACTTGGGCATGGTCAGGCCAGGTCTGTGAACTGGAGGACTTGAGAGTTGTTGGAGCATTGGGCTGGGTAAAACAAGAGCAGACAGCTACTCTGGAGGACTTCAAGCTATGGTGCTGGTGAAGACCATATCCTAGTCTTTGTCCTTTTCTTTATTACCAGAACCCAGTATAGTGCAGGACAAATGTGAGACATCTTTCCATCATGCCACATTTTAGGAATAAGCTCTCAGAAGTGGAGAATGTGTATATGTTGGTGGCTGGGGGGCATCTTGTCTTAGGAAAGAGAACAGCTCAAAGATTCCACATTTCATACTCCTCAATAGAAGGCTTTTCAGGTAACTGTAGGAAGGATTCATTAATACATTTCATAACATTGCAGAAACAGTGATGCAGGAGTGATAACTCTGAGGTTCTCAGTTCAGACTTTACTTTTGGCAACAATGAACTAGAGAGTTAATAAGTGGTTACCTAATATTTTTTGCCTGCTTAGTTTTCTAAAAAACAAGAGATAATCCTTGCTTATGGGGTAACTGTGGAATTGGCAAGATGGTACATGAAGACAGTCTGCAGCCATAGTTTGATAAATGTTTGTTGAATGGCAAATGCCATTCTGGTGACTGAAGTTCACCAGGGTACAGTTGTATTTTATGCCTTGACTCATTCTCTTGTTGTCTGCAAAGATCATTCCTTGCTTGGGTTGGATATTCTTCAAACTAAGGTAGACATTAAGAAGGCTAGCTGGCATCAAGCAGAAAGTCACTCTTGGTCATCTGATGCCCATTTTAGGAGCCAATATAGACAGATAGATGTTGAAAGTGGAGTTGAGCCCGGATATTGAGCGTGTGAATCATCCTTAAAGCCACTACTAGAGGAGAGATTGGGCATTTTAGTGGTAAGACGCCAGGAGTGTTAGCTGCTGGAACCCTTGGAAGAAAGGAATTCGTCTTTCAGCAATGCCTTTGTGCTCATGCAAGTGTCACTTGGGTTGGAAAGGTAGGTTTGAGCTTGCTAGATACACATTAATTTAGGCATAATGTCCAGAGAAAGGCAGAGAAAAATGTTATAGCTGGATAAAGCAATAGATTAAGAAAAGCAGTGGATGTGATGATCTCTTTCTAGTTTCCTAGGGAAAAATGAATACAAATCTGCAGATTTTAACTGCAAAAAGCACATAGACATCCAAGGAAGACTGTTGTAGGGCTGTGGGCTGGGACAGTGCCACTGAAGAGCGGGAGAGTGGATACCTGCACCCATCACTGTGCAGTCTGAGCCAGGCTCTTTCATAGATGCCATAGTCCTACATAACCCAGGAACTGTCCCCACTTTGGTGAAATTCACAGCGATGTTCAGGTTTGTTAAATATGTCATTCAGAACCATGGTCCTTGTGTCAGAGCTGAGATTTGTCTATCAAGTAGATATTGCCTACTGGACCACACTGTCCAAATTCGTAAATTATCTTAATGTGAACTTCACCTACTGAATCCAGCAAAAGCCAGAGGAAGAGGACCCGATGTAAACTTCCATTTAAAGGCAATGTTGGAGATGCAGTGGTATGTCAGTTCACATACGCTTTTGTTAGCAAACAATTTGGTTCACAAACAAGCCCTTGTCAAAAGTTTTTGTTCACCAACTTTCATTGGGTGACAAACACCACCACAGCCAACCTTCACCACACAAACACAAACATGGTCATCTTTTCCAGAAGCATAGAATAAATTAGGTTTGTGAACCAAAGCACCACTGTACTCTAATCAGATTTCTATCACGCGCCCCCACCCTTGCTCATGGTGTGCATGTGGTATGTCCTCAGGATGGCCTAGTGGCCCAGTCTATTCTTCTGCTAAAAGCCTGTGATTTCTTTGATTGTCTCTGAAGCATGAAACCCTATCAATGCCATGTTTCCACTTGTTTGGCTTTGGGCCAAGATGGTAGCCCAGCTTTTCTAAGGCTGTCCTCACTGTAATGTGTTCTTCCACAGGGAGCCCACATGATCTTCCCAAGGTCACCTTGTACGCAGATCTGGAAGGGCTTCTCTTGCTAGTCACATTTACCCCAGCTCTGTGGTTTGGCATTCAGTTTACCTGTATGTTCTTCTGTTTGTGTTTTGGGGGGCCCATAGATAAGTCATTAACATTTAATATGAACATTCACTCCTATATTTTCTTCTAAGAGTTATACAGTTATAGCCTTACATTTAGGTCTGTGTAAATTTAGATTTTTACACACAGTGTTACTGAATTTATTTTATATGGTTTACATTTTTCAGTCTACAGTGACTTTACTCATTGTTTTCTTTTAACATTTCAATTATTTGTCCTGATTATATAAAAATTAATGATTGTCATGTACATATTTTTTTTTAATAATGTATTTGGTTGCAGGATCTCACTATGCACTTTGGATTCATGGTAATCCTCCTGCTTTCAGCCCTCCCGGTGCTGGGATTTCAGGCATGTGCCACTATGCCTGCCAGGGGCAGGGCTGGCACAGCATGTGGTGCCAGGTCCCTGTGCTTGCCTAAGCAGGAACTTTAGTCTGCTGAGCTATCTTGCCAGCCCTGTTGTGCACTTATTTGTAATCTGTAGCCTTTACAAAATCTAGGTTTTTAGTCTTCCCCTCCAAGGTTAAGAAACAAAACAATGACTAATTTCAAAATCTCCCTTTTAATGGGTATATGTCTTTATACTTTATTTCACTGACTGAAAATTCTAGAATAATGCCAAATAATTACAGATGGTAGTGGACATTTGTGTTTTGCTCTTGAGTTTAATGATAATGTACCTGGTGTTTAGTTGTTTGAACTAGACTTCTAATGTTCATTAGCTTCTAAGACCCCACTCTCTTGGTCCTTTTATGTTGTTTTCATTTTAATCTGAACAATGTAGTAAATTTAATAGAGATAGTTTTTTTCTGTAACTGTCCAAAGTAGTGATGTAATGTAGGTACCAATTTTTTTTTTTGTATTGAACCAGCTTTGTATTTCTGAAATGAAAATCCTCTGTAATTATAGTCTATTATTTTAAGATAGTCTTGGTTTGGAACTGCTAACATTTCATTTATGATACTCACATTAAAGATATTGTCCCACACTAATATGGACAAAATATCCTTTCTTGAGCCAAATCAAAGTACATTAAGAATGTAAGGAAGGTTAGCAAAGATCCTGATGAGGTTTCAGGATCAAATTGCTGTTCATTTTGAATAACTTGGGTCACTATCGATATGACAAAGCCCTCCATTGCAGTTTCTCAGCTCAAGCCATGGAAAGGAAGCAGTCCTGGGAACACAGCCCTGCGACAGCATGGTAGCTATACAGCCACTGAGGTATTTGCCATGGAGGTATTTGCAGTGGAGCATTCTGTTCTTGTCACTCATTTATCCTTCTTTTCTTCCTTCTTTTTGTTCCTGCAGGACAATTTATTTGAATATTAATTTGTGTTTGCCATGTGATCAGAGCTTGGAAGAAATGTCTCTGAAGCTTATTTCCTTTGTTTGAGGGAATTATTAAAAGTTTAAAGGAGCAGACAACTAGAAAACATCCCAGTACCTAGTCCCACCTTCAGTCCTTTAAGGAATTTATTGAAAGAGGCTGGGATTTGGGGGAAGGAGGAAGAACTGTCCCTTCGAGGTAAGTGGAGGTTAAATCGTGGCCTAGCGTGGGGTGGGGGTGCAGCCTGTGGCGGGTCCCAGGCAGCACCTTGAACAGTGCCAGGACCTTCCATGGCTTCATACAGGGGCACCACCAAGTTGAGTTCTAGGCATCAGCTTTGGCAACTTTGCAGAGTACACACAATTCCCATGTTTAGCACGATGGTAAGGAGTGTGCTGTTAGTGGAGGGAAACATTCTCCCACAACATTTTGGTACACAGCGGTGTGCTTCAGGGAGCAGTACCTGATTCCCTTTGTCAGGTCCCATGGAGTCTTCATGTGAAGCCTGGAAAGGTGAGGGTTCCCCCGCTCTACCTCATACAAGCAGTAGTTGGCTTCATTTGTATCAGCATTAGTGAGCAGTTTCCTATACTGCTTATGTAGAGCTCTAATACTAATCTTAGAAAATTTTAATCATTATTCCTATTTTCATGAAAAGGAGCTGATAGCCAGAGACCGTAAGTAACTGGTCAAGGTCAGGACATCATCTCAAGTTAGCCTCAATTCAGAAACCATGGTGGAATAATTATATTTCTTCCATTTAAAAAACAAAAGCTAGGGCAGGGGAGATAGTTCAGTGGACGAAGCACTTACTTAGGTAAGCACGGGGGCCAGAGTTTGATCCTTGGCACTGCATGCAGCACTGCCCCCCGCCCCCCCGGGTGCCCTGAGTGGCAATGGAATTGGGGTGTGGTGGCGCATGCCTGTAATCCCAGCACTAGGGAGGCTGAAAACAGGAGGATCACCACGAAACCGAACTGCATAGTGAGACTCTGTATTTAAAAAAAAAAGAAAAAAACTATTTTTTTAAAAATGAGAGACTACTTTAGGAACAGATGCTGGGTGTGTGTTTATGAATACATAAATAGGTGCACTTATTTACTCATTTAAGTTCCAACCCTTAAGTCATTTATGTTCCTATTATATTGATATTTTCATTTAATGATGAAGCAGAAGATGAAGATATTCTAATAGTCGGTGGATCTAGTGTCTAACTCCAATCCTGAAGCTAACTGTAGTGCATTCATCTCTGACATAAGAACAGCTATCAGGAAGACAATAATATACAATGTACCAAGTACAGCAACTCTCCTAATGACTTGTTTCGAATCTCTGTTTCATTGTTATGTTTATCTTCTTTTGAAAAGAAAAGTACAACTGGCAGGGGGAAAAGTAGAAAAGAAAAAGGGGTAAGATAATTTCGCTACTGATTTCTATTGGTTTACTTAAAGCAACAGTTAATGCTTGTTTGATAGATAGATCTTTCATGACTATATTTGGTAACCCGAGCAACTACTTTGAAGCTAACAATATGCAGTATAACAACCATTGTTAATTTCCTATCATCTTGTTTTAAAATTCTGTATCTTTTTTTTACTGTTTTTGTTGTTTTGTTTTTTGATTTTCTTTTTTTTGTGTGTGTGTGTTGTAGTGAGTTTATTATAACAAATGTGCAGTCATGCTATTTTTTGATTTTCTTTAAAATAAAAATTAAAAAAAGAAAAAGCAAAAAATTAAGCTGGATGTACAGCACATGCCTACAACCCCAGCATTCTAGGAAGCTGAGGCAGGACTACTATAAATTCAAGCCGAGCTTGGACAAGTGACTGACTGTGATCCTGTCTTAAAATGAAAGCCAAAAAGAGCTGGAGAGGTGACAGCCATCTCCAACTTGGCACCATGGTGGCCCTCAGACCCATCGTGAAGCCCAAGATCATCAAAAAGACGACTAAGAAGTTCATCTGGTACCAGTCAGACCAATATGTCAAAATTAAGTGCAACTGGCAGAATCTCAGAAGCATCAACAACAGGGTACAGAGGAGGTTCAAGGGCCAGATCTTGATGCCCAACATAGGATATGGAAATAACAGAAAGACAAAGCACATGCTGCCCACTGGCTTCCGGAAATTTCTGGTGCACACTGTTAAGGAGCAGGAGGTGCTGCTGTTGTGCAACAAGTCTTACTGTGCAGAGATTGCTCAGAACGTTTCCTCTAAGAACTACAAGGACATTGTGGAAAGAGCAGCCCGGCTATCCATCCGAGTCACCAATCCCAATGCGAGGCTGTGCAGTGAAGAAAATGAGTAGACAGCCAGGGTGCATGTTTATCTGTGCTTCAGTAAAACCACAAAAATGCAACCCCCCCAAAAAAAATGAGCTGGAGATATAGCTCGGTATGAAGGCTTTGAGCTTAACCTCCTAGCATAACAAAAACTTGCCTTTCAATATAATCGTTAGTACTGAGTGAGGTACTGGAAACAGTAAAGTCTTGTTAATTGCAATAAGATGCGCATAAACACACCCTGCCTTCTACTGAGATTGCAATTGGTGCTGGTCATCTTGAAGAGAGTCTGTCCTCAGCAGTTGCCAGGATACTGAGACATACATTACAATGCAGAGGGGACAGGACACAGGGCCTTGGAAACTGCCCTTGGAAACTGATTGTTTACATTTGTTTGTATTCTCCTTGAAGCAGAGGTTAGATCATAGCTCTTCTGGGCCTGGCCCAGTCAACTAGAATCTGCTCATGGGCAGTCATTGCACCAGATTGCTTGTTTTCAGTCCTTCTATGCACTTGGGAAGCCAAACACATAAGATGCACTTCTGTCACCACTCTGAGGACCCTCCTTTGGTGGCTCTTCCAGCCCACAGGAGTGATGGAGATCCAGGTCTGTAGACCACTGTGGGAGGCAGTCTCCCAGGGGAATCAAGCTGTTCCAAGGGAAGTCTGGAGAGAGTGCTGTGCAGGTGTCCGCCCTTGCGATGACATCAAGGCACCTGCTTGTGCTCCGTCATTATGTGGTGTCAGCTGCAGCTGAAGTTGCTCAGAACACACGGCTATCCAGGCTTGTGATGGAGAAGGATCTGGAGTTGTCAAAGGTTCTCTTCAATCAGCTGTGTTGTGGTCACAGAGCTGTAGGAACCCCCACCTCCCCAAGCAGGTAAAGTTACAGGTAGTTGTGTTTTGAGGGAACTATTAGTAGGAAACCCCTGAGATTTAAAAAGCTCTCTTTTCCCGTCAATATTGGGAAAGTATTTGAAGGACTCAGTTAGTACTGTGAAGACAGTGATCTATTTTTTACTTTGTGCTTATTGCACATGACAGGGGTCTTGAAAATGCCTCTTATGTGTGGCTGTGTCTTGCTACTGAGTCTTAAAATACATTGATTATAACTGAGGGACTTTTTTTTAAAGCAATAAATGGGATGTTATTTGCTACAAATTTAATATTATAAAACACTGAAAACTAAAATGTGTACTGACCTCCATCTTTCCGTCATCAAGAATTATAATGCCAGGTACAGAGGTATAAAGAAAAAAACTCTTGTATTCTGGGCTCGAGCATTGTGGTTTCTTGGTTCAGCTTTAAGGCTGTAATAATGACAAGTTCTGAATCTTGACTCTCCACCTGACTACTTGTGTGGCCACGAAAACATCTTGTAGGGATCTTGATCTTCAATTTCCTTACTTGAGAATTTAGAGTAATAATTCATGCCTCATATATCTTGTTTCCATGGTTAAATGAAAAAAAGAATTAATATTTATACTCTGCTAGTCTGGTTTCTGGGAGGTTGTAGGTAAAAGGAAGGAAAATATGTTAGCTTTAGAATGTTCCCAGGTTGAGGTTCTGCCACTTAGAAGCCAAGTGTTTGGGGTGAGTTACTTAATCTTTTCTAGTTTCCTAGTTTTCATCTCCAACAAAAGGGTATTTATAACAAAAGAATACCTGCTTTGCTGGAAGGAGGGGAATAATCAATGCAAAGTATTCACTGTACATAGAATATGACAACCATTTATTAATATGGAAAAGAGGAAGCTATTTCTCACTTAGATATCAGCTCTTGATAAGATAAAGATACTGTTTCTTAAAGATTGTGCTTCTTTTTAAAATAAACTTTTAGTACAGAGCTACTGTATATTGAGTCTCACCACAACATTTGAATGTCAGTGTTTCATTTTTTGTGTTTCTCCCCTTCCTTCCTTTGGGATAGAAACACTCACTCATGAAAAGACTTTATAATGTTTGCTACCTTTTTCCAGATCTTCATGGTAGAATCCAATTTCATGATGCAATTAATAAAAAAGTCTAAAACGTGAGACAATTATCACTCTGGGACAGCACGTGGCTATTTCTCCGGGGTGATTTCACAGAAAACTTGCAGGATACTCAGGCCTTCTGTGTCTCAATTTTTTTCTCTCTCAGAGGAGAATCCCTGACTAATAGTGCTGAAGTAAGGCTGTAAATATGTGGGGAACATGGAAATACTTTTTGTCTGGAAGACTACAGAGGTCACAGGACCAATCCTTGCTTTCACTGGTCCCTCTTTCCTGGCTAATGGGGCACCACCCTTTCAGAAAGCTTGTGTATCACCAGCCATCAACACTTCTGTGTAGAGTCCAGCATTTCTATAATCTTCCCCTGTAAGCTGACATCCTTGACCTATTCTGAAGGTCAATGTTCTCTCACAGATGCCTACTGCATCAGGCTTAGAAGCTGGCACCCAATACCATCCCACAGGACAGATTGCTCTTGTTCTGTGGGATCTAGGCCGATACCTCCTCTCCCTCGTGCTAGTGTCTCCTTGCTGCAGTGGGTACCTGGAAGATTGCGTGAATCCCCTAGTTAGGGATGAGAAGGAGGAGCAGGGCCAGGAGGGCTGAGAGCTAGAGTAAATTCTTTTCTTGGCCACGCACAGATCAAGATCCAGAAGATGAGTTACGTGAGGGCCTCTAATGGCAAACCAGGGTCAAAACACCCACGTAGCCCTGTTGTACCCTGTGGCTTTTCCAGATGCTGGTCTACGCCTATCTAGCTTTATTCTCCTAGCACCATGAGATAGGAACAATTGCCTGGTTTTCCAGATTAGAGAAGAGATTCAGAGATGGCACTGCTCTGAAACCATCCGGGAGGTAGAAGAGCACAAATTCAAACACAAACCTGTCTGACACTCAAGCTGCATTCTTTTTTTCATCATGAACTATTTCCACACTATGAGATTCAAGATAGGCTCGGGGGCTGAATTCCAGAAATAGTTTACTTTGGTAGTGAGGACATTTTTTCAAATGAAAATGATGTTTAATGAATAATTTCCCAAAGAGATCTACGTGCTGGGAGTGCTGGAATGCTGGTGATAGCATTCATGGAGAGGAGCAGTTGCATCGCTTGGCAGCCCTGCTCCTCAATCTTCTAGTCTCAAAGACCCAGAGGTTATTTCTGATTACATCAGCAGCCTCGCAGATTCAGCTTAGGAGTCTCGAAACCATGTATGTGACTCACACGTCGTTGTTATAACAGTAGGAAACACATTAACATGGCTCTAAAGAGCATTCCTTGAAAAGCTGGGTTTTCAGAAACCAGTTTCTCCATGTACGTGAAACACACCATCTATGCTGTTTTCCCAATGACAGTGTCCTTGCGTGAGGCTGTACATTGTGTGACCAACAGCTTAACAAAGCTCTGTTTGCTTTTATAAACTCCATGTGCCAGCACATTCTAGAGAACTTATAGCAGGTGACTAATGAGTATTTCACCACCATTTTGAGTTACAAGCTGTAGGGACTGTCATTTAGTTGAACAATACATGAAAATGTTTTAAGCACTTGTATTACAAAATAACAATAAAAATCATGGAAAGTACCAGCAAGCATTGTCTCTGTCAGCTCAGGGCTGACAATAATGCTGGATTATTGCAGACATTTTTGAATGAAGGACGCTGTCACTATCCATTTTCCAAGTACTTGCTGTTGGACCCTTTTTTAGGTTTTAATGTGCTTAAAATTAAGTTGTTTTATTTTGTGTTTGGTTTGCTTTGGAATACTGGGAATTGAACCCAGAGTAGATAGGTAATCTGTCATTAAATTGGTCTTTTTATTTTTTATTTATTTATTTTTTTCTCCCATAATTTTATTGATAAACAAATAGCAATGAGATAGTTTCAAATCAAATTGGTAGGACAGTTTCAATAATTAACACA
>NW_004524670.1:7864289-7885489 GCF_000260255.1 Octodon degus
CCATAATAGTATTGGGTCTTCCGCTTGACTGGCAGTGTCAGAAATTGTTGACCTGAGTCCCCTACAGCTCAACATAACACCATGGCTTTACTTCTTATATTTCGTTTTTATACTTTTCTGCTGGATATTTTGAGGAAAGGTCTTACTAAGTTGCTGAGCTTGCCTCAAGCATGTGATCATCCTGCTATCCACTCCAGGATAGCTCAGATTACAGCCATGCACTGCCATATGTGGCTTCTAAAATCAGAGTTTTAGTAATTGAATCACAAATGTAGAGGCTCCAATCTACTTTTTTTCAGAACCGGGGATTGAACTCAGACCCTTGTGCTTGCCAGGCAAGCATTTATTCTACTGAGCCATCTCCCCATCCCCCCAATCTACTTATGATAGAATGGTGTTGTAACGGAGGTCAAGCCCCAGAGCATAGTCTGAGGAATAGAGCCCAGAGAAAGATGGAAGCTATTTGTCTTAGGCACAATTCAACAACATGGGTTCAGTACCATATTCTTTCTTGGCTTGATCTTGGAACTCACCAACTTCTTCCTCAGCTCCACAGTTTTCTTGGAAGCAAGGATTATGTTTCCCAGGGAATTCTTTGGGACTCAAGATAATGGGGAAAAAGTGCTTGGTATATAGTAAGTGCTCAAAACAAGTTGGTTTCCTCCTCCCTTTCTCCTTTTTCTTTTTCTTCTTTGCCTTCAAGGAAGCAGTAGACAGTGAGATGAAGAGTAAAATAAGACATCAGGTTTCCAGGACTGATAGAGAGTATAGAGAAGGGACCTGGGAGGAGCAAAGGAACTAGAAGCCCATTTTTCCTGTATGCACAGTAGAAGAAGGCTGGAAAGAGTAGCAGGATCAATTCTCTAAATAGTCATGTGAGTAGCTTGTGTAGCACTGTCCTGTAAGAGCGCTGTTCTCTGGGGCTTGTGCTTTCTTACCTTTTTAACTGACCTCGGGAGAAGGAGAGAGGAGCATATACTTCTATTTACTTGAGGGAGAAAGAGAGGAAAACCAGAACCTCACGTTCAGCCATTAAAATTCTGATAAAATTGAGATGGCAGTGTCTTGAGATTTCCTTGTCATGTTATAGGTTCCTGGGCATAAAATGGTGAGGCACAGGGGGTTTAGTAGTTATTACCGGAAAGTTAAATAAAAACATACCCACAACAATGAAGCCCTGACGTAGTAGTCTTCTAGATTTCATATCATTTACTATAAAGAAAAGTAAAAGCAGTTTTATTTGAGTTTGTACTTGTCTTTGCAGAGAAGTTTTCTATGTATGCAAAATCTGCCTTCCAAGTGATAAACCAGCATCTGCAGAACTGGGCCACATGCTCCAGGCTTGCTCATAAAAATCTTTATCATCTTTTAGGAGGTGTTTTGCTGAGCTTGATGGGCAGCTGATAGAAAATTCTAGCAAAGAAGGGAGCACAGCCCAGCTCATATGCACACAGAGGCTTTGCAGCAGGCTGGACTTGGAAGCAGACTCTAAAATGCAGCTTCAAGAGATTTATTCCAGTGTCCATCAAAGTGTAAGAGTACACAAATGGCCAGTGGGGACCTATCTGCTCAGGGAGGTGTGGGGTGGGGCAGATCCTTTGCAGTCCCACACTTGCCTAAGGCTTGTTTAACTAGCATTAGGAGTTTGGTGACTGGTCTTACCACACAGATACCAAGTTACGTTAGATGCACATTAGGTCGAGGGTCAATGAGACTCATTGTTTGAAGGTACCGTGGGTAACAGGTGGACAAGCTGATGCCCTGTCCACATCTCCTTGGCTTCCTGTCATATTTCTGCATATCTGCTTCCTGGCTTCTGGCTGCTCTGGTACCTAACAGATAGCATGTTAGGCTCCTGGAGCCCCTTCTCCTAGCAGCTCTGACAGCTCAGAAGTAGCCAGCTTTTCCAACCTTCAGGGTGTCTCCTTGCAGGTGACTGAGGCACGGGAGCTCTCAGCTTCCCTGCCTTGAGTCTGGGTCAGTCTGAGGTGTAAGTTCCACTCCAGACTTCCTGTGGTATAAGGCTGAGGCTGTACATTGCCTAAAATCACTCCCTCGCTTGGCTGCTTCTTCTATCCTGTCGTGCTGCTTTTCCTCATCTTTTGTAGACTATGCTGGCAAGAACATCCCACTAACAAAGTATTTGCATTCGACTTGGCATCTCAGGGTCTGCTTCTAAGGAAACTGACATAGCGTTGCAATTTAACCCAAACTGAAATGAAGTAATCATGCATGTGTGCACTCATTTATGTGTGTGTAATTTTTTTTTGGGGGGGGGGAACCAGGGATTGAACTCATGCCCTTGTGCTTGCCAGGCAAGCATTTAGACTATTGAGCCATCTCCCCAAGCCCCATGTGTGTGTAATTTTAATTGTTGAGAGTATGAGCTTGTAGTGTGGATAAAGCACCTTGGATATGAGACCCTTGTAATTCTCCCAGGAGGATGAAGTGGGTCCTCCAGCGGGGAATGCGGCAGGGCTCCCTGGGATGGCTGAAGACCAGATGCTGTGTGCATCCTCAACTCTGCTGGTACTGTGAAAATGGTATTGATTTGACTCACAGTGAATCAGTGGAGAGAGAAGGAGAGGGCGAGGGATGGAGCAAGTGAGCATCCTGAGGTGGAAGGGGCTAGGGTGACGCAAAGTATCCCACGACCTCTCTCTGTAGAAGCCAGTTTTCAGGTTTGTTCAGTGGAAGTAGGTACAAGTGGACACCTTCACAAATGTGCAGATCATAGAAATTTTCCTTGGAAATTCCTACAAAATACACTTGTCTCTCAGTATCTGCTCAGGACAGATTCCAGCATCCCTGGTACATACCAAAATCCATGGGTAATAAAATCTCTTTTACAAAATGACATAGTATTTGCCTATGATCACACTCATCCTATTGTATATTTCAAAGCATTTCTAGATTGTTCCTAATACCTAATGCAATGTAGAAGCTGTACAAGAAGTTGTGACACTGTACTGCTTAAGCCACAGAAGAAAAGATCGCACATGCTCAGTACAGATGCAAATTTTTCTGCCTGTATGTGATCCACAGCTAGATTCGGAACCCCTCAAAAAGGAGGGCCAGTAACAATGAGCATCGTGAGCCCCGAATATTTTCAAGGGAAGGCAAGCAATTCTCTAGGCATTTAGGCCATGTTATTCCATATGTCTGCTAATCCAGTGCAGACTTACAGAGTGGATTGCCTCTGGGAGTTGGAGACTTACACCAGTGGAAACATCCAAACAGACATGGAAGGGACTTTTGTCCAGCAGATTGTTTCCAGGATTCTGGTGCCAACTGAGTGAGATAAAGAATCAGCTGGGTGGTCCTTTCAATTCCTGGGGTCAGTGATTTCATAACTAGGTAGAGAAGGAGCATGGCAGGGACAATATAGCATTTGCTGCTTCTCCTTGTGGGAGAGAATTCACCTGTATTTGACATGCTCCGCTTCACCCCTCTTTTGAGTCCTAGCAAAAGGTGGCAAGGATTGAAGCTGAATAAGACAGAGGTCCAGAGGCTGCCCACTTGCCAGGCAGCAGGAAAACAGTTCCATCTCTCACTATGCCTGGCGTTTCATCAGTGCCTTGTCCACCCAGCTTTTACTGTGCCGGCTTCGAGTGAGAGGTCTGGGATGCGTCACAGGCCATGTCTTCACACCAGGTAGCATGTAGTGCCCCATCTGGCCCTGTGCTCCTCGCAGCAGCACTTCATCACACGACAGTCTGAGTCCTGACATCACTTGCTCACTCCATGCTGCCCGCTTGGCTCCCAGTGTTACTCCTGCCTTGGGCTGCTGCGGGGCCGAGTTTGGGTTCCATGCATTATGTAGAAAGGTATAATAGATATAGTAAAATGGGAAGAAATTGTAACGAAAATGAGAGAAAGGAGAAAAGATAGCAAAAAAGGAAGGAGGGAAAAACATGCAAGTATATGTATATAAGAAGGCTGAGATGATTATACTCATAATTTCCATCACTTTTTTGAAAATAGTAGTTAATGTTCAGACTTTTCACCTTGACTAACTCTGTACTGATATCTTCAATCTGAGCAACTACATCGAGGACAGCAATGTGTAATACAAAACCCATGGTTGAGTGTCTCTCATTTTGGTCTTCTAAATGTGTGCTGTTCCTAATGTCTTATCAATTATTATACTATCTTTAAAATAAATTAATACAAAAAGACAAGGAAAAAATTAAGATTTCTTGAAAGCAGTGCCAATTTCCAATTACTTCCCCAATTTTGCATAACTATATTTATTAATCTGAGTAACAGATTTGATGATAAAAATAGATAATATAACAACCATTATTAATTAGCTATTCTTGTTTTGAAAATCTGTAACCTACGCATTGGTGTATGTTATCCTGTTTCTGTCTTTTCCCCCCTATTTCTTTTTTCTTTTGTTTTTACTCTTCAAAATGAATAAAATAAATTATAATAAATCAATAAATAAATAAATGGCAACAAATAAATGTAGAGGAAGTAGAAAAAAAAGATGTTTATAAACAAGACTTGGAAGTCAGGTGACACTAGTTACCACGACTTTTTAAACTTCCTGATTTTTAAGTCTTTGGTTGAAAAAAGTAGTTTCAGGCCCAGAGCTTATTTATGGGAATTCAACTCAAAATATGTGATATGTTTTCTTTTTCATGTGAATGTTCACTCCAGCTTCTGGTCTGGAGTAGATGGAGTCTCTTTATGACACGATAACTGGAGTCCTCACCTCTCTTGGGAATTATCAAAAAAATTCAAAACCTTTGAAGGATAAGTGGTGGAGAAGAAACAACTGTCCTTTGGGGGAGAGCAACATAGGCAGAAGGGCCTGCCAACCTCGAGATCTGGGGTTGCCACAGGCAACAGAGGGTAACTATGGATGAGGGATGAAAGTTCTCAAATGGTACAGGAGAAGCAAGACGTCTCAGAGCAAATGCCCAGCTGGGAACTCCCACAACTTCTCATGCATGAAAGTGGATATGGGAAAGGGGTGGGGTCTTTGCCCTTGCCCTCCCTTGTGGAGAATGCTGCTTGGAGAAGAGAGGGTTACACCATGTGCAGAGGTCTCCTTGCTCTCCTTCTATTCTCTGAAAATCTCATTGGGATATTCTAATCTCCTTGGAACCCTCTGCATTATCTGTACTTTTAGCATGGCTCACATTTCAAATGGCAGGCTGTGGGGAAATGTGATTGTTTTATGGGCCCCGCCAAGAGAGGAGCTCCAATTCCTTTCTCTTGGCCATGTGCCCTCTTTGAGGGAGAAGACCTGTGGTGTACAGAGACCAGCCAAATGCTTAAAGATTTCAGTAACTTCAAAGGCAGGGGAGGAGCCAGGAACAATAAAAAGAAAAATGATAAACATTCAGCTTAAAGACAGGCTGAGTTAAAATCCCTGAAAAATTAGTCTGAGCAGACTTAGGGGATGATTCTCAGGGGACTATGGCAACATGCCATGGTGTTACCCAATGCTCCAAGAAGCAATTATTAGCTTTGTTTTAGTTGTGATAGGATAGCTAACGACTCAGAGAGGTGGAAAGACAATGAAAGAGGAGAAGATGAGCTATGGAAACAATTGCTCCAGTTTAGGACTCAGCCAGGGCTGTGGAGCCTATCCCAATTTCCGTGGGCCCTAGGACAAGCCCATTTTGCAAATTCAGTCTTGAAACTACTTGATAAGAAGAAACAAGGTGTTTCACAAAAGCTCAAAGCCTTGGCTGTCTCTGTAATATTAAAGGAGTCACCACTGTCTGTGAAGTTTTCATTGTATGCATATGTTTTCTACAGATTTGGGATATACCAGTGAGCAAAGCAAACATCTTGCTCTCTCCTAGAACTTGAGTTTTAGAGGGCAAAGCAAACATTAAACAAAAGTCTCAAGACTAAGCTATACGTTGGATGCTGATAATAGCCTGGAAGAGAGGAAAGTGTAAGTGTGAGAAGGCCATTGGCTGTGCTCAGAGAATTCTGGGATGCAGGGAGCAGAATTTGGTGGGTGGGCACGTTTAGCTTCACTGAGATGATGAGCTCCAGGTAGAGACATGCAGAAGGGGAGGAAGTTACTCTAGAAGTGTTAAGGGGAGGAGCACTTCAGGAAGGAGGGGAGGGAGAAAAGTCCTCAGAGCACTAAGCCTAATCCTGGAGTGTGCTCTGCAGATGTCAGAACAGACAGGAAGCCAGGGTGGTTACAGGGTGAGTAATGTCAGGAGAGGATGGAGACTCGAAGGAGCAGGCTGGGCAGAGTCACTCAGGTCTCTGGAGCTGCTGTGAAGGTCTTTCTGGAGTAAAACATGACAAATGCTGCTTAAATGCACAAATGGACTTGAATAACCCAGATGTAGATGTAAATGTAGCAAAGGAGTATAGATATGTTATACCATTCTTGCCTTCAGTAGGCTCAGTAGAGTGAGAGACAGTTAAGTAAATTTATACTTATCATCCATACAAACACTGCACTGGTCAAAGGCTGTGATGTGGCAGTAGAAAGGAAAAGCCATGATCTTTGGAAGACTCAGGAAGACATCCTAGAAGATGACATTTGGGCCTACATGTTATGATGAAGGCCATACACTGTTTAGGAATTTAACTTTGTAGATTTGCTTTTGGGACACTGAAACCAAAGGTGCAGGTGGCTTCCCCAGGTTGCTCTGCCCCAAAGCCATCCGAGCAGACCACATCCTCCCACAACAGTTACTTCCCTGACTGAGGACCTAGTGCAATCTCTGTGCAGGACTGTCTTCTTCCAACTTCTTGTTGAGACTGTGGAACACAAAGCTTTGGCTGCCCCTGAGATCTTGGGAAGCCCGGAACACACTCCCTTGGCTCCTAATGTTACTGCCTCTCCCCTGTAGCTGCAATTCTTGATTAAAACTCTTCCTTCAATAATATCTAGGATGAACATTGTAAGGATAAGTCCAGGCAAATGAATTTCACATGCAGGTCAGTCTAGGAGTAGGACAGAAAGCCTACAATCAAATAGAAAAGAGGTGGGTCATTTGAGCAAAAATCTCCTGGCAATTCAGGGTCTCTGAGGCAAACTGCCAGATGGCTGATGTGCATTATCCCTGGTAGGGCAGAAAGTCTGCAAGGTTAGTTTCAGGAGATCTTGAGTCCATGTTCATGTTCATTTACTTGCTAGTTATGTAATCACAGGCCTGTTTTCCTTTTCTGTTAAATAGGATCGTAACAATTTTCTTTCACACTCCCAGGACTGTTAGCACAGACATGCACTTGGTACTATGTGCTAAGTTGTAAAGTATGACATGTATTGCATGTTTATATTTTCAAGATGATTTTAAAACATCTTCATTGGTTTATTTGGTCAATATCACTTTCAGGAAGCAAATTTTTGAATCCATAGAATCTTTTTATTAGACGTTTCACATCTTGAGAAAGTGTTGTGTAAAACCTTCATGTTATAAATGATGAATTTTAAGATTACAGAGCAAATTAGAGGGAAAGCTAGCCTGGACCCCTGACTCATCTTTCTGTGTGCTTTCAAATAGATGACAGTGTAGCTAGTCGTGAATGAAGATTCTTCCTGCTTTGGGCTGAGCCAGAGACAGGACGTATCACTTCCTCCTGGGCTGCTTTTACTGAAGCATCTTGAATTTCTGCCTATGCCAAGTGCTTTTAACTGCTTTAAAAGACATTTCTTTTGTTCATAAGAGACCATTAATCAAGTACCTGTTATGAATTAGACTGACGTAGGTAATTGCTACTAAAAAACTACTCTTCTTAATCCTCCCAGTAATCAATGAGCTCTTAGTGGCTTATCCAAGTTCTCAAGGTTAGGGGATAGTGAAACTGGAGTAGGGCTCAGTTCTGAAGACACCATGTGTCAGTGTCTTTCCATCTTATTAAGCTGGGTACACCCATTTCTATGTCAGCCTCTGAAATCCAGAGGTCTGGAAATCTAGACTAAAAAGAAGCTAGTTAAAGAAAACAGCTGAAAAAATGGAATTGGTCTTCATGACTAAACCTGATGAGTACAATTACTATAACAAATTAGACCTTGGGGAAGGCTTCATTTTTTTTTCACAAGGTTACACAAGAAGAGAATAAAGGAAATATTTTCCACATACACAGTGAGTTTTCTCCAAGGCAATTTTACAAATAGGATGTAGATGAATCACAGGTAGGATTTACGATGAGTCTACCATGCAGCAATGTGGGAGGCATGATTAGAGATGTGTCTCTGTAGTGACAAAAGCACTGAGCCCAGCCCTGCTTAAATCAGAGGTGCTTGGCAGATGAGGCAGATTCATTACAGTTGTAGGAGAGAGCAAAGAAAAGAGTGAAAACTACCCCAGCCTCCCTGTACGGACAGAGGCGCTCATCCCATGTTGATGAATTTCTTCCTTGTTGTCCCTGAAGTTGCTTTTTAAAAACATTGGCTGGAATTAAACAGCATGTGAATTTGTATATTTTGCCATTTTCACTAGGGTGATGAGTGCTATTTTGTACTATTTAAAACAGACATGATGATACTTGGTGGGTAAATTATATTCCATTACTGGAAGAAAAGAGAAAATATAAAAGAAACACACTGAAAATATACAATGCAAATTGAAAAATCAAATGCAGAAGAAAAGAGATGAGAAGAGTAGCAGGTTCTTGAAACCAAAGACGAGTCTTTATAAGAGAAGACAGAACAGGCCTTCTTATGTCAGAGATTTGCTAGCCTACCAGTTCTTCTAAACCTTTCCGTGGCAACGTTTTGCTTGGCCCCTACTCCTGCTATGTGTCGTTCTGCAGGGAGTGGCCAGGCTTTTCTCTGAAGGGCTAGAGAATGAGGTATTTAGGTTTTGTCAGCATTATTCAGACAAGAACTAGCATGAAATCTGTCACAGATAACTGAATGAAAATGATCACAATTGTGTTTTAATAAAACTTTATTTACAAAAGCAGACAGTGCCTAGGATTTGGTCCTCCTCAAGGGAGCTTTTTCATCAGTCTTCATCTGAACTTGATTGTATGCTAAACTCAGACTATATACAAAGGAAAAGGAAGATTTCTGTCTTTGTCCCCAAGCAACTAGGAGAAATTTAAACAGTGAACATTGAGTGCAGCACCTTAATAGCAATAAACACAATATACATAGAATGTTGGAGACCAAAGAGAAGGAAACACATTGATTTTCTCTGAGCAATGAAGTAGCTCTTAAAAATGAAGGGATGCCTAGCCTCTGGCTCAAAACTCTGGAGGGGTCACCCACAGTGCTCATTCAGCTGGCTGTGTTGTGTTTCTTCTCCTAAGTGGGTTAGGAGTGACTCCATGAAAACAAGTCCCAGCTTAGCCCAAACCAGTAAAACTTCCCAAGAAACCAGTGGATATTTGCAGAGCAAAGTTTACTAAACCACTGCCTTTTTTTTTTTTAAACCACCCTTGTTTGATCTACATAAGAAAACAACAAGCCTCTTGCCTCTTTGAAGTCCTGTGTTGTGTTTGTTTGCAATATGCTTATACGAGCTACAAAAGATTAAATCATGGGGAGTTGTTTCAAGATACCAATTCCACCCCCAGCTATGGGACAACTGTGGCCTCCATTAAGTGCCACAACGGATGCCTACTGTGTGTGAAAGGTGGTTTCCCTGTGCTCCTGCCCAAGGTAATGATCAGCTTTCTGTTTCTAGCACAACCACTACCAGTAGCTGCAGGATAACGGTCAAAGAGACAAAGGGTCCTGGGATGCTTGGTGCAGAGGAAGCTAAAGGAGGAGAGAAACAGAAGGAAATGCTGTTGCTTTTTTTTTTTTTTTTTTTTTTTTTTTTGAGATCGAATATAACTTAGGCGAATGTCAATGATTCCATTTCAGTTCTTGAGAAGAGGAATCAAACTCTCTAGAGATTCTTGAAATAACTATGCTGTCTAAATACACAGTGGTTTTCATACATTTGTATAGTAATCCTCCAACACTGCCTAAACAGCTGTTAGGAAAAACTTACAAGTTCAATAAATTTCATTTGGAATAGTGATAAGTGATACTTAGTTGAAGAAAACTGCCATTTCTGTCAGAGGCTAGAAATCTTTCTATTTAGGAGCCCAGAAGCTTTTAAAATTGACTTATCATTAAAATATAACTAAAATACAAAAAGAGATTTAAGGATCAAGTGTTATCCTTTGAAAACTATGAACAGGACACATAGCTTTTGAAAAATTGTTACTAAATATATAATAAGAAGTAGAGGAAGACTGGGTGTGATGGCACGCATTTGTAATCCCAGTGCTTGGGAGGCTGAAAACAGGAGGATCACTACAAGTCTGATCCATTCAGTGAGACCCTGTAGACCCTGTTCTAAATACATAAAAAAAGTAGAGGAGATAATGATATGGAGAAGAGAGGACAAGAGGATAGGAAAAGAATTCATAAAAGAAAACTAGGATTTTGTTTCTGTTTTCACAGAAGTATGGGAACATGGTAAAGTTTAAAGAGAAGGAATCAATTATTAGTAAAGAGGAAGAAGACTTAGAAGGAAGAAGAAATGGGAAAATTTGATGTGTATGACACCGAGAAGAAATTATCGTCTGGAATCTTCATGGGTAGAGTGAAGGCCCACTGCCTTTCATTCTTCATATTCTTACCCTTTCCAGGGGCACAGCTAGCGGCAGGGTTTATTCTGCATTGTCATGACATTATCAGAACAGCGGCACTGCCCAGGCTGGCCAAGACCACACCAAGGGGGAGCTGGCCCCTGCTGACTGGGAATGGACTTGTAGCCCAGGGTTTCAGTTTTACACTCTGGGTGTACCTTCTATGAAAAAGGAACAAGACCCTGAGATCTGAGACTTAGGTTATGACAGGGAGTGATCATTTGCAGTATCATACACCAAAGTTAAGACTCTCCCCTTGTATCAAGAAAAATTGAATTAAACAGGTGAGAATAACTGCATTTGAATCAACGTACATTTATTGAATAACTACAGTGTGCCAAGCACTGCACTTATTTCTCTTTATACACCCCATCTCATCTGCTCTTCATGACAATCCTATGAAGTAGTTATTGCCGCAGTCATTTCCTTGGGAAAGAGAGTGAAGCCTAATGAGCATATAACTATATGGGTTATATGTACTCTATATTATAAAGGCTGCTATAGGGCAGCACTCAAGCTCCACTGCAGGCATTCCCCACCCCCCTCGGTTTTCTAACTTTTTGCTGCTAATTTACTTTGAGAACCTGGCACATGTGGTCCCTAAGCAGGAGGAGCTCAGAGGACATTTGGCAATTTCCGGAGACATTTTTGGTTGTCATAACTGACTGAAGGCTGCTGCTGGCTTCCAGTGGGCAGAGGCCAGGGACGCTGCTAAGCGTCAGCACACAAGACAGACCCACGATAACTGTCTGGTCGAATATGTCACCGGTGCTAAAGTGGGAAATCCTAAAAAGGTGGCAGGCACTAGCCAAAGTGCCTCTCTTATACTTCCTATAAGGATGCTCAGATTAGCCGCACTGCAGACATTTTAATACTTTAAGTCCCTTGGAGGTCTCCTGGGGAAGGGGAGAGACAGCTTTTCTGTTCTGTTTGTTGCCTAAATACAAGGCTTCGGCTGGGCCATCTTTGATCAGTTCCTCTTAATACAGAGTATTAAGAAGAAATAGACAATGCTGGCCAAAGTAATGTGGAAACTTTTCTTCCCCACTTTTTGAGGCCTTTTTACCTTGTACTTAAAGCTCAGCAACGGTGACTTGATTGTCTCTGTCTCTGTCTTTGCTTTCCACAAGTCTGCCCTCTCCATCATTTCTGTAAAGTACAGCTGTTCTTCGGCATCCAGAAAGATTATTCCAGGATGCCCTTCAGGTAACAAAATCTGCAGATGCCCATGGTTTATAGAAAATGAGGTAGTATTTGCAGATAACAAACGCACATCTTTCTGTGTACTTTAAATCACCTCTAGATAGTGTATATTGCTCATAAAATGCAAATGATACCTAAGTAGTTTACATATTCTATCACTTATGTAATGATAACAAAAAATCTATACATATACAGTACAGAAAAATTTTCCCAAATATTTTCAATATGATTATTTGAATTCAGGGATAAATAATCCATGGCTAGGGGGCTGGCTCTGTAGGCAAAGCAATATAACTGCTGAAACTTCCTGGGTTCCTTTTTGCCTTTGGAATCAGGATGACTCATCCTTTCTAGCCTGGTACTCAATGGATTCTATGATCCTGGCACAATCCGACCCTCTCAACTCAATTTCCAACATCCATTCTCTGCAGGAAATGCAAATATTCTAGCTGAATTGCTCCACCTCTCATGAGTGATGGTGTACTGGGTCATAACCAGAGATTCCTTGTCTCCCATCTTATTGTTTTTCTTGGAATGCCCTTTGATTTGTCAGTTCATGGCCATTTCCTACCTTGAGGAATACAGCTCAAATATTGCCTCCTTATCAATTTGTTTACTAATTTCCCAATTTAAAATAAGCTGTTTTGCTTTTGAAACCTCATAACTTTTTCCAAGTTTCTCCAAATTTGAATACATGTGCTTTAATACATGTACCAGAAATATGTAATATAGAATATATTTGGAATATTACAGAACAACATGATATCTATAGTAAGTAAAGCATATATATATATATATATATATATATATATATATATATGACATAGAACCTAGGAATAAACTAAATTTTTGTACATACTAAAAGAGGGCATTTTAAATGAGCAATTGTCTGTTCATTATATAGAGAGCTTTATACCATTTTGATAAATAAATTCATGTGGATTAAAAACTGAAATATGAAAAATATTCTAATAGTATCATAGAAAAATGTATTCTTGGGATCAATAAGTTTTCAATAATATGCATACAAAAATGAAAAAAAACAATTTAAATAAAAATTTTAAGACAGGAAAAAATCTGATAAAAGCTGTTTATGACAAACTAACAACTAACATCATACTAAATGGTTAAAAACTGAAAGTTTTCACACTAAAATCTGGAATAAGACATGGATGTCCACTATCAAAACTCCTATTCAATGTAATTCTGGAAATCCTAGCCAGAGCAATGAGACATGAAAAGGAAATTAAACAAATAAGGATAGAAAAGGAAGAAGTTAAGCTATCATTACTTATGGATGAAATGATACTCTGCATAGAACACCCTAAAAACTCCACCCAAAGACTTGCTGATCTGATTCAATGCCAAATTCACAGTGTAACTGGTTACAAAGTCAATACTCAAAAATCTATAGCATTCCTGAACACAAACAACAAACTCACTGAAAGAAATTAGGGAAACCATATCCTTTACAACAATATTCTAAAAAGTGAGATATCTAAGAATTAATCTAACAGGATCTATACTATGAAAATCAAAGTACTCTGAAAAAGGAGACTGAAGAAGATATGAAAAAATGGAAAGCTATCCCTTGTTCATGGATAAGAAGAAACAACATAGTAAAATGGCTACATGCTCTAAATTGTTATACAGCTTTGTGGAGGGCCCCCTGGGTGACTTTCCTTGAAGTACAGCAATTGTCTCCATTTTTGCTCAACCTAACCCTATATCCATTATTTTGAATATGCATAGTGGGCTCGGACTTTTCTTTAACCCTTCAGTTGGCTTTACGCAAGTGTGTCAATCCAGTGAAGGGGCTGGGGTAGTCTTTGAAGATGACCGACGTGTTTCCCCAGACCTCTGTTGTCTCTTGGGCCAGGATAAGGAGAGATGAAGGGCCAATGATCCATGCTGTCAGCTGGGATTGAGCCTCTAGATAGAGGCTATGATTTCCTGGTGCTTAAAACATTACACATCAGAGTTGAAGCACCAACCCCAAAACATTAGATACTATCTCAATCATGTTGTGCAGATTATTCTTTCTGCATATGCTTCTCTCTGAAGATTGCTGATATGATTTCAGGCCCTATCTAGCCCATCTCACCACACTCACCGATTTTCCATCATTCTCACAGTCACTCATTGTCAAGCCACTCCCTTCTTTGTGAATTAATAAAACCCAGGTTCTGCACTGGGTCAAGGACTTTATTCAGGATAGCCATCCTGAATGTGGCTGGACTTAGGACCTCTTGGCTGCTCATCACTACAAATATATCTTACTGTCTTTATTCTTGCCATGGGTTGTACTGGAAGTGGTAGATTGGAATTAACACATTTGAAATTGAGTAACTTTTCGATAGGACTACAAATATAAACTTCCTGAGCCTCACCAGAGCTCTCTGTACAGATTTAATGCAATCCTAATCAAAATACATTAGTGTACTTCACAGAACTAGAGAAATCATTTCTAAAATTAGTTTTCAACTATAAGAGACCTACAATAGTGAAAACAACAAAAGCAACAAGGATAAGGCAAGAAGCATTAGCACTTTTTTTTTGAAATTGTGCTACAAAGCTATTGTGATAAAACCAACATGGCATAGACCTGAGCATCAGTGGAACAGATTAGAAGATGCAGATGCAATGCCAAATGCACTCATCCATCTTATTTTTGACAAAAGGGTCAAGCATGTTCGCTAGGAGAAAGAGAGCCTTTAATAAATGGTCTAAAAATCTAGTTCTTCACTATCTTTGGCTGAAGACTACAGCTAGATTCATGTCTATCACCACACACTAAATGAAAATCAAAATGAATCAAAGATCTAAATATTAAAACAGAAACGCTAAATCTGATGGAAAAGAAAACAGGTAGAACTCTTGAAGACATAGGTGTAGGAAGAGACTACATAATCAAAACCAAGGTTACATAGGAAATATTAAAAAGAGTCAGCAACTGAGATCTCATCTTATTAAAAAGCTTCTACACATCAGAAGAAATCACCAGCAGAGTGAAAAGACAACCCAGGGGGTGGGAAAAAAATTTTAACCAATTGTCCCTCAAACAAAGGACTTATATTTAGACTATATAAAGGATTGAAAAAAATCAGACTCCTCAAATTAGACACTTTTCAGAGGAAGAAATATAAACCTGAAATAAATACCAAAAAATATTTAATATCATTGGTCATTCAAGAGATACAAATTAAAACAATGGTGAGACTCCATCTCACTCCTGAAAAAATGGCTAATATCAAGAAATCAAAAATAAATTCTAGAGGGGCTGTAGGGAAAAGAAATCCTACTCTACTGTTGGTGGGAGTGTAGACTGGTGCAAACACTATAGAAATCAGTGTGGAGATTCCTCAAAAAACAAGGATTAGAAGTCCTAGTCAACCTAGATATTCCCCTTCTGGGTATCTTCCTGGAAAAATTAAACAGTGTCATTCCATAATGATATATATGTATAATATATATGCACTTGTTTATAGTACCATAATTTGTAGTAGCTAAATCTTAGAGACAACCCAATTGCCCTTCAATTGGGGAATAGATAAAAAAGATGTGGTCTTTTTATACAATACACTACTACTCAGTTAAATAGGATAAACTTGAGACAATTATAGGTAAATGGATGCAACTTGACACCATACTCACAATGAAATAAATCAGACTCACATGTGTAAACATCACATAGTCTCTCTGATATGAGAAATTGAAAGAGTAAAAAAGTTGCAAAATGTACAATAATGTGAAATGGGAAGGAAATGTTCAAAAGGAATGAGAAACTAGAGTGAGGGAAGGGGGAAAGGAAAAACAAATACAAACAAATTATGCTACTAGTTTTTTTAGTTAATTGAAAAGAAAGATATGGAAAATTTTTATGCCCATATCTTGTACTCTGAATAACTACTTTGAGAATAACAAAATGCAATGTATTAACTATTGCTATCCTTATTATTTTGTTATGAAATTTTGTTTTACTTTCTCCATAAAATAAAATTTTAAAAATACAAAGAGAATGAGTATGAGAAAATATTTGTTGTGTACAATTCAAAACATCATGAATAAGATCTAAATTGCGTGAACAGTTCAATAAGTAGAAAATATCCTGGTCAAAATAATGTGTAAAATATGTATGAAGGATTGAGGCTCATAGACTAGAAAACATAAATGATCATTGAACATAAGATAGTGAACCTCCCTAAAAATCAGTAAATCATAATGCTGTCCATCATATTTCTCTTTTAGCTGAAGCAATTTGCAATACATGTGGAAAATTAATAATACATGCAATGGAAAGGGTGATGAAAATTACCAACTTCCATTATACTATGGGTATGAATATAATTAATAAAATTTATTTTCAAGGAAAAAAGAAAAGAAAAAAATGGAAACAAAGCTTTTGTAAGTGAGTGGAAAGTGCCGTGGAGATAGCTCAGTGGTCTAAGCACAAGGATTCAGTTTTGGTCCAGGTACTACATGCCTTGCCAGACCCACCCTGGGTGCACTGAGCCTGCCACCAAGACTGGGTGTGGTGGTGCAGGCCTATAATCCAGGGCTGCGGAAGCTGAAAACAGGAGGATCACTATGAATCCAAGCTGTGTAGTGAGACCCTGTGCCAAATACATAAAATTAAGAAAGAAAGAAAAAAAAGGAATGGAAGAAGAGCTGATGGGAGGAAGGGGGAATACAGAGGAGAAGCAGAATCAAGATATATTATGTACCGGTACAAATTCACTATGATGAATGGATCATTATGTATATAAAAAATGAACCAATAAAATTAATTTTAAAAAGGATGTATTTTCTAAAGTGATTTATTAAAATGTTAAAGGTTAAAATTCGGATTCAGCAATTTCACTGAAAATAAAGGAGTGAATTCTGAAAATAAAGAAATTACCTTTCTGTGTAAGAAAATTCAAGAAGCTACACATTTAGAAAAATGTCTCATTGGAAGTGTGGTTATGAATTTCTTTTTTCCTTTTCTTTTTTGTATTTTAGGACAAGGTTTACAGGATCTCATTGCGTAGATCGGACTCATAGCAATCCTCCTGTTTACAGCCTCCCAAGAGCTGCGATTACAGGTGTAAGCCACCACGCCCAGTCCCAATAGCTGTCTTAGCACACCACAGGGGCAGGGCCAGCATGGCAGACCTGGGCATCAAACTCCTGGCTCCTGTGTCTGCCTAAGCAGGTGCTTTAATCCGCTGAGCCATTTGGCTGGCCCTATGAATTTCAAAAAATTAACTAAAAATGAACTTCTGGCATACAGCCAAATTCTGATTTAGTGAGACAGGAATCATTGCATAATTGTATATTTTTATTACAAAGACAATTGAATCATAAAATGGAAACCACACTGGTGAAAATTAGATATGACTCAAATACAGTCACAATGAATAGCTTTATCTCAATGGGGTAGAGAGGGGAATGCAATTTCTAAGACTTCATACCTAGTGCTTTGTATATAAGTGTCTTATTAATTAAGACAGCTTCTGAAATTCCATGACCAAGTGGAGGATGATGTACATACTTTAATTTATCCATAGTCATTAACAACAAACACAGTCCTGGGTAGACCCTACTTGGTAGGATGATGTTAAACTATAATGCGTTTTAATTAAGCAAATATTTGTCAGATACCCTCTTTCTGCTTTATTATTAGCACCAGAGGATGCAAGATGAAAATGACACTTCTGACTAGTGGAGAAGACAGTTTTAAAAAACAGCACAATTGAAATGAGCTCAGTCCTATCAGAACACAGAGACTGAAATGGTGTATTTGACTGAGGCTGCCAAGGTTTCACAGCAGAGGTGACATTTGAGAAGGGTCTGTAAGGTTGTGGTAGAACATGAAGTAGATCACAGAGAAGAAGGTGCTTGAGCTCAGGGGCTCATCCAGCATTGTGGGGAAGCAGAGAAGGGGAGACAGGAGGTTTTATCAGCACAGGTGAGGGTTTCCCTATACCCTACCATTTGTCTCAGGATTGTTCTTACTATGGGAAGTCTAAGATTTTAAGAAAATGGTCCACTCTCATTATTCTTTTCCAACATAATAGCAAGTCCTCACTTGTCAACTTGATGGCTGCAAATGCCTACTTTTTCAATGAGTATTGGCCTCTCTATGTATCAGAGCATGGGATGACACAGACTGCCTCGGGGCCAGCGATGGATTTATAGGAAGCACGTTCACCGAGCTTCCCCTAATTTGGGAAGAATCACTATTAGAACATGTGTGTGAAACCTTGTCCATCTGACTTGAGGTTTCATGTGTGGAAAATTTCATTTTCCTTTATCAAAAAGTGATTAATCAGCTAATGAATGATAAAAATTATTGAGTTGACCTAGGACCTGATTGGGTAAGGAGAAGTTTTGAATGGTCTCAGAAGAAACTATTTCCAAACTACATTTATTTGTTTTTATTTAATTTTTATCTAGCCATTTTGGCCAGCATCTGAGGCCTTTTTATAATACATATTTCAATACTTGGGACTATTTTTGTAGAAAACGTATTTAGCACAGAATCTACAGAGTCTCACTACACAGTTTGGACTCCCAGTGATCCTCCTGATTTCAGCTTTCCAGTGCTGGGATTATAGGAGTGTGTCACCATGCCCAGACTCAGCATGCCTGGGGGCAAGTCTGGCGCAGGATGCAGTACTGGGCATCGAACCCCAGTGGGAATACATTTAATATTAACCCAAACCTCCACAGTGACATCGTGCTTCTTTATGGCACTTGAACTTCCTACTGTGCTGCGATTTGCATCATGGCAGAACCTGAATCTGAATCACCTTGGCTTCCTTCAGTTACTCACAGTATCCAGCACTGTGCTATGCACACATGTTCATGAGACATCAACCAAATAATCTAACGACTAGTCTAAAACTTAAAAATTTTAAATTTCCTCAGGTGCTACATATAAAGATGTTCATTTCAATATGTTGTATATGTAACATGCTCACATCATTCAATTACTCCAAACTCATGCCTTTTTCACTCAAGAGCTTCCAGTTGGACAGTGTGTCCCAGGTCAAATATTCCATCATCAAAATGTAGCTTTTCTTGCTGAATAGAGTTTTGTGTTGGAATGAGTGGAGCTCAGGTGCCTAGCATTTTTGAGCCCTCAGTTCAATCCTCAGGGTGGCAAACAAATGAAAAATAATTCCTGCCAAAGTAATATGTCTTATCATTTAGTAGGGGAGGCCTAGAATTTCTTCTGTACCAGTAAGTGGCTGTGTGACCTTAAGAGACTTGAAGTGAGACACTTAATTCTTCTGAGCCTTGCTTTTCCCAGTTGCCAAATGAGGGGGGGGGGTGTTTGCAGTGGCAAACAAGGATTGAAATGAAGATGAAGATGATAGAATACTTGACTAGAAATACATATTAAGTGGTTCTATTCAGCATTTTCATTGAATGTTAAAGCAGACCCTGTGTCTCAGATTCTGGGTACTAGTTTTGCTGGTGTGGAATCACTCATGGGAATGACTGAAGTTTCATTTCCTTACTACGCCTTACTGGGATGATAGGAATTTTAAAATATTGAACTCAGTCTCAGTGCTCAGACTCTGTAAGGTTATCAGTCACATGAGCTAATCACTGAAAATAGTGTGGTGAAGTCTATAAAACAGCATATTTTCATCCAATGACAAAAAAAGTCCTTTGGCTATTCCTGAGGAGTCAGAAAATACTCATGAGGAAGAATATTTGAGGGGCTGGGGAGATAGCTCAGTTGAATAAGCACTTGCCTGGAAAGTGCAAGGACCTGAGTTCAATCTCTGGCCCTGAAAAAGAAAAAACAACAACAACAACAACAAGAAGAATATTTGAGATGAATCCTGAAGATAGCAAGAATTTAACAACTGTAGTAAGCAGAATGATATTCTCTCTCCCAAAGACGACCATGCACTAATGCCTGGGGCATGTGGATGTGATATACTATGTACAAAATGGAGATGTTGGGGATGTGATTCAGACTAATGAACTTCCTGCCAACCTAGATTTCAAGTGGGGAGACCAACCAAGATTACACAGGTGAGCCCAACCTAAGCTCAGTGGAATCCTTAAGAGAACTCCTAGCATCATTTGTTAAAGAAGCTGTTTTTCCTCCAGTAAACATGTTTGGCCCCTTTGTCAAAGATAAGATGGCTAACTATGTAGTTGTATTTGCATCTTCTAATCTGTTCCATTGATCTTTGGGTCTGGTTTTTGTTTTTTTTTTTTTTTTGCTTTTTTTTTTTTTTTTTTTTTTTTGCCAGTGCCATGCTGCTTTTATCACAGTAGTGCTGTAGTATAATTTCAAATCAGGCATTGTAATTCCTCCTGCCTTGCCTTTTTAAAAATTTCATTGAGAAATAGCAATGAGGCAGTTTTAAAACTAATTAATAGGACAGTTTCAATAATTAATACATTGTATATTATTATCTTCTTAGTGGTTATCCATAGCTGCCTTGTCTTTGTTGCCCAAGGTTGCCTTTGCTATTCTAGGTCTTTTCTGTTTCTAAAAATAAATTTTAAGATTTTTTTCTCTAAATCTGTGAGGTACATTGATGGTATTTTGATAGGGATTGCATTAAATCTGTATGAAAATTTTGGGAGTATGGCCATTTTCACAGTGTTGATTTTTCCTATCCAGGAGCAAGAAATATCTTTCCATTTTCTGAAATCCTCATCTCTCTCTCTCTCTCTCTCTCTCTCTCTCTCTCTCTCTCTCTCTCTCTCTTTCTCTTTACAGGGTTGTAATTTGCATTGTATAGATCTTTTACTTCCTTTGTTAGATTTTTTCTTTTACTGAGAAAAAAAGTATCTATTTAGAATTAGCCAGCTGAACTAAATTTAGATGATCCCAATTTTGTTGGCAACATCCAATGCATCATAATCAGGAGCCAGCCAAATATATGCCTTCTTCTCTCTATCAGGGCTGACTAGGTATTGACCTTGGCAACATCAATGTCATAGAGCTTCTTTTAAGCTTGTTTGACTTGGTGCTTATTGGCTTTGACATACACAATGAACACGAGTGTGTTGTTGTCCTCAATCTTTTTCATGGCTGACTCAGGGGACTTGCAGATTAGCTCAGTTGTCTAAAGCGCCTGCTTGGGCAAACTCAGTCAGGTGCAGGGGACTGTGGTTCAATCCCCAGCACCACACCAGATCCACACTTAAGCAGACTGAGCCAGTTTAAAAAAAAAAAAAGAATACTTGGAGTCTTTTTTTTCTTTGTTAGATTAATTTCTAAGTATTTTATTTCTTTGGATGCTATTGTGAAGGGCATAGTTTCTCTAATTTCTCTCAGTGAGTTTGCTATCTGTGTAGAGGAATGCTATTGATTTTTGGGTGTTGACTTTGTATCCTGCTTTGCTGCTGAATTTATTTATTAATTCTAGGAGCTTCTTGGTGGAGGGTTTTTTTTTTTT
>NW_004524670.1:7885589-7888587 GCF_000260255.1 Octodon degus
GTATCATGTCTTCTGCAAATAATGATAGTTTAACTTCGTCTTTACCTATTCTTATTCCTTTTAGTGATATATGTGTACCCAGTTTATAGCACCACAATTTGTTATAGCCAACTCTTGGAAACAACTAAAATGCCCATCAGTTGAGGAATGGATGAAAAAATGTGGTATTTCTATACAGTGGAGTATTACTCAGCTATAATGAAAGACAAACTTTTTGGGGCTGGAGAGATGGCTCAGTGGTCTAAAGCACCTACTTAGAACAAGTTCAGCGAAGCACAGGGACCACGGTTCAATCCCCCAGCACCACATGCCAGCCAGCCCCACCCCCTGGTGGGCTGAGCTGGCCACACACACACCTCTCTCTGTCTCTCTCTCTCTGTCTCTCTGTCTCTCTCTGTCTCTCTCTGTCTCTCTCTGTCTCTCTCTCTCTCTCTCTCTCTCTCTCTCTCTAATAAAATAAAAAAAAGAAAGACAAACTTTAATCCTTTATAGATAAGTGGATACAACCAGAGGCTATACTAATAAGTGAAGTAAAATAGACCCACATGTATAAATATTGTATTGCCTCCTGTATTAGTTACTCTTCTCTGGTTGCTGGGACAAATACCTGACACTCAAACTGAGGGAAGGAAAGGTTTATTAAGCTCACAGTTACTGGAGGTTTCAAGACACTGGAGGAGAGGCTGGGGCGCTGCCATGTCCAGGATGAGCCTCTCCACATCTCTAAGAAAGCACAGGCTAGCCAGTTTAATGGTTTGCATCTCTCTGGCCTGGCCCCTCAGGCCCCGCCCTGGTCTCTGGCCCTGCCCCTCAAGCCCCTGGTTGCTCCTCCAGCCACTTCTGCCCCATAACTTACAGGAGGCTTTGGGGGGACCACTAGACACAAACCATAACACCTTCCTAGTGTAAGAACCTGAAAGAATAAATAAAACCTGAAAAAAAAAGAATAGATGTAGTAAAATGGAAATAAATTGAACTTAAAGATTAACTAACAAAGATGAGAGAAGAAAGGAAAAAAGGAAGGAGGGAGAAACATGCAAGTACAGGATGGCAGAGATGATTATATTCATAATTTTCATCAATTTTTTTGAAAATAGCAGTTAATGTTTAGAACTTTTCTCACCTTGACTAACTCTGTATGCTGATGTCTGAAATCTAAGCAACTACATGGAGGACAACAATGTGTAATGCAAAACCCAGGGTTGAGTGCCTCTCATCTTGGTCTTCTAAATGTGTATTGTTCTTAATGTCTTATCAAGTATTATACTCTGTTTAAAATAAATTAAAATTAAAAAGGCAAGGAAAATAATCAAGATTTCTTGAAAGCAAGTGCCAATATTCAATTACTTCCTCAATCTTGTATAACTATATCTGTTAATCTAAGCAACAGATTTGATGATAAAAACAGAAAATATAACAACTGTTATTGATTAGCTATTCCTATTCTTAAAATCTGTAATCTATGCATTGTTATATGTTACCCTGCTTTTGTCTTTTTTTCTATTTGTCTTTGCTTTTGTTTTTCGTGTTCAAAATAAAATTAATTGTAAAAAAAGGAGAACTCTTTTTTCCTGACTATGGTCAAAGGGAGATGTGACTACAGAAGAATGAATTATCTTAGGGACGTGATGTGAGGGAATCTTTCCAACGAAATGGGCTGTTAGTATTGCACAGTGCCTAAGACCCATTTCCTTCCTTCCTCTGAACAAAAATCCGGAACCATTTCCTTGCCCACACTTCCTGTCCCAGCAGTCAGGTAGTGTGGTGCTTGCATGCATGGATGTGCTCAATTCTTGAAGACCAAAATGTTTTCAGATACAAGCTTTCACTTGGTCAGATCATTTTTTTAAATAATTTTATTTTAAAGAGTAAAAACAAAAGCACAAAAATCAGAAACAAAAACAAAAACAGGGTAATATACAACAATACATATGTTACAGATTTTCAAAACAAGAACAGCTGATTAACAATGGTTGGTCAGATCAATTTTAAGGAAGAAAAACCAAATAGTCTTGTAGGTGCTGCCACTGGCCATACTGCTGCAGGCCTGTCCTGCCACATGTAGTGACCAGCTGCCACCACATCAGAGTGCTGCTACTTATTCTGCCTCTGTGGTGTTGATTTTAGAGGTCTCTCCATAGAATGAATGGATAGATCCCTTCAGAAGTATGAAAGTGGGGGTCGTTGTGATAGTTCAGTGAACTAAGTGCCAATTTAAGCAAGCACAGGGACTGGTGTTAATCCCCAGCACCCTATGCCCCCAAGCGAGCTGAGCCAGCCACCAAGACCTGGCGTGGTGGCACACACCTATAATCCCAGTGCTAGGGAGGCTGAAAACAGGAGGACCACTATAAGTCGAGCTGCATAGTGAGACCCTGTACCAAATACATTAGGAAAAAAAAAGCAGAAGTATAAACATGTCTTGAGTTGCGTTTAGGACTTTGTGTTTCACAAGATTACTATGATCCAAGTGGGGCTCACAAGCCACCTGAGAAGGAAAAACAAAAACATTGCACATTCCACTACTTGGGGTACTGCTTAGTGCAGGGACACTGTCAAGCTGATTGGCCCATTGTGTGTACAGCACCATACAGTTTGCAGGTACCTTGGCCATCTTATCTTCCTGTTATCCTCCCCTAAAATGCTCTTAGGCTGACAAGAGAGGGATTGTTCCTACTTTCACATCTTAGCAACAAAAACAGAAACCAGAGTCACACTTCAAAACCAAGTTTCCTCCACCTAATCAAGAACTAATTGCACAAATATGCTTCACATGCTTAGGAACTGAGTCTTCAGTTTCATTTAGACACTGATATGTGAGTGTGCCCCCAAAATGATGCAGTTGAGGCAGGAACTTCGATTCTATGGATAGGTGTCAACACTGCTCTTTAAAAATGAAGAATATTGGGCTGGAGAGATGGCTCAGTGGTCTAAAGCACCTACTTAGAACAAGCTTGGCAAAGCACAGGGACCGCGGTTCAATCCCCCAGCACCACAT
>NW_004524670.1:7889447-7922370 GCF_000260255.1 Octodon degus
AGACAGAGAGAGACAGAGAGAGAGACAGAGAGAGACAGACAGAGACACACAGAGAGACACAGAGAGAGAGAGAGACAGAGAGAGAGACAGAGAGAGACAGACAGAGAGACAGAGAGACAGAGAGAGACACACAGAGAGACACAGAGAGAGAGAGACAGAGAGACAGAGAGAGACAGAGAGACAGAGAGAGACAGAGAGAGAGACAGACAGAGAGACAGACAGAGAGACAGACAGAGAGACAGACAGAGAGACAGAGAGAGATACAGAGAGAGAGAGACAGAGAGAAAGAAAGAAATATAAATACAAATGTGAAACTGAATACAAGAGAGAGAATGAATATGAGCGAGAGTTTATCCCTTAGGAAGACCCTGAATGCTGCCTTATTAGTTGTCTACTGACAGCAGGTTCTTCAGAGCCACCACTGGGATGTGAGAGACTCGGCTTTCCTGTATCCTGATGTCACTGCCCACTAAAAAGCCAGGTCCAAGATGTGGGAATCAATAAAGTTCCAGATGCCTGGAGATGATTTCTGAAGGAGAGATTTGCCAGGTGGTTTCTGATAAAGAAGGCAGATGCCTGTCCATGTGCCTCAGTAGCCACTCAACCCCTCGTGCAGGAGAACAGGAACAGAGGGGAAGACTGGCTGCAGGGAGAGGACCCTAATGCCCCTAGACACCCAGAATCCACCCACAAGTTCACATCATGGTGGTCTCTGAAGAAGATCATGGTGGTCTATGAGATCATGGTATGCTCATTTCATAAATTCTGAGGGGGATTAGAAAACAAAACACACATCCACATCTCTCTCTCTCTCTCTCTCTCTCTCTCTCTCTCTCTCACACACACACACACACACACACACACACCCCTTTCCCAGTGTTTTTAGCTGTATAAGCCACTAAAAAATAAAGAATTGAACTCACTCTATGTTACAGTCTTTGGCAAGAAGTGTACTATCAGATTCAACCTCTAATTTTTCTAGGAATTATGAAAGAACACCCAACTTACAGTGATGGTGCTCCTGTGTCACAGTACAGAGCATTCCCAGGGGACCAGGCTGCCAAATGCCCCTTAGAAACTGACCCGAAATATTCTCCATCTTATTTTAGAAAGAAATGATAATCCGTACAAAAGGTCTTTGGAATCAACCTCTCATTGTTTGCTATCACTAAAGCATCCACAGCACAGTGATTTTCTTGTTATTCTTTCCCAGGCTCTGGATTGTTTCCCTGCCCCTGTATCCAGGATTGTAGGAAGAAAGTGAGTCCATGCTTGTTCACTTTTTGGGCTGCTGTGTAAATCAATAAGCCACAGGTCTGAATGTGTCCATAGTGATGTACAAACATGATTTATTAGCAGGAAGCATGTTTCTTCTGTGCAGACTCTGGATGTCTTCCTGATCTCCTGAACCTGAGTGAGACTTTAGAATGTTCCTTGGCTCCATCAGGGCATTGTTCTTACTTCACTGTCTTTGTTTCCCCTCTTCAAAAATCTTAAAAGTGTTGATCCTTGGAAACTCAATGCAAGGATAGTGTAGACAGTGAAAAAGAAACATGCACTAAAGACAGGATGGAGAAATGAAAAATAAGGCATGCGAGCTTGATGTGCCCCTCCTGGATGCAAGGTCAAGGGCGTTAGCCTGAGCGGCACCCCAGAAGGCTTGATCTCCCCTGCCTGGTAACTGGAGAAGGCATTGTTAGGTTGTCACAGGCTCAAATCCCTGTGATTCTGACAGGTGCATGACATGGAAGAGGCCTGGTTTCCCAGCTCTGTCTTTCTCAGCCAGTGGACTCCTTTGAAATCCACCAGATGAGCAGGAATATCAAGGCTCCTGTGATGGACAGCAGCTTCTTAGTGGAAAAGAAGAAAACTGTTGAATTTCCAGGAAATTTGCTAACCAGTTGACATTGTATTGAAGTCTTAAAATTAGCCATGTTTGGTGGTATTTATACTGGAGAGATAGGCAAATACTAGAAAGATTTCTTTTATGTTCTAGATAGTTGGTTGTTCAATATTTACCGATACACCAGTTTTGATGTTGCACTCAAGCATGAAACCCACAATTCTGCTTGTGTTTTCTTAGTTATATTCTTTCTTCTCTTCCACCCAAAGTGCTTTTGTCTTCTACCACCATGTCCTCATCTGTTCTTTGTGTGTACTTCCAGAGAAATGGTAGCATAGTGTTCACAGAGGACAAACAAATAGACCATCGGTTATGCAGAACACTTACATGATTTGAAGTGATTTCATATGTATTCCTTTCTTTTGATCTGCACCACATCCCTGAGAAAGTCAGAGTTAAGACTCCTACTTAAAATTGTCAAATGGGAAATCTGTGGCTCAGAGTGGCTTTGCAGGAATGATGGGGCAAGGTAAGGAGCAGGACTGGGAGTTTCGCTCGATGCCTTATTGCCACACACTCAGACAAAATAGCCACGATCCCCAAGTCAGACTGTGACCAGCAGGGAAGACCCGCACTGCACAAGAGCATAAGCAGCTTTTATGTGGTTTGAGGCTACATTCAGTGATTCTTTATGTAGAAGCAAATTGTCCTTTTAATTATTGTGTGGGCTGGACTGAAATAGATGTGAATTCCTCGAGCCACTGGCGGCAGCCAGAGCAGCCCAGGTGTTCAGCCTGAAGATCTGCCAAGTCTCAGACTTGCTATTTACAATTGAGAGTAGGATCTGTGTTTCCAAACAAAATGTATTTTTTTTTTAAAAAAAGCAAGCCTTTGGGATATTGTAAATGGAACACACAATGGAATCATGAGACATTTGTGGATTATTCCACTGTGAGAGGCTGCTGTGGTCAAGGGCCTTGTAGGAAGTGGCTGGTTATTGGGACATTAAAGAACTTGACTTGCCCACTCTAATACATCTCAGCTATGGGAATCTTAAAGTTTTGACAAAAGGGAAGCTTCTTTGGTTGAATGTCTGGAACTGTGGTCTTTGGCAAATGTCTTCATATATTCTTTTGCAAATCTGATTCAGGAAAGCACGTTGGCCTGTATAGAATTGGGGTTTCCAGATAATCAGAGAAAAGAAAAATCTGGGCCCAATCATGTGCTGCTGTTTGTTGTTCTGCCTTGGGACAAGGGCACAATGTTGAACCTGGACACTGTGGGAGCATTCTGCCAACAGTTCAGCCCCATTCACTGTTCAGCTCAGGGGACCACAAATACCCATCCTCAACATTGTTTTCTCACAAGCCAAGCCTCTAGCTCTTCTCTTCTTTTTTTTCTCCAGACATACTAGGGCCCTCTGAATCCCCACCTCCCTGACATAGTCTGGAGACAATGTGGAAAAGAAGTATAGTTCATCCTCATGACTGCTGCCCTCCACAGCACAGGGTTCCATTGCCAAGCTGGAAGGCGTGGCCAGCTTCGTAGGATGTTTAGCATGGAGGCCTCTCCAGCCCTCCTTCCTCTCTGTCATACCATCACTCAAAATGCTCTTCAGGGAAATCCTATGCCTGCATGGTATGCTGTCTTTGTGGGACTCTGAAGCAGTCTTGGTGGGATTTTATTCAAGAGCTTCTCCCTTCCCCTGGTTAAGGGGTGACACCTGCCCCATGTAAATGACTGTTTCTGGCCCAGAAATCCTGAGCACAGTACTACAAGGTGAGAGATTAGGAGGCCTAGTTCAGCCCTGGGCCTGCATGTCAAGACATACCATCTCCATCCCTCAGCTACCCAGACCCCACTTGCTCTCTTAACCAATTACCTTTTTCTGGTTTATTTTTCTCAAGCTTGCCAGCTTTTCTCAAGTTGCTTCCAATCACAATACTCCTATGGGGTTGTGTCCCAAATAAATGCAAGTTCAGTCATAGCCTCCTGGCATCTCAGAGAAGGTCTGAACCCAGCTTCAGGATGAAACCTTCCTTCCAAGGGACAATAAGCCACAGAGGTGGGGTGAAGAGTTAGCAGGAACCTGTATACATTTTGACACTTGTGTGATCACTATCCAAACCTCCCTTGACACAGAATGACCATAGCCTGAATTAGGGCCTCCCCCGTTTGTTTCTGAGTTTATCATCTGTAATATTAAGGAGCTGGGCCACATGACTGGTCCTAGAGACCTTTGATGCTATCCCACTGTGGCTTTCCTTCTTCCAATAGCCACAACACAGCAACTTTGTGTAAGGCACTGCCAAAGGGATGGGTAGGATATAGCTTCTGACCGAAGGTGACCTACCTGGATTCGTGCCTCCAAAAGGGAACACAGACCAGAGGCACAGAGACCAGTGGGGACACTTTCCAATGTAGAATAAGCAAGGCTGCAGTGGTAGTCACGGAAATTTTGTGACCCACCTGGTAAGGTGGAGGGAGAAGTCCACACGGCCCACTTTCCTGATGTAGGTGTGGTGTGTCCCTAAGATATTAAAAGACCACCTTTGTTTCCTCTTTTGCAGTATGTGGCTGTGAAGGAATGGCTCAGAAGTCAGGCTCTTTTCATTTTGCTTCTCTAGATAGCTGCATTTCTCTTGGCCTCCCAAGAAGAAAGGCCCTCTGCACCTGAGAACCCGGAGACCACACAGCACAGCCCTCCGACACCTGCTTTTCTAATAGTCCTTGTACTTCTCAGGTCTGAGAGAGAGGCACACAGCAGGAAACTGCTTAGCAACTGCACGTAGGAAATTGGGATTCCAAGCTATTCCTGTGGGCTTTTTCCCCCGCTGCTTTTGTTCTCCTGTTTTGTTTCTAGTCATTCGTGATTTAGTCATTGTTCTGCCATACAACACTCTAACCGGTTCTGCAGGCTGTGGGTCCTACACAGAACTGGGGCTGGGGCCCCTTGGGTTCCTGGGGACCCCAAGCCAAAGCCCCAAGTGACTCCCAGGGACCATGCTGAGCGCCAGTGACTCAGGATGGGCAACACCAGTATTAGCTGCTCTTGGGGATTTCTGGTGTCTCTGGGTCTTATTGTTGGAGTTTCCCTTCTCTTTCCTTAGTTTCTTCTCAGCTGGTTGGGTCCTGGTTGTCACCCTGCCCCTGATGTCTGCAGCCTACAAGCTCTCAATATTTTTGACACTGCTTTTTCTCTTGGCAGATGGATTTCCTGTACACCAGCCCCATCTCTGTCTCTGAAGATGCAATGTTACCTTTGTGTCTCTGTCTCTTTTTCTCTGTCTCTAAATCTCTGCCTCTCTTCTTTCTCTTTCTCTCTTTTTGTCTTGAGCATCCTTTTCTGTTTGGTTTTATCAATCTCTGCTGCTCTTTAGGTGTGACTTTCTTTGCCTCTTTGAGTCTCTAGAAGTTTCTATCTTTCACTGTCTCTGATATCTCCACCTCCTAGGTTCTCCTTTCTCCTTTTTCTTGTCTTCTCTTTGTTACTCTCTGTGTGCCTCAGTTCTCTTTCCCTCCATCCCTTCCCCAACTCCTTCCTTTTTCTGAGTCTCTCTCAGCAACGTGGCCCACGTCCCAAAGAAAAATGGGCTCAGTGTGTGGGAGAACTCACACTGCACATCGAGGGGCAACCTCCCCATCAACTTTCCTTCCGTTTTAGAAACCTTGACTCTGGCCAAAAGCTTTTCCTCGAAAAGGGCCTAGGGGCCATGGCAGGAGCCACCCAGCCACACTGTACCCCAGAGAGCACCAGAGGAGGCCGACCGACAACTGTAACATGCCACGTGTTGGGATTTCCCTGGCCGCACTCCAGCTAGTCAGAGCCAATTAATATGAAATCAATAGGCCGAATCGACGTTTTCAGAAGTTAACTCAAAAAAATCCCTAAAGATTAACCAGCCTGTGGCCTTTGCTATGAAATTGTTACCACACCACTTTCTTTTCTTTTGAAAGTCCAGATGGGCAGATAAATCCAAAGTGGATCAACCACATCTGCCATTCCTGCACACAAATTACACCCCTCCTACCACTTCCCTCTTTCCAGCATGCTACAGCACTCCAGGCCTGGACTGAATTGATATTTTATGCCTCATTGTATGTTTTGAATTCCCCACTGTATTAAGAAGAATATCATCATGACCCCTCCGAAGCAGAGAGCTGGCAAATTCTGAAATCTCCCTTTTCTAAAAGCAAGAACTGTGACCATGGAGTGGGCTGCACTCTGCCAGGCTCAGAGGAGGCCTACAGTGGTACCCAGCCCCGGCAGCTGGCATATCCTAGGGTCCAAGGCAGCAGTCACTGGGCAGGGCAGTTTCCCTTCTGAGGCTCCCTTCTTTGCATTTGCCAGGTACCTGGGCTCATGCCCAGCTAGAGACGAGGGAGGGGGAGGGAGAGAGGCTGAAGGCTCCTTGACATCAGCATCTCCCGTGCAGCTTGGCTGACGCTGCAGGAAGCAGCGCAAGCGCTGGGTTTCGAGCCATGTATCAGGGTGAAGGCCACCATGCCAGGACATTGCTCTGGTGTGGGTCTGTGGAGCAAGGAGACCCTGAAGCCGATGCATAATTGAAAACCTCTTTTTATGAGAAAAATGCAGATGTTTAATATTAATATTTAATATTAAAGAATATTAAATATTCTTCAATGTTTTTATGTACATTGACATCTTGATAAGAAAAATAAAGACTCCAAGAACCCATCAGGTATTAAACCCAAAAGCTTGTATACATTTTTTTAAAAATTAGATATCATGAGGAAAGTCAAAAGGAGAGAATATTGGGAATGTAATGTAATATTTAAGAGATTGATGTCTGTGCTGGGTTTTGAGTGCTTCATAGGTAAAAATACATATTAAAAGTATTCAAAGACTAAAATCAGCTTGGTATAGTGGCACATCCCTGTAATCCCAGCAATCTAGGAGGCTGGGGCAAGAGGAGCTCAAGTGAAAGCCCAGTTGGGGCAATTTAGCAACTTAATCATGGCTTATCAAATACGAAAAATAAAAATTGTTTTAAAGGGCTGAGATGTAGCTCAAGGTGAAGGTTCTGAGTTAAGTCTCAGGTAACACACACATGCACACACACACACGCCCACACACATGCATGCACACACACACACATACCACTAATATAAAACTCCAAGTGATAGATATGCTAAGTATCATAATTTTATAATTATTCAATCTATACATGAATTAAAAAATCACACTGAGCCTCATCATTATGTACAAATATTATAGTTCACTCAAAATTTTAAAGTTCTGAAAAAGATTAAGGAAGGTAGAACAGAATCTGCAACAAGTCCAAGAGACTACCCCACTTAAGTCTTCATTGCAAAGCTCACGTTCTTTCGGTAAACTGAGAAGTGTTTTCCAAAGCATTTGGGAGAGCAGCTCAGGGGCCGTACCTTCTTTACTGTGTGTGGCACTGCTCAAGGCTCATCTGTTCCATTTAAGACTGGTAATAATAGCACAGAGAATCTTCTATTTGGTGCCGATTGGGTAGTAGATGGTGAGCCTCACTTGTGGACTTCAACCTTCAGGCTGTCCACGTGCTTGTGACCTTTCTTCACACCATTTCCAGAGGACGAGGGGAAAAAAGATGGCTACTCCTGGGGCTTGAAGCTTTAAAAAGGGTTATTTGGAAGTTTGAGACGTGAGATGTACAGAAGCGTGCCTGAGGTTTTTCTCGGGTCTGTTAGAACCTATGCCAGGCAGAGGCTCAGAGAAAACCCATCAGGTTCAGACCCCGGCGGCTTGACGCAGGGGGCTTCCCTGCTCCTGATAAGGGCATGGCTGGGGTAGCAGCTCGCCTCCCAGTTCCCCCATGCTGCAGCCTGAGGTGTCCCGGCAGTGTTCTGGAAGCTACCTGTAGACTTCATCAGAGCTGTCCTGTTTATGTTTAGCTGACATAACACCTGCTGCCTAGACCTGTCCTGATGTTGTCGTGAACTGGACAGTTCTTGCTGTTACTCCTGCACAGGTCAAGTGACACAGTGGAGATTCCCGGATGACATTTGGAATCCACAGCTGCTGTGTGGGAGACACACCCTTCATTGCAGAAGGGCGGCGCTAAGGCCGTTGCCGATTCTCCCTCTGCTTTCCCCACCAGTCCTGCCACCTGCTGTGTGTGCACCTATGTGCTTGTCATACACATTGGTGAGTTGATTCCCATGTGACAGAGTAACTTGCTCCAAGCATGCAGCCCATTATGGCAGCCCTGCAGCTCGTGGTGGATTCTTCCCAGGTAGACATCACCTCTCCATTTTCAGGTCGAGTGAAGACAATCTTTTCCTGCTAGTGTTCCCAACCTATACTTTATAGAATGCACAAACTTAGTCCCAACCTTAGTATGCAGCTTACCAAGAGAATAACAAAGCCTCAACCATGTCATTTCCTGTGACTGCAAAGTAACTAGAATACAAAAGCATATTCCAAAAAATTGTTATGTTCTGGAGGGCCAATATTCATCAAATGTTTCCTAGTACCAGGTCCTGTTTTAAGCCTTTTGTGTGTGCTACCTCATGTAATCCTCACTGTAGCCCCATGAGGTGGCATATGTAAGGTGCTAAAACAGGTCTAGATTTTCAGATGAGGAAACTAAGACATGCAAAGTTTGGGTTCCTTGCAGAGGACCCCATTGCTATTAAATAGCAGTGCTGGTATTCATCCCAGACTGTCTGGCTCCAGAGCCACACTTGCAGGTGCTGCACTGGGCTGTCAAAAATATTTGGGCAGCCAAAGCCATCATCCTAATCAAATACAATTAGATGTCTTGGAAAGTAACCAGTAAGCTCTATGTTGTGTTTGCATGGGCTCTGTCAGCATGTGGCCTCTCACAGTTAGTTAGAGCCCCTGTGGGATGTGAGAGACTTGGAGGGGGAAGTGACTTCAGTGATGAGTGGCAAAAGCAGGATTTCAGCCCAGTCAAATTCAAGGCCTATTTGTCTTCATTTTTCTTAAGGAGAACTGGAAGCTGAGGAGGCTCATGTGAAATGTGCCCCCTTTCATGGAGTCCAGTACAACTCTATCCCCAGAATCAATACTGAAGATGCATGAGACCCTAAGTCAGACCCTGTCTGTAAACTGGATAGCTTCAAGGCAGAGAGTCAACTCAATCTCATTGGAAGAGTCTGTGGGTTCCACTGAACTAGTTCTGGGAAAGGTTTTCATTCCCTGGCAGAGACTGTAGGAGAAGAGTGAAGTACAATGTGTGCAGACAGATGCTCTGAGAATTCAGGCTTCATGATCAAGGGTCTCTGATCTGGAGACCATCGGGGAGAGTAGGCAAAGCAACCCCCACTGGTCCTGCAAGACAGAGAGCCGGCTACCGTTGGTCAGTGGGGATTTCCAGTCGAGGCCAGCTACTCTGGACTCTTGTTTGCTTCATTTATAGAATAGCCAAAACACTACTGATTACCTTAGGTTGCTTAGCAACTAAGTAAGCTAATGTAGCTTTTTTTTTTATTGAGAGCACATAGTAGGGCATGCAAAAAAATTCCCTCTCTCATCTTCTCAGTCAAACTCCATCCTCCTGGATAATAGCCCAGTGTAGGCATTGATGAGATGGTATTTCCTTGCAAGAATCAGAAGCATAAAATGAAAAGTAATTTTTAAGAGCACTTGGGGTGGGAGGCTTCATCAGCTTTATACAGTTGGCAGCAAAGGGTGAATTAGACGGCGCATTACAGTAGTTTTCTAGTACTGCTATAACACAGTACCTGAGTGTCCTAAAACAAGAGAAGTGTATTCTGTCATAGTGCCAGAGGCCAGAAGTCCAAAACTGAGGTGCTGGTAGGGTCCAGTTCTTTCTGGAGGCTCTGGGGAAGAATCCATTCCATACGTCTCTCCTAGTGTTTGGGTCCATCTGACCATCTCTGGCATTCCTTGATTTGTACACACACCACTATGATTTCTGCTGCCACCTTCACATCACCTTATCCTCTGTAACCCCGTGTGTCTTTTGTCTGCCTCTTATTATGGGATGTAAGGACTACCTTACTACTGTATAGTCTTGTCTTGGGATTCTTACCTTAATTTCATCTGCAGAGTCCCTGCAGGATCACATTCTGAGGTGGCAGGTAGACATGGACTTTGGGGAAGTTACTACTTAGCCTACTATATGTGGATTTCCCAGGAGAAAAAGATATGGGGTGAGCAGGCAGAAGTGACTGTGAGTTTTATTTTCCTAATCATGTGAAGTACAACCCAAATGGCTTTTAGGACTGGACAATGGAGAAATGGGAACTCAGTGAAAAAAGAGGCAGACACAGTGGGGTTATGGTGGCATCCCGTGGGCTGCAGCTAACAGCATTCCCCCAGGTGTCTCTACAGAGTCAAGGCACCCCATAGACCTTTGTTAAATAGGTAACTCAGCCACTTCATTTTATCTTCCTGGAACTCACATCTCCGAGGCTTCTGTGAGAACACCCCAACTGCTCCTGTGTGCTCCCTTGGAGAAGCATGCACGTTATATAACTAGAATGACACACAGACACCTGACTTGGGCAGTATGACCTGAAACCCATTCTACGTGTGTACAAGTTCTCTGTATAGAGCGTAATTGCAGAGATCTGCATGTGTTCCAGATGTTTATCTCCTAATTACAAGTCTCTGATGAGCCAGTTACAGTAATGTACTTATTCATGCTAATATTTTCTCTTCCCCCAGAGGATTTGCCAGGGCGCATTTGATGCAGGGAGAGACAGAGTGTCTCTAGTGTGTTTTAATTAAGCAATTGCTTCCCAGTCACAGCAAGCAGCAGGTGCCAGACCTATTGCAAAGCATTCAGATCAACAACCATCTCTGGTGTCTGGGTTGACATAACCGAGGTACTCTTTCCTTTTGAGGGGACTCTCAGGCTCCACAGAGGAAACATAACAGGCATAGACCATGAATTAGCATACAAGGTGATTCTATGCAGCTGGCTGTGGGCTGGAGAATTAGAGTTGCAGTAAGGGCTTGGAGTTGAACAAAGACGGGGCAATTCAGGTGAGCCAATTCAGTGGACCAGTAGGACATAAGTTAAAAGATGTAGAACAGGACTGTATTCCAAGCAGAGGAAATGGCCCAAGCAAAGGAATAGAGATGTGAAAAGGAACAAGATGTTTGGCATGTTTGTTTGCTGTTCACAGTATATGGACAGGGTGGGAAGGAATGAGGACTGAAAGGTAAGTTTTAGTTGATCAGGGACTGCCTTGAAAGTCAGGCCCGAGAATCTATCTGTAAGCACTAAAGGAGATAGCACTGTGCTTGCTGGGGAAGGGACTGGACTGGACTATAATGAGTCATTTTTCATAACAAGAAGACTGATGAGAGAAGGCCAGGGAAAGAGGAAGGGGAGAGGTATTGTTGTAATATTTTAAGTTCAAGATAAGTGTCCGGAATGGGACAGGGTAAGAAAACTTGTCAAGTTAAACAGAGAAGATTGTCCATGGGAGGTTGCAGGCAGAAGGTGGCGCAGTGAGGAGTCCTGGGAGGGTCTCTACTCCTGGCCGACTTACACATTCACTATTGACTGAGATGAAGCTGGTAGGAGGCGAGGAAGGCCAGGGGAATTGTGGAAGGGTACAGGGGAGTCGAGGAGGGTCCATGTGTGAGCCATTAGACTCACTTCCCTTCATGCACAGAAAGCTAAGTGATTGTAGGTACTCAGTGAGATTGCTAGCTTGCACATTCTAGCATCCGCTGTGAGGACTGATCTTGAAACTCTTACTCACAGCTGTATCTTTGGTGCTGCCAGCCTTTTCCACATCTTCTCAAGAGAAGGGGGAAGGGCTCTTCAACTCTAGGCTCCTGCCCCAGGAGCCTAGCCTCCACTCCTTCCCTTCAATGATGAGTCATGATGGCTCCATCTCCAGATCCCTCCACCACCTCACCTCCTTCAGCATTCTCTCTCAGTTCTGCCTCTCTCTTTCTTCTAGAGCTTGCTTGGGTTCCTGCACCCTGTTCTTCTGGACCCAAGGCTAGGGTGGATGGATGATAGGGAGGCAGTGGGCAGAGACAAAATAGCACCTCCCAGTTCTCTCCTTCCTTTCCTTCAAGTCAACCTTTGTCATCCCTCCTATCCCATTTCACTTTATGATGAGAGGAGGCTCCAAGGTTAGCTTTGTGGGGAGAGGGTAAAGACAACTGATGGGACTAAGTGATCCACAGGCACTAACAAAATTGCTGCCACTATGAAGACTGACTCCAAGGTCAGCCATCTCAGTGCCCATCAGGGTTCCCTATCTGGAAATATTCAATTCCTTTCTCCTCTGCTCCCTCCCATTTTCCTTCTTTCAGTAAATATAAACAGAGCAAGTGTGCAAGCCCTGGGCTAAGTGCTTCAGACTTGAAGGTGAGCGTGATTTGGAAGACTTTACCAGGAGCACTGGATTTAGTGACAGACAAGAAACCAGAGAGTTTCCCATCATGCCACACTCTTCCTCTCCTCTCTCCTTACCCATTTGCCCATCGCTCTCTTCCATTTTTATTAGTATTGCCAGGGCAATACTAATGGACTGCTTTGATTTCATGTGAATACAATGCATGACTTATCTTTATTGGATGCTGTCTATAATACTTTGACAATCTCTACTACTGCTATTCCTACCCAGAGAGTTTAGGTAATATTTGAACAAGCGAGAGTGACACTTGGAATTGGGTGACAAACTGGTCCTTTCAGATATGAAAACTACCTGTTCTTAGAAGTTTTGGGAAGTGGCAAGCATAGTTCTTTTCATCTATGTAAGTCAAAGCCTCCTTGACAGTAGATGGGAAAATAAGATGAAAACTGAGCATTGTACTAAGTAGGAAGCCAGAAGACCTGATCCAGTTATTTTTCCATCAGACCCAAGGAAGAGAATGAGGAGAGATCTGCCTTTTGCTTCTATTCCTCTAGATACTTCTAGGGTCCCTGGATGGAGCAAATTGGGCCAACCATGCAATCTAGAGGCTGGTGTTGCCCAAGATCCATGCTTGACTTAACACTCCAGTGTTGTCATCTTAAAATTCTTAACAGTTTTACTAAGTGGCCCCTCATTTTCATTCTGCAGTGGTCCCACAAATCAGGTAGCCAGTCCTTCCCAGAAAATTAGCTTTCTTGCTTACCTTGTGGCACTGGAGCTGCCTCCCTCCCAGTAATTCCTCTCCCACTCCCCTGGGGTCCAGGCTGTGCCTTTGATCTGAGACTCAGGCTGGTTCCTTGGTCCAAACAGAACAGCAGAATGATGGTGTCCAGCTCCAGATGCGATTATCCAAATCATTTCCTCCTGTGACCAGGACCTGACTTAATACTTCCCAGGTACCAGGTGTTCCCCAAATATCTGCATGTGGAAGGGTTTGGGTGGCTCCGTTCTTTTCTCTTTCGATAAAACAATTAGGTCATTTAGGATATGAAAAGCTTTGAAATCATGAAAGTACTTTATTTGAAGTTGGGGAAGAAAGGAACTTTGGTGGTGAAAAAAAAAAAAAGACAGCTATTCCCATCTTAAACAAAGAAACAATAAGAGAGGCTTTCATAACTCAAGAGACAGTCATAACTCTGACTCCATTGTTTATAATATGGAGCCCTGCGGAATCACTTTCAGTAAGTTGGGACAAGATCTTTCCACATCCTTCATGTCCCACAGACTCACAGAAAAGGCAGCGAAGGTACACCTTTACTGAAGGTAGAAAAGGTGTAAACTACAGAGCCAAGAACAGGCCAGCAAAAAGGCTCACAGTGGCCTTCAGAATGAAGGGAAAGGGGTTTCTTGCAACCAAAATACTAGAATGGCTTCTCCTTCATGCAAAGAGGACACTGGGACATTTTTCTATCAAAAACTTGTTTGGCCTCATGCCTGAAATAAATTGTCCTATCAAAAATTTGCTTGGCCTTGACCTAAATGTAAATGAAAGGTCAGAAACAGGCCTACATACACACATATAAACAAGCAATTAAGAATGGCATTTACTGATTGGTCCTACCAAAGGCTCCAGTTCACACTAAGGATGAAAATGCTGCTGTCTGATTGGTTCTGTGTGCAGTGCCCAGGAGCCATAAGTGGGGGCCACGTTGGGTCCAGGGTTGTGCACATGTCTTCTCTTTCCTGAAAACACCTCATTCCATATATCTACTAGCTATAGGTTTGTGTGAGTTTTGACACACTCCACCCAGTGAGCTGCCTCTGATTTATCCCCACCTTGTCGCCTACCTCAGTCTTAGTAGATAGAAGTTACAGAGAAGTCTTTGGAGACAGATTAATGAAGAGGTTCTAGCTTTTATAAGTTTCTAGATGGGGATTTGACCAACTCTTGAGGGAGTTAAGTGCTTATTCCCAGAAGCCACAAATAAGTTGCAGGTTTATGTGGATTCAACAGAAGGGTGGAAAGTGCATAGCAATTGGGCCAGTAGCCTACTATTCTCAGCAATCCTTGCAGCTTGTGTTGGCTGTGGCCACTGTGGGCTATCAGGTTTTTCTAACTCAGGGATCTGTGATTTTTCCTAGTCATATCTAAAAGCTGAGATCACCAACTTTCCATGTGTATTTCTACAGGAAACAAATGGTGAATCCAAATTCTTTTTTTTTTTTTTTCTTTTTCTTTTTTTGAGATTGGTTTTCTCCATGTAGTTGAGGCTAGCCTGGAACTTGTAACTATCTCCCTGCCTCCGTCATAGTGCTGAGACTACAGGTGTGTGCCACCTTGCCTGGCTCCAAATTTTTATATCTACCATATAAGTAGGCAAATATTGACTGCCTCCAATTATTATTACAAGTCCATGATCCTAGCTGATCACCTCCAAATGAATTGATGAATGAACCTGGAATGAACATGGAAATGAGAACATGGTACAGAGACAATCTCTCAAGATTAACAGGCAGGGGACAGCCTGGGTGGTGATTCTCCCAGAATATGAGGTCTGTGAGCTTAACCCATCCTCCTGATCTTTTTGCTATGGAGGCAACTGGTCTCTGGACTGTCTACATCTTGCCAAGTAGAGCTAACAACATTAGAAGACACCTAGCCAAAGGCCTGGGGAGAGAATGTTTGTGAAATGGTAACAGAAACTTCTGTGACCCTTGAACATCACAATGTTCCCAGCATTTCCTCAGGCATTAGTTACATCCTGGAAATAAGCTGTGCACAAGTACATAAAGCTGCAGCTGGATATGTGGATTTTCTCAGTTGGAAGTGTGGAAGCAGATCTGGCAGTCAGGAGGCCCAGGGGCTCATCCTGGTTCTGTCCCTAAATACTTAGGTGGTTTGGACCAAGACCCTTCTTTCTGGATCTCAGTTTTCATTATAAACATCATATGATAAGGAACACCCAAGAAAGTCAGTAGTACTTACAGTAGTCCCTTATTGTAGGCATTCTCATACCGGGTTACCTAAGGAGTATGATGCTTGAGCAGTGAGTGATGCGTGCATGGTTATGCACCTGACCACCAACCCATTTTTTTCCTGCTACTGAGCTGGATCTGCTTGAACTTACTCTACCTTGACATTTAGTGATTGTTTAAAAAAACTGGCAACGTTGCCCTTGGTTCTGGTGAATATGAGCTACAGCCTGGAAAAGTGGGCTTCCAAGCTGCTCTCCAATTCTGTTGATGATGTGGAAAGCCCCCCTTCACCCTCACCTCAGTGTGAGATGCACCTTGGAGTTTTTATGGTCCTGCCTGTGAACCCAGATTTCCTGGGTCTCCTTTGTATCAGTAATATCAAGTCTGTTTCTACCAGCCGAACAGCAACTCTAAATGCATCCCAGGCTCACCAAATAGGTATGTAACTCTGTTGCTTTACTTGTACTCTCTGTGTAGATCAGTGGCATTGACATCCACAGCCCTTCCACAGTGCTAAAAATGCTGGTGCTGTCCTCCACCCTTGCCCTCGTATCTAGCCAGTCACTGATTCTGTGTGATCAGAAAGGCCCACTGAGCTGCTTGCAATCCTCCCATACAAAGGGAGGTCCAAGGGCATCATTCCTAACTTCCTCTCCAGCACCTCTATTCTCTTCCCACAACTTCTTCTCATTGGTTACCAGGGCACCCAGCCTTCCAGCCATAGAAAGCCTCTAGCTACAACCTGAACACGCCAAACTCTCCTGCCTTCCTCTCCCACACCAGAAACTTCAGGGAGGGATGCCCTATCTTCTCATCCTCTCCTGCTCCTGCGGAAGAATTATCATCTTTCCCTCCAACTCTGGTTCCGATCTCCATGGCTTTGCCAGGCACATGGTCTGTTTTTCGTTTCCTTTCTTTTTTGTTTAGTTGTTCATTCCTAAAAGCCTAGGACCACTTATTGCTCCTGGTCTACCAAAACCCCTCAATATCTGCATTTTTCCCCACTTCCTCCCTGCCATGGCCAGTGTGCTTCTAATTCTGTCTTCCTCCTGCTTCTCAACCCAGTGTAGCCTGACATTTAAACTTTCCATTTTTTGAAATTATTCCTTGCCATGTTTTTTCCAAATTATCTTGTACTTAAACCTAGAAGCCTAATCACGCCAAGGCATCTTTATTCTAACTGCTCAAAGCTATTTGACATTCCTGATTACTTTGCACTTTCTAATAGATTGTCTTCCTTAATCCTGATGTACTAGTTTTTCTCTTCACTCCTTGGACATCTCTCAGTTTTTGTTGAAGGCTCGTCTTCCCCCATCTTCTGTTTACATGGCTTCCTCCCCACTTCCATAATAATCCTACTAACCAGGAAGGGCAAAGCTATGGTGCCACCAAAGGCAACTGTGACAATTTCAGTGACATGTATTCATTTTTTTAGTCAAGCTACATTTTTCTATTTTTTAAAATTAAAATATATTTTAAAAATAGGCATAAAGGATTATATAATTATTATGTTTACACGTAAGTCCAGAAATCTAGCCATATACAACCTTGTAGCAGGACAGTCCTGCAACATTCCTTTTCAGGCTCCTGCCTTCTTTCACCACCCCCTTCTTTTTGAACAATCATCTACCTGAGAGACAGCACGGCAGCAACTGGCATGTCATGACAAGCAGCCCGTATTCAGAAGACCAGAATGACAGACACTCCAAGCATGAACCTACTATTAAAAATTGCCACTTTCAGTGCAGTTGCTTTGTTCACAGGTGTCTGTATATATAGTTAGTCAGGGTGAGAATCATTCCAATTAATTGCAAGATTCAAAAATCTTCTGAAGATTCTCAGGATCATCTCCTTGTCCATCTTCTACATACGACAGTATGGCTTGCCCCTGTCATGTTTCCTAGCTCTTCTCCTTGCTTTCTTTTCATTGTGGTATTTTTATACAATGGAGTATTACTCAGCTATAAAGAGTGATAAACTCGAAGCCTTTATATTGAAGTGGATGCCACTTGAAGATATACTCATAAGTGAAATAAACCAGACACACATGTGTAAATATCATATAGTTTCCCTAGTATAAGAACTCAAAAGAAGAAATACAAATAGAAAGGTATAATACAACTAAAAGGAAAGCAAGAACTTGAGGACTAGACAATGAAAAGAGAACAATCAAGCTACATTTCTAATACAAACAAATGGTAGGGCAAGTCCAAGAACCAAGGAGTGTCATTCTTAGGCATAGACAAGATTGAGCATTAACCAAAAAAATGCTAACATTTTCCCAGCTAGATTTCGCAATGGTCCTGGTGACAACTATTTGAACAGGAGAATCTATAGCAGTTATCTTGTCACACCATTATGTACAGGGCAAATAACTTGTTTCTTTAGTTCACATGAGGTCAGATCGAAAAAAAATAGCCATAGCCATATACTCACACCATTGATATACTCACAAGGGTTTATCACAAGCTCACTCTAGACAACTGGAGTGAACTCCAGAATTATATCAACTAAATCAGGTCTAGTTACCAGTAACTCACCCTTGATATACTCACACCCTTGTGTAGACTCCTCCCCGATTGGGCAGGGCTAGCCTGGGCCACTAGTGAGTTATTTCAGAAATGGTACAGTGTGACTTCTGAGGCTAGGTTATAAAAGATGTAACAGCTTCTGTCTTGAGTGGTCTCTGTGGAGTCACTCAATATGGAGGAAACCAGATGTGTGCTGAGGGCCCCTGGCAGCCCCATGTGAAGAGGCCCACATGGAAGAAAACTGGACCTCTTGCCAAAAATCAAGCGAATAAGTCACGTTGGAGGAAGATCCTACGCCTTCCATCAGGCCCTCCCATGCCATCCTGGTGGGCTCTCTGAGAAGTCTTGAGGCAGAAGCCCTGGCCAAGCTGACCCACAGGAGGAAAGAGACATGCTGATTGTTAGTTATTCTCTTCACTTTTGCCCATTCATGCTTTTCTGATGTACCTTCTTGCATTCAAATGTCTTCTTTCCGCCAGATTCACTTGTTTCTCATGGACCATGAGTGAAATGCCAAAACAAATATCTACTGAAAATCCTTTAAGATTTTTGGATAAAGCCCAAACTCTGCCAATCTGTATGATCTAACTTCTGTTGATCTTTCCAAAGGCTGCTTTCATTGCTCTTTCCTTTCAAGTCAGACCAACAGACAAATTTATTATTATTATTATTATTATTATTATTATTATTATTTAAAACAAGTCTTTGTTTTTCTTGTCTTTTGGTTAGACTTTTCACACAAACTTCTTTCTATCTGGAAAACTTCCCTTTTACCTTTTGATCCCAGGTCTCTGTGCTTGTGTTCTTTGTGTACATCTGTGAGGCGACCTTCTTCTGGGTTTCATGTAATGTGTATCAGATTCCTGTCTCAGCACTGGCTGCCCTGTGATAGGATTAACTTGTCATGAATAGTTCTACTAATAACTTCTCATAAAAGATGCTCTCTGGGACTAACTTTGAAGGATTTGAAGACACTTTCTCCACTCAAGAGTTCCACACTTCTGTTTGAAGACTGTCACAGAGCACACCATTCACTAGGACAAGTCCTGTAAAGCTGCCCCATCAGTGAGGCAGAAAAGCGAGGAGGGGAATGACTTATTCTCTTTACCTTAGGCCCTCATTCCTGGGATGCATTCTTCACTGGGTCTCAAGCCTCACTGCAGTAAAAACCCCAGTTTTCACAATGGAACCCTGCTCATTGATATAGATTTTATTAGCTTTTTCCCTTTAGCTTCTTACTCCCTTCCCAAGCCAACTACTTGTACACACACCACTTCTCAGGGTCTGGCTTTGGAGTTACACACAACAGGTTACACCATTTTGTCAGTGCTTACAATGGTCTGGATTCTGGTCAAACTCTTTGTATGGATTATATATTTTAATTATCTAGCAGCATGATCAAGAGCTAATCCATAAAATTGGGGTAATAGTACTTACTCATAGGATTATCATGAGGATTAAATTGGATAATGCACATAAAAAGCTTAGCACTTAGTAAGACTGGAAGAGAAGATAAACTTGAAGAGTTTAGCATAGTCTTGCATAGCAAGCACTTGGTCTTTTGCTCAAGATTACAGGTTTCTAATTAGTAGATTTTTTACAAAAGTTTTGCAGATTCTAGAACTCTCAATTACTATTCTACACTGACCTATCAGTTATAATCTATTGAAGCATTTTCTACAGCAGACTGTATGCTACATAAGAATAAGAACCTACTTATTATATTCATTTTTATCTCCAGAACCTGTCATTCAGTTGATGACAAGATATTTGTGTTTAAGAGAACTATTCTTCCCCTACTCTGTAAGTCTATTTTTTACTCTATTTGGGTTGCTTGTTCTCAAAATAATTTATTCTTTGATTCATTAACTAGAGTAATCAAAAGGGCATACTTGAAGACAATATATTATGCTTTTCTCTCTTCAGAGTAATAGTTTATTTCTATTGAGAAAAGATAACATCAGATCATGCTGGTTTTGAAGTCACAAAGACCTGATTCTAATTCAGTATTTTCAACTATTATGATTTCAGATAAAAAAAGTAGCCAAGATCTGTAGGGTCTTTTTGATTCTATAAAGGAGAAATGATCAATATTGGTTATTGTTGTATAACAAATTACCTCAACATCTTGGAGTCTGAGCATAATATCTCTTATATAGATTTTTAGTGAGAGTTTTTGTGTCTCCACCTCAGGTTCTTTCTCAAAATAGTATTTATTTTGGTTCATGGGCTTAAGAGAAGACGTATGAGTTTTATAACACAAAAAATATTCAACATCACCAAATTTAGTATTTATAACTGTACAATGGCCATCAGATAAACCTGTTTGCTACAACACACATCTTGCCGAGGACGAGACCACCAATATCAGTGATAGCCAATGTCTATAGAGCTCCATACATTTCCAACATTTCATTTTCACTTATCACCCAGGTTTAATTTTATGTCATCATGTATTTAATTTATCTCACAAACCCTCCTTCATATAGGTATTGCAGTCATACTTCAGACTAGCTTTAGGAACATTCTCATTTGACTAATGGCACAAAGCTACCAAGGCCAAGTCAGGATTCAAACCCAGCACTCATGACTCCAAAGTCTGTGCTCTCTTGTTATTCATTGTATAGAAGTAAATAACTGAATTTATTTCTAAAACTTAAAAAAGAGGGAAGAGTGCTACTGATGTTGCCTTTTGCAGTAACATCTATAGAAGTGCACAGTAGCTTCCTCAGGGTTCTCTTGCACGTAACTGAGAATCTCCCAGACCATGTCCAGGTTAGAGGCAGAGCCCTGAAATACTGGTTTTGCCTTAGGAAGTTGTTTCTATTTTGTAGCATTATAGGACATAGTTGATGCATTTTGTCTGAAGACAAAGTGAACAGGCCAGATCTCTTCGCCAGCAGGCTCCCTGTCATACATACAGGCAAATGCCTTGTCAAGTAGCTGCTGAGACTCAGCTGCTGTACAAAAACTTCATGCAAGGTGGGCCTCAGCCAGCAAGGATCAGAGGGAGACTACTCCCACAAACCCTCAGGTCCTTGAGTGCAAACAGGAATAGGACACAGACCCATGCTGCATGGCAATAATTCAGAGGCTTGGACCTGCTACATTCATGGATCATGAAGATAGATTTAGCACTGCCACTGGAGAAGAACCACCATTCAATCTGCCACATGAAGAAGTAAAGAAGCTAGAGCATGGAGGTCAGGAGGCTGGCCCTGGCTGGGGCCCTAGGAGTGCTGGGTTCCCTGCCCTGTCCCTCTTGGGCTCATTCAGTCTCACCACAGCTTTCACCTGCAGCTCATCTGCAGTGCACAGGGATGCAGCTGGTGTTCCCATCTGACCAAGAGGACACTGTGACTCAGAGAAATCAGCAATATGGCCAAAGTCTAACAACTCACAGTCACCACAGACCACTGATTTCTAGGCTGTTGATTAACTTCCTGAGCATCTCCGAATAAGGGACTGGCCCAGAGATCAGGAAGCCACTCTCAGCCTGCCCACCACTCATCAGAAGGTCCCTTGCAGAGCCCTTCCTCTGAGGCCTTATCTTGATGGTCCTAAGTGCTCCTTCCTTTTGTGTCTTTGGGGGTCTTCTGAGGGCTAGAATTTGCCTGCAGGAGCTAGAAGAGGTCTGATGATTCTTTTCTTTAATATACTTGAATTTATTTGTACATGTGTATAGTACATAATGTTTGTATCACCCGTGGGAAGTTGGTACAAGTACAACAATTCCTATTTATTTATGTGTATTTGGTACAGGGTTTCATGATGCATCTTGGACTCATAGTGATCCTCTTGTTTTCAGTCTCCCTAACACTGGGATTATGAGGCTTGGACTTGGTGGCCAGCTCAGTGTGCCCAGGGGCGGGACTGGTGCAGCATGTTGTACCAGGGCTTGAACCCGGGTCCCTGCACTTGTCTAAGCAGGCGCTTAGTCTGCTGAGCTATCTCACCCTTCCCTCAATTCTTTTTTCTCATTCCCTTTTTTCCTTTCCCCTCTCTCCATTCTTGATCCTCCTGCCTCTTTTTCATCATGTTTGCAGCACTGATGCTTAAAGAAAAAGCAGAGCCACAGGGATGAAGTGCAGGAGCCAGCTTGGAGAGGATGGGGATCAAAAGTGGCCCTCACCAACCAGTCAGCTTTACCTCTTAAGTGCTGGCCTGCTAGACTGTAGCAGGAAAGGATGGTCTGTGCCATCTTTCAAAAGAACCTGAAGGAGAAATGCTTCCTTCTGGAGAGCAAGAAAGAGTGCAGCTCTGTGCCCTCACAGCTGCTGTCTGGTGCGGCCCACAAGCAGACACGCCTACCATGGCAGCGTGGTTTCTGAAGTTCCTTCAAAGCACCCAGGAGCTGGCATGGTGGCATAGGCTGGTAATCCAGGTGCTCTGCGAAGCCAAGGCCGACTACTGAAAGTTCAGCGCCTAGTGACTTGGTGGGATCCTGTCTCCAAATAACAATGAAAGGTGCTTGGCATGTATCTTAGTGTAAAAGCCCTGAGTTCAGCCTCCAGTATTGAATGAATAAATAAATAGTGAAAACAAAACAAAAATACCTAGTAGGACTTAACATCAATCATTAGGAAGAATGGGAATTCCCAGGCAAAATACCTAGCTCAATATAACTACTATAACAGAAGGCTGCTCTTCCCAATACATGAAGTAGAATTACATCAGGCTCAAGAATTGTAAATGTGTAGAAAAGCTGGGATGTAGCTTAGTGATAGAGCACTGGCCTAGTAGGAGCAAGGGCCTAGGTTCAATCCCCAGTATCATAAAACATGCAGAAATGTATTTTCAAGGAGAAAGAATCGGTTATAAGAATGCAATTAGGAAGTCATAAAATTCAAGTAATAATCACAGTAATAAAAGCATACGTTACCCAAAGGAAAGCAGGACGTGGTACAGATCTACTGGAGAAGAAAAGATGAGTGAGTATGGCAGGAGAACGTCGTAGTGGGCCTGAGGATCAGCTTCCTCGCAAGAGCCATTAAGGAAAGAGGAGAAATAGGAAAGGAAATCAAAGACTGTGTGGAGGATAGAAAAGCAAGTGCTAATACAGTTGACCAATGGTAGTTTAAGAGGATTTTCTCCCACTCCAGCAGGCCTTCACAGTTACTTCCTTGTAGGTGAGGGTGCAATAGGCCCTTGAGTCTGAAATCACAGTCTTGGCCTTGAGTGCATCCTTGTCCAGAGGGGAATCACAATCTGGAATTTGGTTTGGTTCCAAGGTCTCTCCCTCCCCCCATTTTGGGCGCTCGGCTCTGAAGCCTTGGGTGCAATGAGGGGCAGGTGTGGTTGCAGCTCTCATTTCTCTGCCTTGCTCTTCTCCAATTACACTGTGACACTATGCCTACCCTCTACCCGCTGCTGGATTCTGTTTAGATTTCCCCAAAGCCTCAAGTTGAAGAGGAAGAGGAAAGAGATGTAAAAAGATAGATGAATCCTTTTTAAAAATGGATTTCATTTGAAGTTGACTCTGAACATGCAGAGTACACAGTTGAGTTTTCTACTGCATGTTTGGGTGTGCTCTTTGGTGGGTCTCACTTGCCCCTCCTTCTTGGAGTTCTTGAACAGCATTCCACTAACTGGTTCCTCTCAGCTCTTTTCTCAGCCCTAGAATTCCAACTGCCACCACCACCACCAACTTCCATGACTCCTTCAATAACTGAACCATCAACTGGAAGATTCATCTGCTCTCCCCATTTCTTCCCATTTCATACCCATCTATACTGCAGCTTTTCTCTCCCACATGGCTTGAAGTGGGCCACAGGAAATACTCAGAGTCCTTGTCCTATCAGCCTGAGCAAGCAGGCAGATGCCAAAGCAAACACACTCTCCTGGCTCTACACTAAGGCTCTACCTCTCTCACTCCCTAGATTTCCCAGGCGTGTGAGACACCAATTTCAGGAAACGAACTAGAGCAAACACTTCAAAGCTCTCCAGATGGTTCCATTCATGTCCTCAGCATTGTTTTGGGTTGAAAAACACTTACTCCTGAAACAGTTCCCTACAAATAAACCTCCTTCCCCAATCTGCCCTCTCTTTATTCAGAAATGTCTGAAGGAATTTGGCAGGTAATAGTTTGGGATCTTGATGTTACCTCACCCAGTTTCAAAAGTGTGTGCCGTATTAGTTTAGCTGAGCTCTTTATGTCTGTTTCATAATCAACAAAATATGGTTAATAGGATTTAGCTCTGAAATTGCTATGAGGACTAAATAAGATAATGCTTGGAGAATACTTATAAATACACTCAAGTTTCCAGCTGTTATTCTTACAATGGCAAATCTCAGTATAAAAGTAGATGCTATCATTATAGCGTAATGACCCTCATTCCTCGTTACAAGTTACAATAAATTATAATAAGTTACGCATTATAATAATTTCCTCATTATGATTTGGGGATCAGCTTATAATGTTCCCTGGATCCATCATCTCACACATGCATAAATATGGATCAGCTTGAAGAAAAACCCTAGATAATTTTTATTATTGTTTCCACATAATATGATGACAAATTACAAATGGTTGTCAAAGTTGCAAATTGCTGTGCAAACATTTCTAGTGATGACTAAAGCTGCTACTTTCCTGCTCTCTGGTCTGATTATTTATTTATCTCCCTGTCTTCTAGGGACACCAATGACAGAGGATTAGGAGGTCCTCTTTTCCTTTTGTGAGTGACAAGTACAAATCCATCACAATTCAGTTTGAAGTGCCATCTCTTTGGTCAAAATTCACCTTGACGAATCTTTCCCCCCAACAGAGCTGTTTCCTTCCTTTTTCTAGATTCCTGCAGTACTTTATATAGTTTTTTCTTCTTGCCTGCCTTCTAAGGTTTTGACTTCTCCCTCTCTGTGACTTCCTGGACTGAACCTTTATTTTGTTTCACTTGGTTTAATTTTATTGTTTCATTTTATTTTGTTTTGCTTTGCTTTGTAATAGTGGGGGCTGATCACAGGGTCCCATGCGTGTTAAGCAAGTACTCTGTCACTGAGCTACATGCACCATCCTTTTAAAGTTGTATTTTGAATTAGGGTTTTGCTAAATTGGTCATTCTGGCCGTGGACTTGTGATCCTTCTGCTTCAACACCCTGGGTAGCCAGGATTACAGACCTGCATGTCTACTCCTCACTTGAACCTTTGTCCCAAATATGACTCTGACTTTGGATACTGTGCTTCACATGTCACTTCATTCATACTGAATCGCTAATGTAACCATGCACTCTGATGTCTCCCCCACCTCCTTTTTTTTTTTGTCTTTTTGAGACAGGGCCACACTGTACAGTTCAGCTGACCTTCAGCTTACTTTGTAGCCTGGGCTGGTCTCAGACTCACAATAATTCTCCTGCCTCAGCCTCCCGAGTACAGGGATTACAGATATATACCACCACACCTGGCTTGTCTTTCCTCTTTTTAAAAGTCTTTTGAATTAATAATATTGAAAATAAAGTAACAAAGTACATGTACTAATAAAGTACATGTTTGCATGTCCAACACGAGGAGTCGGTGCATACACATGACACATCTTAATTCTCTTACTTCCGTTTACCCCTTCTTCCCTCTTCAGCTTATGTCTTGGTCCCCTTTCCATTGGCAAAAGATCTGCCTTCATATTTTCTATTGTTTATATTTTATTTTGCTCTTTCAGTTATTTATACTTTGGTTTATCATCGCCTGCTTCATCATAACAACATAATTTTGGCCTTTGATCCCCCTTTCACTTGAATCTGGCATTTTCAGATTCTCCTGGTCCCTAATGGAAGTGCCAAAACAAAAGAGAGGTGGGAGGAGAAGTGAAGATAACACAGAAAAAGGAATACATCTCAGGGTGTAAAGAGCAGGGAAGAAAGGAAAGCAAAGGATCTGGGACCCGTCGCAAAGATAAAAGTGCTTTGAAGGTGGAGATGGGTAAGTGTAGCTTTATTTAGGCAGACAGAACAGCATCAGCAAAGCATAGAGAAGTGGAAAAACTTGCCCAGAGGGGACAACGAAGACAACTGACTTCTGGAAGTGTAGGACAGGAGGGCCTTGGAGAATGCTGGAGCGGAACTCCGAGAAGTGGTGAGGAAGGTCAATGAATTTTTAAAAGTTTGAGTGTGATTATTTATACACTGTGGTAACACTCAAGATTATTTAGCAGGAAGGGGAGGTTACAAAGTAGGAAGCACCTTTCAGAAAGATCACTGACCAGGCAGAAGTCAGTGTGGAGGGACACTCAATGCCAAGCACCTGCCTGGCAGAGCCAGTACTTCAGTCTATGACAGCATAACACATGTCTACCAGCCGCAGACATCTGTCCATTGTGTTATGGCCAGGGAATGCCTTCAGAGGTCAGATCTAAGGGGAAGAATCCTCTGTATGGTATGTAGGTATGGAGGGCAGCTGAGGCACTGTGAGTGGAGGGAAGTTTGAACCTGGCGAGCCTGGAAGAATGAATACAGCCAAACCATGGGCTTTACTCAGGCAGCAGAAAAGATGTCTAGGGAACACCACTGTGGGGGAAAGAGATAGGAGCAGCAGGTGGGCAGCAGACAGCAGAGCAAGAGAGATGCACGCGTCTTTTCCCTGGGCTTTGTGAGCTGAACTGGAAGGTGTGCTTCGGCCACCTGCTCATCGATGCTGACCTCATGTCTCTCTTGGTCCTGCACCTGCTGCTTTGCAGAGAGGAGCGTCCTCAGCAGCTGCTCCTCAGGCCAGAGCACTCTGACTAAAGGCCGCAGCTCTTCACCAAAGGCTACATCCCAAGATGCTCAAGTCTAGCCCCTTCTGCCCCTTGCTAGTAGCATGAGCATCCTCAGAAGCCTGAGAGGAGAAATAGACTCTGGCTTCCTAATTTTCTTTTTTTAAAACTTTTTCCCCATGACTCAGGGCCCTTAAAAGACTGGTACACAGACGTGAAGTTCAAGGATTCCTTGTTTTCAAGTTAATATCATGTTTTGCTTCCAAGTTCAAAAGTAAGTACAGGCTGGGGAGATAGCTCAGCTGTCTAGGCACCTGCCTGGTAAGCACAAGGACCCAGTTTCAGCCCCTAGTACTGCATGCCCTGTGGGCCTTGCACTGAGCAGGGAGTAGAAACTGGGAGTGGTGGTGCATGCCTGCAATCCCAGTGCTGGGGAGGCTGGGACAGGAGGATCACTACGAGTCAGAGCCGCAGAGTGAGACCCTGTACTACATAAATAAATAAATACGTAAATGATTAAAAAATAAATAAAAGTAAGTACAACCGAGACCAGATCTAAGCATATTAAATTTATTCTCCAGTCTCTATAGTAAAGGAGTTACCAGCAAGCACTTTGTCACTATGGAATCATAACTGTGGCCCCGGGTCATTTGGCATAATAAATCAGTGTGGCCGAGCAGTGGCTTAGGAGACTTTGTTTCCCGGAGAACTGACAGGATTACGAGAAAAGCTCCTAATGACTGATATCTTGTGGTGGAATCTTAATTACCACAGAATTCATAGGAAGCACCTGATAGCTCACCAGATGATTTTGTTAGAAACCACATTTTAAATCTCCCCGATGAGTCAGCGATAGCCTCCTCCCAGAGCCAAGTTTGTGTGTAAAGTCTCATGCATGCAATAAATCTCATTGTTTCAGAGAAACAATTTTTTTTTTTTTAAAAAACCTCCATTTTTAATTTCCAGTCTAAAATTTACCTTCACAGTGACCAGGAAAGGGTACCAGAATGTTGGGAAGGAGAAGTAGCAGATCTGGAAGAACTCTGTGAAACTCCCTCCCCTTTGCTAGGATGGAAATGATAACTTTCTCCTTTCTATATTATATATAAATTTATGGAAATAAAAATTAATGTAAATATTAAGCTTTAATAATAACTATATGATAAATATATTTCTATATATCACATATAGTTAGTTCTAGCCTCAATCACTAATTTTATTATGATAAATATTTTATTTTGATAATATATAATATTTATATAACATATCAACATGTAACTATCATTTGCTGTTATAAATATTATAATGCTAATTCTATTATTAATAAACATTTTATGCCTTGTACATTCCCAGGCTCCCTAAGAACAGCAGCCATAATTTATTTATAAGTTCTCAATACCTAGAACACTTGAACACTTTTCCTTCATACTTTACATGTATTTTATTCCAGAGCACATATGATTTTTAAAAATGCATCCTTTATACAATTTATAGCACAGAACTTGAGAGTGGTGACTATATTGTGACACTTGGGTGTCCCCTGAATCTAGCAGTTTCACATTCTTAGGGGCCACTCTACAAATTCTGGTTGAACTCGGACAAATTGAAAAAGCAAAAGTAACCAGAGCATTGAAATCTCTAGTCTGAATGATCTGATGCATGACGGTACTCTTGAAAAATATGTTTTAAAGAAAAGACTGATTGGATTGAAAGGATAAAAGAGCTCTAACAGGAATGTTGGGCCATGAATTCAGCCACCTTGAAGGAAATGGAGTTCCTGGGAAAGAAAGTCCTCAGGCAGAGGGTGGGACCCTTGGCAAAAGAGATTTAGAGACGGGCCATCGGTTCTTTGGAAGGGGATTCACTACTCTGACACTGGTCAGAAACATCTTATAAGGGAATGGAAACATTATCCCCTTATATGGGTCCTCTACACACCTAGACTGAGTCACAGACCCTCAAGAGAATCCTTCCCTCCTAGTCTAGTCCAGATTACTACACTGGAGAAGATGCTAGGGCTACAGAGAAAACCGTAAATGTCCCCTACCTTCAAGTGGTTCCTCAAGCCATCTCTTCCTCTTGATTACAGGAGCCATAATACTCTTTTACTCTTAAACTATTTCAAGATAGCTTCCTAAGGCTTAAAATCAAGAACAAACTGAAAAACTGAAAAAAAGTTTGTCTATCACTGCTTTTCTCAACATATGGTTAAAAAGCTTTTGATTTCTCCAGTGAAGTTTAACTATCCTGCCCTGTTTGATTAAAGTAAGAAGAGACCACTGAAGTATCACATCGTTCCCCCTTTTCTTTATAGCAAGTGCTCAGAAGTGTCTTGATTCTCATATGTATTTGAAAAGGTTGATTATTCTCAGCCAATTTTAGGAATCTGACTTTATTTTTCTATGTAGTAATGAGTTGTTTAAGATATATATTTTCCATCAACAGGGTACACAAAATGCTGCAGAGAAAGATGTTAGTCATTTTCCTTCCCTCCTCCCACAAATGGTGCTGGTCACTTGTTTCTGTCTGCACAAACATCAGAAATTGGCATAGCTTGTGCTTGGTTCTTATTCCAAGTGAAAGGAGGAGTCGTGGGACAAATAAGCCAGAAAGCCCTTTCCTCATGCCATAGTGAAAAAGATTACTTTGTATCTTAACTAGCCAGTATACTTATATTGTACTGTCTATCTGGCACTACAGATGTTTGTCACTGACAAATTAAATTGGAATGGCAACACAGCATGGCATTCTTGTCTTAACAATAATATTAATGATCTCCTTCTGTAGTCATAGCACTAATTCTCTATTGGTATATGGATGACAATAGTAACAACCATCATGACTTAGGTTTATATAGGATTCCATGGACAGTAGCATCATACTATTTTTAAAAGATTTCTAATGCCCCTTTGGTAAGTCTGTGTCTCAATGAATGTGCTTTCAGTGAAAGCTTGCGACAGAAACATCAGCAACCCTAGCCCCAACAGCTACATTTCACTGTCTGGTTACTTAGTTTTCTGTCATATAGGAAAGTAAAAATAGAATCAGACTCATGTTTGATATCCAGAATCCAAACTTAGGAGAACATACATCAGGCACACATCTGGTCCAATGCTGGATGGTCTATAATACTTATCAGTGACATCAGAGTATCCTGACTTGACGGTTTGAATGCCTTTGCTTTGTCTGCCCATGCAGAGAAGTTGAAAATGGTCCTAGTCACTTAGATCAACCAGGCTGATGGTCTGAAAACAACACTGATGAGCAATTACTCCATTCCAGTCATTGCACCTAGAGTTATGTAAATATTTTCTCATTTTTCCCCCAGTAACTGTATCCAATTTACAGATAAGGACATTGGGACTTACAGAGATGTGATGCCCAAGATGCCCAAATACTTATTACAGAGCTGGGAAGTCTAGAGTCCATGCTACTTATTTACAGAGTGTTTCTCTCTGGATTCCTTTGCTTATATTTGGCCCACCCCTCTAATAGCAATGCCTGCAATAGACTGTCATTACTCACCTCCCCTACCAATTTCCAACCAAGTTGCTGTTCTCTCTATATACTGAATATACCTTGACAATCCTTGGGGATTCACCAGATATTTGTGTGATAATAAAATGAATGCATAAAAAAGGAATGCATGAATATATAAATGAATGATAAAATTAAAACATAATGAATATAGATTTTCCTCCAAGACTTTTCAGTCACTTCTCCCTAGAGTGTCCCTGATTTACCTTTGCTGAGATATAATGGAGACAATGCATCATATGTCAGACAACCTAGGAAACCTTTTTGTAATGGAATTGAAGGAAGTCCATTCAGTGTAAGTCTGACAGGGCAGACCAAGCTGAAAAATGCTCCTTATTATAAAGACATGCAAGAACATCAGCATTCAACTGCAATTTGTGTGCAGCAAACACAGGTTCATACAAATAATGTTTGGTGAGTAGAGATCTGAACAACTGTTACTTGAACTAGGGCTTGAAGATGAGTAGGATTTCCAGAAAACTGGCACATTACCATCAGAACTAAAAAATCAGCACCAGAGAATTTCCTTTTTTTTTTTTTGGAGGTTGCATTTCTCACTGGACAGAGATGGGAAGAAGAGACACAAGACAGCAAATGTATATAAGAAGTGGAGCCTGGGCCAAGGTGACAAAGCTCTGAACAAGCCATATGGAGGCCCTGTTTTCTGGAATGAGGGTAAACTGCCCACAGCACCAGCATGGCTGTCTCTGAGGGCATCTGTGCATTCCTAAGAGAAATAGTCTACGTTCTTTACCTGAGTGTCCTCAGCAACTTCCCCCGCAGAGTACAGCCCTTCCTCCTGTCAACTGTGAAGGGAAGTAATTTGTTTATGTTTCACAAAGATCCTTATCAGCAAAGGAAGATACAAGGAACCACATCTTATTATTCAGTCTGCCACTGCCTTTCAGAGGTATCCATTACTACATTATAAACATGGAACCCAGACACTCAGAGCAAAACAGACACGTGGGTTGGTCATAAAATCCTATTCCCAACTTCAGTTGCCATGGGTGGAGAAGGGGCCAAACAAGACACTCATCTGGTTAAGACCCAGTGGGATGACAAAACAGAGGCAAACAGAGGCAACACAGACACTGCAGGGAGCTCTCCTGTTCCTGGAAGTTTGCCCATGTGCCCAGAGCCAAGGAGATGCCTGAGATAGAGGCTTCAAGCCAATGGGTGCTCATGACAACACAAGAGATTGAGTCTTTCCTCAACTCCCATCAAATTCCAATTGGCAGAGTGCACCAATGACCATTGTTCTCTCGATGTTTATTCTTTGCTCCAAGATACTCTTGGCTCTCTCCTGCCTAATGACGATTCTAGTCTTCATTGTGTCTCATTGAGAGTGTGGCAATGCCCTTCTCACTGTTTCCCTACCTCTGCCTTTATACACCTTGAATCCATTTTATAACTTGCAGACAAATCTGTCCTTGATGTCCTTAAAATCCATCACTCATTCTGTGTCACTGAGGCACTGTCCATGGAATTTTGTGCAGTGATGTAAATGCTATATGCTTTCCAATATGGCCACCACCAGCCACATAGGCCTAGTGGGCATAGAAATATGCCTAGTATGTAGTTAGTATTTCAATGTGCAGTAGGCTGTGTGGCTGGTGGTCACCGTATGGGAAAGCAGATAGCATTTATAGCACTGCAGAAAATTCCATGGACAGTGCCTTTCTGGTAGATTCAATTAGAGACCTTACTCATAAATGAAATAAATGAGACCCACAATGTGTAAACATCATATTGTCTCCCTGGTGTAAGAAACTGAAAGAGTGAATAAAATTCAAAAGGTACAATAGATATTGTGAAAGGGAAAGAAACTACTAGGGAAAGGAAAAAGAATAAGGAAGGGGCAAATATTATGCACACACAGTAGTTATGATAAAGGCTTTACTAATTTCCATTGATTTATTAAAAGGAACAATAAATGCTTAATTGCTGTTTTGCTTGACCAATTTTTACATACTTTTATCTGGTAATTTGAACAACTACTTTGAAGATAACAATATGCAATATATCAAACATTGTGGATTTCCTATCATTTTATTTTGAAGTTCTGTATCATTGTTTTTCTTATTTTTATTTTCTTTAAATTATAAATTTAAAGAACTGTAGTTAGCATACCAAAGATCTTAATTTTGTTTAGTTTAATGTATGCTTAAAGAGCCACACAAATCTCATGGTGACCATATTTGACATGGTAAATCTACAGTATGGTTTTAATGGCTCTTTGTCATCGAAAACCGATTTTTAACCTAAACCTTGCTTATATTACTTGTCTTACTTTTTACCACATTTCCTATCTGGTTTCCACACAGTAAGTACTTTTTAATCTCTACCCCTCTGCTCTAGCCATTTCTTCCATTAAAGCATCTGTTTTCATAATTTACTTAGTACATTTCTATTCATCTTTCAAGACCTAGCTTAAATGTCACGTCCTCTGAGAAGCCTGTCTCAACCTCTATTTCCCTGCCTGACAAATCCCTCCCTTCTTTATATTCACCAAGGACACTGAATATATTTCTATTATGGGGCTTATCACATTGTATGTAATTATTTGTTTACCCGGACCTCTCACCTACCAGCCTGGGAACTCTGAATGGCAGGGATTAACACTTATTCATCTCTGACCTCTACTACCCAAGGAAGTACACACTGAAAATGTGTGGGCAACAGATGCAAACCTACAGAATGAATTCATCATATAATCAATCAGTGTTTGGCTCAAAGAGCTCCCTGAACTGACAGAGCCATTTAGTAGATCTTTGCAACATCAAAGCCACTGAGGACAACTTGTGATTTCAGGCACAGATTTGTTCCCATGCAATGGTGCCTCTGGTTAACACTGTGGGTTAACATGGAAACTTCAAACTTACTTTAAATCTGAAAACACATGGGCTTGGGTAGACAGTGCTTAAGGCTGGAAACTGATCTGACACATTCTGGAAGCTACAGGTGCCTCAGAGAGAGAGAGAGAGAGAGAGAGAGAGAGAGAGAGAGAGAGAGAGAGAGAGAGAGAG
>NW_004524670.1:7922470-7940150 GCF_000260255.1 Octodon degus
AGACAGAGAGAGACAGAGAGACAGAGAGAGACAGAGACAGAGAGAGACAGAGAGAGAGAGACAGAGAGAGAGAGACAGAGAGAGACAGAGAGAGACAGAGAGACAGAGAGAGACAGAGAGAGACAGAGAGACAGAGAGAGACAGAGAGAGACAGAGAGAGACAGAGAGAGAGACAGAGAGAGACAGGGAGAGAGACAGAGAGAGAGAGACAGAGAGAGAGACAGAGAGAGACAGAGAGAGAGACAGAGAGAAAGACAGACAGAGAGACAGACAGAGAGAGACAGAGACAGACAGAGACAGACACAGAAGAGAGACAGAGACAGAGACAGAGACAGAGACAGAGACAGAGACAGAGACAGAGAGACAGACAGGAAGACAGACAGAGAGATAGAGACAGACAGAGACAGAGACAAAGAGAGACAGACAGACAGATTCCCTTAGCCTTTGGCTACTCAGCATATTTGAATATTCATTCATGATGCCTCGAGTAATCCCACTATTCTTTACTCAAGAGAGGGAGAAGGCTAACAATTACATTTTGTTGATGATACTACTTTTTATTGTACTCCCACCTTGTGCCTCATTTTCTAAGCATAGAACTCAGAAAAAAGACATCATATTTCAAGATTTCCTGTATAGTAAGTATGTATGGTATATTTAAACCCAAGTTTATCTCTAAGACACAAATCTCCAACTGCTTTTTACCTATAGCTTGGATCACGGCAGTAAAACATTTTTATATTCCGCTGTCTAAGGTTTTCTGTTCCCCCAAAATGTCAAGGAAAATTACAGTTGAAAGTACCTGCAAGACGCTCTGTTCTGTCCACAGCCCCCGCCCCACCCAGCCAAACACTGAGCGAGATTCACACTAGCCCAGAGGCACACAAGCTCAATGCAGGAGAGAGACCAGGCTTCTGGTGTCAGGCCAGCATCTGTGTGACTTCTACGGCATCTGTTGATCCTCGCCCTGCTCCACGGTGTGTATCGGCAGGGCTTTGGGAGCACTAGCAAACCCGTGTCCTACCGAGCTAGGGCTCAGCCATCACCCAGGCCCTCTATGCAGCAAGATATTAACCCCATGAAGTAGCTAAAACTGAAGAACTGGTGTCACTTTTTGGAAGTCACCCTAAGGAAAGATCTGCCCTGTAGGCAAAGATGATCATTTAACTTGTGATGCCAAAACACAACATACCGAAATGCGAAGATCAGTTAATATAAATACCTTCACACTAGGATGAATGAAAGTTCCTCATACACAAGGCCTTACTCAACCCAGAGCCTGGCTCATAGCTGGCACTCAGTTCAACTGGGTGCCTCAGGACTCCACACCTCTCACTTCTTGTAGACGTTCTCCAAGTATATGAGCCAAACCAGATGGCGAAGTTAAATTCCAGATCTGAAGGATGGCAAAAAGGAGGGTTCTAACTGGGCCAATTTTGCTTTCATGCAGGCTCCTTATAGGCTCAAGGGGCAAAGAATGGTTCAATGGCAACAAGTTAGTAAATCCACCCCTCAGAGCCACCCTTTATCTCTGTAAGGATGTTTCTAAGTTTTCAATATTCCCAGCCTGTGCAGAGTGAGAAGTAGGGCAGGTCAGAGCGGCCAGATGCAACCAGACTTTGTTGTGTTGTGTTTGTTTGTTAGTTGTTTGGTACCAGGGATCGAGATCTTACACTTGTCAGGTACACTGAAGCCACAGAGCTATCTCCCTGGCCCCTTTGTTGTTTTTTGTAGTCATTAAAAAAACAAAAAAACAAGCATTCAAGGGGCCACTCTATTGCCATATGAAAGTATCTCTTGTCACACCACTGTTACTACCCCATGTTTTCTCATAACTTATTTCCTCCTCAGTTTTAAGTTTGCTGACAGTGGAGTTGTCCGTGGTCTAGTTCCACATGATACATAAGTAGAGACTTTGAAGGGTTAATAAGGCCCTCTTTCACTAAGAGCTACATTGAATCTCATGGGGATTCTTCTTCTATCTATAAAGCAGGGATGCTACCAGCTGGAATTTTTATGAGGATCCAGTTGCAGGCATATGGATGTGTTTGCATAGACTGTACCCCAAGTAGAGATGCTACCAAAGGAATTCCCCTTTTCAACTTACAAAAGAGAAAGGAGAGCCAAAGAACTACGGGGCTGGTACCCCCAAACCAGGCATGAGTGACAGCAAAGAAACCAAGAGCCCCAGGCTCCCAGGCAAATGTGGTGGTAGAGTGAGGCCGATTGGGAGATACTCCCATAGCCCACAAAGCATTTCACTTAAGCCTTCTCCATTACTGACACATCCTTTCTTTGTTGTATGTGTGATCCCCCTTTGCAGATGAGGGCTCTAAAGTTTAGGCAGCTCTGTAACTCACTGAGGTCATGCTGAGTGTGGGACAAAGCCAGGACGTGCTGAACTGCACAGCACCACCACAGGGTGTGTTTCTTTTTCCCCAGCAAACTGCTTCTGCGTGAAACCTGCGCAGAAGGAGGAGCCTCAGGAATAAGATATGGTGACAGCATCTGCATAGAAAGTAGTCTGGCTAAATTCAAGGAAAAGTAAGCGATTGCATGAGGTTAGTATGCATATATATATATATATATATATATATATATATATATATCCAGATTGCAAAAATGTCTGTTCTGATTGAACTGTCTTCATTATTCAGTGATGTGAAAAATTGACAGCATACAATTTTATAAATTGTTCAGAAAGTAAAAGAGTAAGTATAGGGACAAAGTTATCCAATTATTCATTAATGCATCCATTTATTCATATAACTTTTCTGGGTACTTACTCCATGTGATGATCTGTGCCACACTCTGATGAAAGAGAGGAGTAAGAAGGAAAAAATCAAGAAATCTCATTATTCTTAAGGTCCTCCCTACTTTTGATTTACTTTTAAAATGGAATAAATGTCACTTGTCACTTTATATAGTGTGTCCAATAATCCAAGAGCCATAATTTTATTCCTAGAGATGGACACGATGAGCAATTAATATTAAAGAATAATAATTTAATATTCTCTAATCAACATAGTCACAAGTTCACCCAATAGCATAGTAAAAGAAAGATAGCAGGTCAGAAGAGAAGGTATGAGTGAAAAAAAGAGGGCAACGATTTCTCAGATAGCAGAACTGGAATTTCTTTTACTTGGGCTGAACAAACAGCATAAAGTAAACCACGTTCATTGAAAAATACATAAAACATATTTAGTTCACTTTAGCCTTTTATCCAACAACCATTTGAGTCCATTTATAGTAAAAACCGGGCAGGAGGAAATTCAGTAAGAAACAAATAATGAAGTAGACCTGAATAAATTGAAGGGGAAAGACTGGGACTCCTGTGCATAATATAATTCTCCTCAGTGTTGTATCATCTTACTGGGTTCTGAGTTTTCCAACAGTGGCAAATATAGGGATATAAAATTTAATCTTTCTTATTAGATAAACAACCAAAACTGTAAACTTGCTTAAATAATGTCAACCTTTGCTTGGGAGAATTGTTGCAATTTTGCTTAGCTGGAATTTTTTTTTTCCTTTTTCTCTGTGGCTATATTCTTAAATTAACAACTAGCTTAAGAAAGAACATTAAATAAAACACAGGACAATGTCCTCACCTTTGGTGTATGAGCTTTCTGCAGAATGACCACATTATTCCTCATCTTTAGATTCCTGGAGTCCAGAGAGTTTATGTCTGAGAAGAAGTTGAACAGGGGCTACCAGTGTCTGATGAATGAGCCAACGGATCACAGATGAACAGACTGAAGTTTTGCAGTAAATGCAAAAGCAAAATTCATACAATGGACACAACTAACAAAGTAAAAAGCATATCAACAAAGGCAAGAGATAGGACTCGAATTCTAAGCAAATCAAATATAGTAGAGGCAGCACCAATGTTATGGTTTAGAACTGATATGTCCCCTGAAATTTTCAGGTGTTCAGAGGTGGGACTTTTGAAAGGCGATTGGATCATGGGCCCACTATGCTCACCAAAGCGTTAACACATGGATGAGCTCATACCTAAATATGCTGTGAGGAGGTGGGGTCTAATTGGAGAAAGCAGACCACTGGGGTGGGACCAGAGGAGCCGATTCTTGTTTCAGGTTCCTTTCTCTTTTTCTGCTCTGGCCACTGTGAGTTCCTCCATGGTGCCCTTCCACCATGCCGTTTCCACCTTGGAGCCAGCCAACCATGGATGGAAATTTCTGAAATCATGAGCTACAATAAACCCCTCATCCTTGAAGTTGTGTCAGGTATTTTGTCCCACTGTGGGGAAACTGACCAGTGCAGTCACCATTCAGCCTGACTGTGCTACTCCGGCCAGCTCAAACGTTCTTTCCAGAGTCCCTTGTAACTGGTGGGAGAGTGTTAAATATTCTGGAAGCCCTGCAGTGGGGAAGGTGGAGGAATTTCTTTGTTGAACTCTCTTTTATGAATTTATTTTTCCATTTAAAATAATTTTGAAATAATAATCTTGAATACCATTATATTACACTAAGGTATGATTATGTTTTGAAATATACTATTGGGTGGGCTAGATGATATTTTTCTTAAAAGCCCATTTTTACCTACAGCCAGTTCTTCTACTTAAAATGGTAAAACATGAGAAATTTATCTGAGGGCCTTGAAATCAGAGTAGCCAGTGTTTCTGAATTTTCTTAATTATTGGTGGATGCCCTGGATTTAACCATTGCTGTTTTCCATTCCAGTGCCCAGAATAAGCTTCAGAGACAAAGTTCAGAATATGCAGTTTTGGGCCAAAGATATCATCTTCCCTAAGTTTTTACTATCTTGTTCACAGTATTTAGAAAAAGTGCACAGGACGTTGTTCGAGTTTTCTGAATCATCCAGATCTGAGGGTGACTCTGTGTAGGCCGCCTAGATTCTAAGACCCTGGGTGTGGTAATAGCAAGCAAAGCTATGAGTGTGCCCTTAAGGTTCCGAGTCCTTCTTGTCTCCAAGTAAAGTAATATCAGCGGAAACAGAAGTCGTGTCAGTTATGGCTGAATTCTTCACAAGAAAGAAGAGAAACCATAAAATCTTTTTTAAAGCTTTTTATAGATAAATAGGTTCTAAGCACAACCATACTCCTGAAATACTCGACGGTCTTGAGATGCAGGGTACTGCTGGAGTACATCCAAGACTTCAGATGCCGAGGACTGGCCATTATCCTTGCCAGACAGGCTTGTCCATCTTCCCATCAGTTGCAAGACATTTAATAAAAACAGGCTGCTTTAATTCATGCTTGTTTTATGGACCGCTCCACAGGGCCTCAACTGGGTAAGCCTGCGAGCCCCAGCATGCATGGCAAATGGCTCAGCAGATGGTTTTAGTTTAGATAGTGGCTGTCAATGGTTTGGTGCGAACAGCTCTTGCAAACCAGCATGAAGTGAACAGATTGCATGGTGGCTGGGAGAAGCATATGTAATTGGAAACAGTAGCTGCTTACAATAGGGGTGCATTTTCAATCTTTATCAGAGTGGCTCCAGTTTGAAAAAGAGAGTTGATTAACCAAATGTGTTTTTGGCTGTGATGAATCTAGTATTGAGAAGTTTGGGTAGCATCTCGAAGGGGTGCTGGGCATGACTAGTCTGCCGCATTAATCAAGGTTGTCTGGGTCTCAAAATTAATTCTGTTCCCTGGAGGTAGGGAGGCACAGGACAAATAGGAAGCATACTCCAAAGAGCCCTATTGACAAGCTGGGAATTGCACTAGCTAAAATTATGGTGGAAAAGAACATCAGGAGAGTTAGACATACTGTGTGTGGGTATGGAAGGTAAGGAAAAGAGGAGATTCACACACACTCTTTGGTGGAAAGAAAGCACAAGTTGGGGACCCTCACTGGGAGAGAGCATGTGAAAATCTGTAGCAGATGGCATGGCCAAGGCTCCAGGCCAAGATTGCCTAAAAGACTGGTTCTTGAGGACATGCTGATCCGAGCTAGACCACAGCCTCAGATCCAACTTGCAGGAAACGTAGCTTGAACAATTGTAGCACTGCAGTACTGCGCACGTATCTGCTCTTAGGCCCTGAGGAGTGCTGCGCACACAGGAATTAGTAGTATAGGGGATCTTCCTAGAGCCCTTTTGTTTGTAATTCCTACTATCTCTGGCTCCATCCACACTTGTGTGACAGCCTCTCTGACTGAATTAAACACTCCTCCTGCCCTGTTGCTGTGGCACCTGGCACCTGTAATTGAATTTTTTTGTACCTTAGATGACAAATGAGTTAACCTCTTTATTAAACTGTACACACCATCACACTAGAGACATTTCTATTTTATTTTGTTTTATTTTCTTCTCCAATGTATTTTGTGTCTCTCTGTGAATAACCTCATTAGATTATCCAGTTAATAATTCATGAATTTAAAAAAAGGGGAAAAAATCACTAACTTCTCAGAACCAAGGCAATGGAGAGCCAGGGTAGAAGAGCCAGGCTTAGAGTTCATCCTAGGCTATGAAAAATCAGGAAAGGCCTCCTGGAAGAGCTGATCTTTGAAGGGTCTAGGTATAAGATGAAGTTGGCCCAGCAAAGGTGGCAGGAGAACCTGGGGAATTTGACACAGCTCTGAGAAGAGGGACTGAAGCTACTCAAATGTTCTCTGCCCAGTTCTTCCTGTTCTGGGAAGTAGTAGGCACGATGGAGTTCGTGCAGATAGTCTCCTGGCTCATCAGTGGAAGGTGGAAGGACAGGGGTGCTGGAAAAGCTTGCCAGAGTGCCTGCCTTTCTGGGGACAGCAAAATCTTCCTTGGAGGAAATGGTGCCTCTTTCAGTGACAGTTACTGGAGAAGTGGCAGAGCCTGAGGCCTGGCTGCTTAGCTGTCTGCACCATCTGGATCCATGGGTCTGACTCTGGCCTGCCTTTCCCACAGTGGCCTGGCCTGGCTTGGCCTGGCACCATCCTCATTGCGTGTCTGGAAGGCCAGCCAGCCCACAATGGCTTTGGCAAGGAGGGCTGGATGGTGGGGGCTGCTTGCTGATATCAGGCTTTCTCTGATACTACAGGGCTATCTCCTTGAGTCACTTTCTTCCACTGATAACGCTTGCCCCACACACATGGCCTGTATGAAGGAGCCATTCTTTCTTTTTTTTTTTCCCAGGCTCACAGCATTTTTGGCAGAAATTGGGCTGCTGACGTGACAAGGTCATCTAGGACCTGTGAGCCATTTGTACACACTGGACAGGACCTGAACAGGCTCAGCGCCATCTGACCTTACGTCCTCTTTCACTGATGAAAATACTGATGCCTGAAGAGAGGAAAGCGCAAATTCAAGGTTCCCGGACAAGTTACCCACATACAGGAGAGCCTGAGCTATTTGAGGCTTTCTTCAGGTGTTATGTCACTGAGTGAAATGGACAGCAAAAGAAATGCACCATTACTTGAAACCATACTTTCATAGAAGGAAATAATCAAATGGACAAAATGGTGCTGTTGGGGACATGGCTGTGTGACAGTAGGTGAGTTGCTTTACTGTGCTGAATATGTAGAAGCAGAATGAAAATGATCACACTTCTCAGATGTCAGGGCTTTGACTTAAGGAGTTCACCATGAGTTGGAAAGATAGGTATCTCAAAGCCATTATGATATAAGATGCCTATGAGGTATGCCATTCGAAGGATGCATTTCTAAGAGTACTTCTCAGAGGAAGAGACACCTTGGCAAGATGACTGAAGTGCACATAAGATTTACGAGGCCATGCGTACCCAGAGGCATGATGCAGCAACTCCCACCTTGAATCACAGTCGGGTGTCAGAGACAAAGGAATGGGCTGGACCGAGGTGATGAGATTCCAGATCTTGATGTTCTGGACTTTGGGTTCTCAAGTTCAGTAACAGCATAATCAAGTCACTATCAAGTGATTCATGCATCTCTGAACCTTGCTGTGAATGTTAAGCTTAATGATTAATTTCCAATGCAACATCTCCTATCTGATCAAGTCTGCAGTTGTCCATTCGAATCATGTTACTTTCATAGCTCGAGCTTAATAGTTTTGTGAGAGCAGCAGATGTGAGGATTTATCACTCCTTTTGGCCTGGGTATATTTAAATAGCACTAAGTCAAGCTGTGTAAGAGCATGGCCGGAGGTTGCCATGGGGGAGGGCGTGTTAGAGAGTGAGCTGAAATGAGGCTGTCACAATTGTCCAGGTGAGAATCATCCCTGAGACAGAATGATTTTGAAATGTGGGTCCCTCTGTCACACTATCTGGGGATGACTTCAGTTTCAACCCTTGTTATCTAACATATGTGAGTAAATCACTTCGCTAAACCTCAGATTTCTCTTCTGTAAGATGGAGATAATAACGCAGCTCAAGTAAGTTACTGGAAGATGGGAAAGATGAACCAACATCCAGGTAATGCACTTGACACAGAGTTTAGCCAGTGTGTCAGTCCAATAACGATTAAAAGAATAATTCATAACAAGCACGCCAACAACACAACACAACACAAGGACGAGACCAAAGGTAACATACATGAGACAGTCCAATATCTTCTGGAAATTTCAGGGAGAAGTTTGGGGTGTGGATGACTAAGACCGTCAGTGTGATGCCTCTAGAGCCCATGACTGCCTCCTCTCTGGGCCCCTTGAGTTGCTCCCTCCCTCTGCTCTGTAGAGATGAGCCAGCAAGCTAAGATTCTCCCTTTCCCATATGAAAGTGGGCCTTCCTTCATAGCATCATTGATTGACTACTGGATGGTAGAACACTGAGACGGAAGATCATTTGCCTGTTGTTGAAGTAGAAGATTCACTGAAGAGTGAGCCCTAAACCGGAGTCCATCTTCCTTTAATGAGGTATGTCTACATAACTATTCCTACAAACCTTCAGATTTCCCAGGTTGGAGATGCCATTTTTCATCCAGTATCATTCATTTCAAATTTCTCTTCCTTTTCCCCACACCAGGAAGTAAAGCTTACTGAAAATATAAGAGATAAATGTAGATTCTTTTCATATTCACCCCTTCGCATTTAATGGAAAAGAATATTCAAAGGTCATCTTTGGTCTTATCCAGATTGTGTGATATTTTTTGTCATAAATTTTATTTTCTATAACTTCATTAGATTTGGGGGAAAGTTCTGGGGTCCTAGTTTATATGAGGAGAACATGGAAATACTTGTTTGTACTATGGCAGCATTGTTACCAGGTCATTTACACAGTGTGACTAAGTGCCTGCTGAGGCCAGCACAGGGGCTGGGGTTCGATTCCCAGCATCACATGCCATACCAGCTCCACCTCTGGGTGCACAGAGTCGGCCACCAAACCGCGTGTGGTGGCGCACACCTGTAATCCCAGCGCTGGGGAGGTTGAGAACTGGAGGATCACTATGAGTCCAAGCTGCATAGTGAGATTCTATACCAAATACATAAAAATAAACAAACAAACAGCTAAAATCAGAGTGTGGGACTGCAGAGAGAGAAGGATGAGATTAATCAAATTCAAGTAGTAACAGTAGGATTGCATTTAATTTTGCAAGTGGAATAAAAAAGAAGCACTGTGTAGGCAGGCAATGTTTATTAAGGGAATCTGATCTAATCTTGGGAAGTTTCAATCAGTTCTGGGAGTTTGTATCCATGGGATCTTGTCAAGGCACTTAAACTTGAGTTTGGGCTTATTCATCTGTAGCCTGGGCTCTGTTTTTCACCCGGACTGGGCAGGGCAATAGAAAATACCACTTGCATGGATCATCAGTCTGCTTTGTCCTTCCTTCCTTGAGGGTATAAACACTTAATTAAAAAAAAAAAACAAAAAAAAAAAAAACACTTTCAGGGCTTGGGAGATAGCTCAATGGTCTACGTGCCTGCCTGGAAAGCACAAGCACCCAGGTTTGATGCCCAGTACCGCCTGCCACACAGGCCTCGCTCCCAGGTACACCATGCCAGCCCTGAAATCAGGCATGTTGGCACGCACCTGTGATCCCATTGCTAGGGAGGCTAAGGCAGGAGGATCGCTAAGAGTCTGTGCTGCATAGAGAGAGCTTGTACCACATAAATAAATAAATAATTAAAAAAAACCCTCAAATTTGTAGATTTGGAAATTACAGTGACAGGAATTACTTCGCAGTTTGGGACTGACCACATCACTGCAAATGCAACAGTTCTTTTCTTTTAATCCCCCTAGGCAGAGGCCCCAGGACCACAGAAGGAAAGCAGGGTTACGACGCACGTGCATCAGGGAGAAGGGGCTGGCACAGCAGGGAGGCAGCCCGCTGCATTCAGAGCCTCGCTGTCTTCACCATCATCCAGCAGTGCTCCTGACGCATATGTAGTGTTTGGGGCATCTCAGGCATGGAACTGGACTGGGATCGCATTCCTTGTTCACCAAAGTGCTGCTCCTGAGCACGGGGAGCTCAGAGCACACGAGACAAATCCTTCTGTGGTCACCAGCTCCTGCTGAAGTAGTGAATACAAAGCAGCAGTTTGTGGTACAATGTGATCCAAATCAAACTGGAAAAAAAAAAAAACAAAACACTGAAATAAATCTGCTAACGCATATGAATGGAAAAATGTCTCTCCTTTTCTACATATTTTTGCAGACATAAATATGTTGAGATAAGGACAGTTATTTCAGTTATTTAGGACATACACTTTGAGCTCATAAATGGAGTATGAAAGATGCCATATATCTTTAGAGTACAATATAGACTCCAGCACACTCACTCTGCTCATCATCGAAACAGGGATGGCAGCTCCCCTGATTTTTGCCACACTTGCTGCTCCTTCTGGAAGTCCTGGGACTACTTTCTCTTCCTGTGCTCTTTGTATCTGTCTTCTTATCTTTTTGCTGCTGAAGCGTGAGTTCAAGGTGAAAAGTCTTAATTTTTTTAAGCCAGGATAAGATAACTACAATATAAAGCAATACTAGTAATGGTAACAACAGTAGCTAAAGAGGGGAACAAAGAACAGACATTTATCATCTACATCCTAGTGTAGGAATCATCTCATTCCGTCTTTAGAACTAAAAAGTTAAGTGTGTGCCACCAATACTTATACTCCACATCTGTTAGGCCCAGAATTGGGCTTGGAAACAAGATTGAGCTCAGAGGTTGTCTTGGCTACTCTTCTGTAGTTGCGGGGACAAATAACTGACACTCAAAATAAAGGAAGGAAAGGTCTATTTAGCTCACAGTTACTGGGGGTTTCAGTCCATACTCAGCTGGCTCCAAGGCAGAGCAGCACATGGCAGAAAGTAACCTTTCTTGGTGGTGGCAAAGGGCACAGTGCAAAGGGACTGGCAGCAGCTCAGGCAGCTAGCTAGGCTCTCTCCCCTCCTTTCATTGTACTGAAGAGTATCTGCCCCAGGGCACTCATACCTATAATCTCAGCACTGGATCAAGAATGAATCACAAGGGGCCGGGGAGATGGCTCAGTAGAATAAGTGCTTCCCTGGCAAGCACAAGGGTTTGAGTTCAATCTCCGGTTGCACAGAAGAAAAAAAAAAAAAAAAAAGAATCAATCACAAACTCCAAAAGCCACCCCATGACTGCATGAGGCTTTGAGGATACAACTAGACACAAGCCATAACAGAGTTTATGCAGTCTGTCTCCTAAGGGTCCTTGGCTAGAAAGTGTGAAGCTGGGCCTCCAACCCAGAGCCAGGCCTCTGTGCTGTATAGCACATGTAATGACTGATGATGCAATTTGACATTAAATGAAATTACCTTAAAAACTGACTGCTACTGAATGTTCTGGACATCCTGCAGATTGTATAAACACAAGGGGCAAACAGTTCAATCATAAAAGATGGAAAAGTCAAATGTCTTTGGACACCAGGAGGCATCTTGGTGAAGTTGAGACTGCATGGCTGATACAAAAGGGGCACCTGGGGGTCCGCCAAATAGCTAAGCAGATTGCAGTGCCTGTAAACAGGTGCAGGGGCTGGAGGTTCAATCCCTGGGCCTGCTGTACCGGCCCCACCCCCAGGGCAGGTGGAGATAGCAGTTAGACTGGGTTTGGTGGTGTGCACCTGTAATCCCAGCTGTTGGGAGGCTGTAAACAGGCAGATCACGATAAATCCAGGGTTCAGGGTGAGACCCTGAACGTCCACCATGTAGACCCCTCCTTAAGATACAATAAATAAATAAATAAATAAATAAATAAATAAATAAATAATTGGGGCACCCAGGAGTCATACCCACATTTATTCTGACTTCTTTAAAAGACCACCAAGACTTCATAGTAGGAAACAGAGAAGTATTGGCTAGATTTGAATGTAACTGTTTTTCCTAAGCATAGTTAGCAGAGCACTCTGAAGTTCTTCAGAGGTGGCATTGGAAGTTGACATCAGAACTCCACTGACTATTGATCACTTATCCTAGATACTGAGACTTTAATTAATATCTAGTGACATGCATTCATCGCAAGTGGCATATGTGTGTAATCCGCAACTGATCCTTTCACTGTCTTCAGAAAATCTGGGTACCCAAATGTGCGTCTGATCGAGTACAGGGAGCTTCACTCCAGATCCCCAAGTTCCTTAGCAGCAGCAGCCTCAGCAGCCTTGCTTCCCTGTGTGCCTCAGGTCAGCCAGGTGCTAGGTTTTGCAACTCAAGTTTTATATAAGTGACCTAAAATAAAAGACAGAGAGTGGGGACTTCCTGGTGTTTTTTCTCAAACATTTGCTCTGAGCTCAGTTCTGAGTCTTAGATTAAACAATTAAATCATTGTTTAACTGTTCTAGTTTGCTTGCAAATTACATTAATTGAATGATGTTGTATGAAAAGAAATAGTCGAATATCTTATGTCAGGTTTTATCAAGTACCGCACATTCCATTTAAGCTGGTGGACACACGCTAGGTAGAGCTGTTAAGTAGTTCAAGATCACTGTTTCTTTAGAAAAGAATAAAATAGTAATTAACTAGGGCTAGTTAATCGAAATCGTCATAGAGAAGTGAGATTGTATCGTTGGTTTTAGTACTGATCTGTTTAATTCAGGGACGTTTTGAGAGCAATGTAGGTTTCATTTACATGTTCGCTCCTTTTCCATCTTTCTCTCCCTTAGTATTCATTAGACTCTCTTGTGCCTGGCACCATGCTGGGCATGAAATATTCACAATATGACTCAAAAAGTGACAGTGCTGTCCTCAAATGAATATGCTTCCAGAACACTAAAGAAGCTAACTCATAGCTTGATTATGTGTAATTATAAGAGAAGAATCTGCTAAGGTCCTAATTACTGTATCATTCAAAGGTAACCGAGCTCTCCCCAGCTTCAGGTTTCCTTGGTCTGAACGATAGGTAACATATTCCTGCTTGCCCTTAGCAGAGCATCTACTTCACACTCTTGGTATTATTAGTGACTTACCCATCGCCCTAACCAGCGCTTCTGCCACGCAAAGGTTTTCCCTTTGCATTGTTGATCACAACAAGAGACTTCAGATATAACAATGAAAAAGATGCAATTAACCACTAAGAAGAATATATGCAGTGTATTATTTGTTGAAACTGTACTTTTGATTTGATTTGAAACTGTCTCATTGCTATATGTTTATCAATAAAACTTTGAAAAGAAAAAAAAAAGATGCAAGATGAGTGTGCCCCTTGTGAAAAAAGGAGCAGCAAGTGTAACACAAGTAGTCAGGAAGTAAAGAAAGACAGAGGACAGAAAAGAGGCTGTTGTCTTGGAGCTAAAATATAAGAAATTATAGAACACAGAAGTGAAGGGCTTTACTTTCTTTTGTTTCATGCATGCCTGCATCCTGGCTTATACCTTCAAAACAGGAGACAGGAGGGGGCTTTTGTAGGTAATGTAATCATTCCAAGAGGAAGAAATCTGATTTGGATTGAATTAGGCATCAAAGATAATAAAATAATGGACAAAGAATGATTAAAATGAAAAAGTGAAAGTGGTAATGATTGCAATTGAGGAAAAATCATGCTGGAAAATAAACATAGACTTGCAGTTAAAGATTATCAGTTGCACAACATGCATCATCCTCTATTTTTTTCAAAACTCTATTAGAACAGTAATTTATGGACAAAAATTAACAATATATACATAAACCCAGAAGGATACAGAAAGCAGGATGAGAAATAATTTTGGAACTTAGAAAACAGGTGAGTATTGAATTAGTAGACCCAGAAAAGCTGAACTATAATCAAATAGCTTATAATTCTAATATAAGCAGCACAAACATAAGCTAAGAGAAAGTAATTAAAAGCTCAGAAGCCACCAGCTTGGTGGTGTAGGTACCCCTGAAGACAGGCATTCAAAGAGGAAGACTGTTAGTATATTTAAAAATCAGAGACCCCAGACTTTTCACTATATAGCTAAAGGGACTGCAAATTTTTGAAAGTTTCTTTCTCTCAAGAGAGTTCAAAAAACAGATTAGAGATTGCTGCAAGATGGCAGAGCAGAATAGGAAAGTAGATCCCCAACTGTGCATGTCACATAGTGAAATATTCAGATTTTACTTCTCACCTAGTTTCCAGGATGCCGGCATCCAGGCTTATACCTTCAAAACAGGAGACAAGCAGGGACTTTTGTAGGTAATGTAATTATTCCAGGAGGAAGAAATCTATAAGTACTGTCATGGAGGTATTAAGTGACCCAAACACATAACTTGGTAAGGAATCCCAAGCACATTTCCATCAAGTACACTGATAGGTTCTGGCCCGAGTACAAACTGCTAAATTATCATGGCCTTGATTCAACATGGCTGAATCCTCAAAACAACAGCTAATCTTCCCAACGACCCCTTTTTCCTTCTTTCCTGCCTCAGTGCTGGATACCTTTCCTGCATACACAGGGAGCCCCAGTCAGCTCCCTGCCTATCACTGAGCCTGCCCCTCACCTCAGCCCCTAGCATAAGCTCATGAAGTTTCAGCCTTTCTGTCTCAAGTCAGAGGATGTGCCATCTCCCTGCCACTGATCCTCCCTCTGTTCTGCTCAGTGGCAATAAAGGCCTTCTCCATCTTTTTCTTTTACTTCTGCTTCTCTGCCGTGCCACCAGAAAGCCTAATGTACACAAAGCTTTTTAGTGTCCTATCTTTAAATATGTCATTTGGAGAAAGTATTTTGAAGTACAGAGACTAAACAGAATACGAAAATGGGAAATGCAGACTAAATTGGCAATTGAAATTAATATATATGTATAGAAATTTATATATATATTTCAAAAATGAAATTCTTACATAAATGAGACAAAAATAGTATTGCATTAAAAAGGAATAGCAGAAAAATTTTAAAATGAGAGCCAAAATGAAATTATAAAATAGCAGTATTGCAAAAATAAGTCAGAAGAAATCATCTAGAAAGGATAGATGCTTAAAAATTAAAGAACCACTTCAGAAAGTTTAACAGCAAAAAAAAAAAAAAAATAGAATTCAAAAAAAGGAGAATGAATAACATAAGAAAGCAGATTATTCAAGAAATCAATTGAAGGATGGATTTTTAGTTTGGATAGGTCTACAGCATGGATAAAAATACACCTACATCAAAATACATCATCACACAATTTTAGATCACTGAGCAAAAACGAAACAAAACAAAAGAGCTCTAAAGTCTTTCAGAAAAAAATAGAAAGAGATGTTTTTGTACAAAGAAAAAAAAAGAGGCAATACATTTTTCAATGTATTCCTAAAAACAAGAGAACTAAACCATGAAATCAAAAGTGATTTTGAATTGAGAATGTTCTATCTAGTCAAACCATCCATTAAGTGGGAAAGTAAAATAAGATGGGTTTGATCTTAAAAATTCTCAAAAGTTACTAATTATATTCTTTTATTTAGGAAGCTTCTAAAAAAGTACATCAGCCAGCCAGATAGCTCAGCGGATTAAAGCACCTTCTTAGGCAGACACGGGGCCTACCATGCTGGCCCCACCCCCAGGGAGCGATGCGACAATAATTGAGAGTAGGCATGGTAACCCTTGCCTGTAATCCCAGTCCATGAGAGGCTGAAAACAGAGGGATCACTAGGAGTCCGATCTGCATAGTGAGACCCAAGTAGACCCTGTACTAAATACAAAAAAAAAAAAAAAAAAAAAAGTAGACCACCAGTAAAGAGAAAACCAAGATAGAAAAAAATGGGATACTAGGAAGAATTGGTGCATTGGCAGGAAAGAGGCAAGTGGGAGGCCCCAGGATGACGTCAAGGAAGACCCCAGAGATCAGCCTAGCAGGAGGTCTAGAGAATCATGTATGTGTGTCAGAACATTTCAGGATGTTCTGGGGCAGTTTTTCAAATTAATAATTACTTAATGTGTTTGGATATATGAAAAGAAGATTTTTTTAGAACTTGAGAAAACTTTGGGGGTAAATTTGTGGCATGTACTAGAAAAACTAAACAAAAGAAAAATCCTGTGGAAAACCAAATCACTGTGAAGGAAGGGAACTCTACTACATGATAAACTACACATGGCAGGGACATAATCATTATAATGCAAATATTGAAAGCTGTTTGAGCCACAGTTAAAATATAGTTATCTTATACCAACAGGGGAACAAAGTGTGCTTGGATTAAGTAGAGCAGAGGGTGAAAGAAAGCTAAAAAATCTCAGTTTCATAATGGGAAGTTAACTCATAGTCCTGAAAATAAGTGGTATTACAGCATGCCCTTTTAGAGGATGTGGAGACAAGTACGAAAAGAATGGAAGAGCTGAAAAAAACCGAATGTTAGCTGTCTTCTAGGATTATTTGATTCTTTAAGAAATACATAAAAGTCACATTGATAGAACTAAGTTTTTAAAATGAATTTGTCAAGTTGTGGGGAAAATAAGACACTAACCTCTATCCTGGTTCTCAGCAGCCAACCCTCTTGTTCTTTCTTGAAGAATTCAAAATAGTCCCTGAAACAATTTACCAACATTTTATTTGCATGCTAGAGGTTTAGAATCATTGCTTTTGTGATTAAAATTGCCCACCATGGCCAAGTTTGGCAGCCATCTTGCCTGTTTGCCTCAGCGAATCAGGTTATCAAGGCTAAGCGAGGCTCAGCCCCTCTATTCCAGATTCGTTTTTACTCACTTAGGTGCCGTACTGTGGCAAAGCAGATAAGATCTGTTCCCAGATCTGTAATGAGTGACAAGTATATTATTTGAACATGTGGGAAAATTATTTAAATAAAAAAATGCACAAGATTAGCAACACCCCTATCGCTCGAGTTAAACAGGAACCAAATAAATGTCACGCTGCCAGTCATGTGCTTTGCAACTTATTCTTGCAGTCTCCACTAAGGAGGGAGAGGAAACGGTAGTTGAGAATGTACCTGCTGTGTATAAAAAAAAAATAAATAAATAAAAACTGCAACTCACATTTACTAGATACGAATGAGGCTTAAAATACCATAACCCTATTGAATCTTTAAATTTACTTAATCAGACATTTACTCTACCCCCCAGACAGTTTAAACAACTTGTTTAAGTAAAAGAACTGGGAATCAAATTTATGTTTACTGCATTATAAAGCTGAATATCTTAACACTTGTATCACATAAAGGAGAGAGTATAACTCTCATTATTGCAGGGGGAATTTTATGCAAGCGAATATATGTGCATTCATTCATACATGCAAATATACTTTGTTGAGAGAGGGAAATTATAAGAATACTAGAGTATTCTGGACATCCCACATTTATCTGTCACCCACTGGTACTTTTGCAATCTTTCTTTCTTTCTTTCTTTCTTTCTTTCTTTCTTTCTTTCTTTCTTTCTTCTTTCTTTCTTTCTTTCTTTCTTTCTTTCTTTCTTTCTTCTTT
>NW_004524670.1:7940250-7989777 GCF_000260255.1 Octodon degus
TTCTTTCTTTCTTTCTTTCTTTCTTTCTTTCTTTCTTTCTGTATTTTAAGGAAGGGTCTACAGGATGTTCAAGGTCTCACTACTAGATCAGTTGTGTAGTGATTCTCCTGTTTACAGCCTCCCAAGAGCTAGGATTACAGGTGAATGCCACCACGCCCAGTCTGCAATCACCCTCTCAGCATGCCCTGGGGGTGGGGCCAGAAGGCCAGGCCCAGAGATCAATCTCCCAGCCCCTGCAATTACTGAAGTAAATAAGTTTATAAGGATACAGCCAAGTCCATGAGATCTCTTCCTAACTAGATAACTTTGACCCTAACTACCTACACAGACCCTGAGTAACCTCGGCTGAGAGGTGTGGAAATTGTTTATTGCTAGAGACAAATCTGGTAATATATTCTCCTCTGACCGTGTTTGTAAACAGTGCTGTACTAGCGCTCCCTTGTACTGGTCTATAAGAGCCAGGAGCTAAATATTCAGGAATTTTTCTGGCCAGGTGATCGCAAGTTGATAGCTTGAAATGAGCCATGATGGAGGTAATTCCAGCACAGAAGTCAGCGAAATGCTACAAATCAAGATTCTCTCTCTCTCTCTGTCTCTGTCTGTCTTTCTGTCTCTGTCTCTCTTTCTCTCCTTTCCTATTGTTGAACTTCAACTGCCCATCACTGCCTAAAAAGGTTCCTTAGCTCCCTGAATCTAACCACTCTCAAAGGAAAATCCAGTTCCAGAAGAGCAACTGCTCATTACAAGTGCAAAAATACTTTCCCAAAGCCTAGAGCAGTACCGGTCTACGTCTTCCGACCCAGACATTCTCAGGGCAGGTCGATGAGATGAGAGCTTCTGATTTTTCTAATTTTGTCCCAGCAGGATGGAGGGGAAAGGGCAGTAAAGTGAGGGAGAAAGACAGTAATGGCTGGGCTCCTTCCCAGAGCAGTGGCTCACTTAGCCTTCTCTTGTCTTGCTACCTGCTCTGGCTTCAGGCTCTTAGCTCTTTGGCTTTTTCATAGAAAAGTTCTGCTTCCAATACTATGACCCAAATTCTTTGACCTTGACCTACCTTAGGGTGCGGGAGTCTCAGTTTTCCCAGGGAGCTTCCATTATTTGCTACACAATTAAAAGCAAATCCTATGATCTATTTCAACCACAGTTTTATTTATTCTAAAACAGATTTTTAACACCACCCTTTTAAGAGATGCTGTGAAGAATAAATGTCACAGTCTCCCATACATTGGCAAGCAAGACAAACAAAAAGGTTGCTGCTATTGTTGTTACTGTAAATATTATGATTGTGGATTTCAGTGCTTCTCTCAGGAAAATATTTGGAGATCTAAAAGACCCTAACAGAAATTTTACCATCTCTCTCAAGGGCTAATTTTACCATCTTATTTGACAAATCTTATAATTAACAGTAGGCTCAGGAAAACATTTTTGCTACATAGCCAATCACCCAGACATAAAATTAACCTCCTCTTCCTTCTCCAACAATTTGAAAATGTTATGCTGTACCATGCTCCAACGTGGGCTTTGTTATCCAGGCTTCCCCAAGGTAAGATGTTCATGAGAGGCACACATGACTCATAGCATCTCATTTACTAGCTCACCCGTCCCCTCTGCTTCTCAGTCTTTCACAGCTTGTATATAACCTGGGGCCTTTACATGGCTGATACATTGATTTCCCTAAGGTACAACTTGTGCTTACAGGGACATTGTCCTTACAGAAGGATTCAGGTACAGATTCTTCCCTAGCTCTTCCCTTTGGGTAACCAAGTGATGGGTTGGGAGAAGACGTATAATTCCTTACCTCGCACATCATGGTCTTGCCTATGTTTTCCTAAGCCCTTTTGGTAGGTAACGATTGCACTGTGGAATGGCTGGGGATAGAATGGCCAAGATCAATCTCATGCTTTCCATAAGACTCCTTCCTCCAAGTCAACACAAACAAATACCTAGCAGACAGCCGAGCCACCTAATTGCTGCACAGAGTTAGCTGGGTACGTCCTCCACCCCTTTACTAAGCAGAGTGCCACCTGCCAACATTCTTTACATAAGAAGTCTGGAGTTGCTGCTTCTAGAAGCCATCTTCCAGCAGTTGAAGGATTGGAGTTCAGAAGAAGAGATGGAGTTAGCGGGTGATGAAAATTTCAACAAGTGAATGGAAGCTCCAAGGAAGCAGTTATGGTTTTGCCCAACCCAGCTATTCCCCTTTTGGGTATTTTTCCAGAAGAACTGAAACCATCATGTTATAGCAATATATGTGCACCCATGTTTATAGCAGCACAGTTTCTCATAGCTAAATGTTGGAAACAACCCAAATGTTCATCACCTGAGAAGTGGATAAAAAATAGTGTGATTTTTTTACACAATGGAGTATTGCTCAGCTATTAAAAAACATAAACCCAACACTTTTATAGGTAAATGGATGCAATGAGAGACCATACTCATAAGTGAAATAAATCAGTCTCACATATGTAAACATCATACTGTCTCCCTAGTGTAAGAACATGAAAGAGTAAATACAATGTCAAAGGTACAATAGATACAGTGAAAGGCAAAGAATCTGTTCAAAGGGAAGGAACAACTGGGGTGAGGGAAAGGAGAAAAGATAGAAATAAGGAAGGGAAAAAGGGATATATATGTACATACACAGGCTAACGTGGATGACTGTACTGCTGATTTCTGTTGGTTTATTGAAAGGAGCAGTTAATACTTGAACTTTTCTCTCTCCTTTTTAATTTTTCATAATTTTTTGGCTAATTTTGTATGCTTATGTCTGGTAATCTGAACAACTAATTTGAAGAGGACAATGTTCCATAGAGCAACTATTGTTGAATTCTTGTTATTTTGTTTAGTGAAATTCTTTATCATTTCTAATGTTTTTTCATATTATTTTTATTCCTTTAAAAATAAAAAACAACATATATAAAAAACAAACCTGCTAACTGCTAAAGAGTCCAGAAAATCACATTACTTAGGGGTGTCTGCACACGTGACAACAAACAGCAATTTATCAGTCACATTTAAGTATGTTCATATCTCCCACAAGGGGCCAATATTCATGAATAGAAATTTTATTTAGGAAGTATGATATTTTTAGTCTAGAGATTTAACCATCTATTTGCCCTGAATATTAATTAGAATAATTTCTACTTTTCTATAGTCAGTTACAGCCCTTGAAAACTTCGTGATTAATTCATGAAGAACCTTCACCAGTTCTCACCTTTGTGTCACAGGTGGTTTGCTGGCTGTGGTGACAACATGTCCTGTTATTCATGTGTACTCTGGATGGATGTGTGTGTGTGCACACATGTATAGGTGTGACATGGAGTAGCAGATGAACTTCTCTTTTAGTTGACTGCATGAGACAATCTTGTTCCTCTCAGTGCTGTGAGAATATACAGGTCACGGATTGAGAACTGGTGGGCCACTTGTAACACCAGCTGAACTGAATCAGCAAGGCACTGGGTGTGGGGCCCCACCTGAGGATTGTTGCTGTCAGCCTAAGAAACGGAATTGGAGAAGCAGAGAAGCTGTCCAGGAAGCTGCTGGGAGCTGTTGGATCTCTTGGAGGAACTTGTCATGCTGGCTTTCCTGACGAACTTGGCCATTCTCGACCTCAGAGGAACTTGGGACCTTGTTGTCACTAGGAATGACTGCAGTTCATTTTGAGGAAGCTCTAGTCCTAACTTTGAGTATTGCTTCCTGGCTCTGCAGGGGAAGATGGTCCACTACTCAGTGCCCTGGAGAAGCTTGCTGAGTTGGCTTTCCTGATATAGACTCAGCTGTTCTCATTATTGGAGGAGCTCAGGACCTTGCTGTTGCAGAGGATAGCTGTGCTATTTTTCAGAGGAGCTCTGGCCTTTGAGTGTCACTTCCTGGCTCCAGTACAGATTTCTCAGCCTGCTATCACAGATCTTTCATCCTGTTCACACACATTTTCTAGTTTCCACCACTGACCTTTGGGCCTTCCCAGTGCAGATCCTTGACACAGACCTATATAAGACATTACCATGAGCTCTTGCCTTCCAGTTTGATTTGTGTGGGCATAGTCATGGGCTCCAGGTCTTCAGCTGGACTCATGCAGGACATTGCCATGAGATTCAGACTGCATCTGAGTTCTTAGGTCTGTAGTGTGTGGACAGATTCCCTGCATTCTTTTGTACATGACTCTTTGGGTGACTACTGTAAAATAATCCTATGAATTGTGTGTCCTGTATTAAATTTTATTTTCCTTACAAGCCCCAAACTACGACAATACACTTCCTCTTATTTAGATAATGACAACAGTAAACTTACAACTAGCTCATTTCCCTTTTGCCTCAAAGGGAGACTTAACAGAAGACTGATCAATACAACACGCTCCTCACCTGACAAAATTGATTACCAATATGACTTTATTAAAATTACCAATTTTTCCTTCTGTGAAGAATCTGGCATACAAAATACCTGTTGGAAATTTGGCAGACACTGAATGAATAAAATAAGTAATACCAAGGTAAATACGCACATAAAATATCTTACTATCTGGCCTTTCAGAACTCCAAGTATAAAATGGGATGATTCTCCCTTCTCTTAAGTATTGTGGTGGCCTAAAAAATGTAAAAGGTTGGGAGATATTTCAAGTTTGTTATATTTTAGTTTTATAATAAAGTTGGGCAATACCTGTATAATCTATTGTATACAAAAATATTGTCAGATTCCAGAAGTTTCTGTTCAAATTCTTAGATTACAACTGTAATTTTTTAAAATTTTATTTATTTATATTTTTTTGACATCAATTATTTTTATTTTAAAGAAAAAAAATAAAAACAATGGTACAAAATCTTAAAACAAGATTTTAGGAGAGTAACAATGGTTAGTATATTGTGTATTGTTACTGCCAAAGTAGTTTCTCATATTACAAGATATAGGCAAGAAATAATAAATAAACAACATTGGTACAAACCTCTGTTTTTTTTTTTTTAAAGTCAACAGAAAATGGAAATATAGTTTTTAAAGTTTCTAATACTAGGAGAAGATATCATACAATGTCTTTTAAATAAATTGTAAGTCAAAGATACAGTATAAATCTTAGAACAAAAATTAAGATTAAGCAATATTCAGAAAATTAAATGTTTCAAAACAATTGAACTAAGAAAAAGTTTTCCTGATAGCAAAGAAATGCCAAGTTGACATCTGTTTTACTGACAGTAAAACTCTTTTACTAAGAGTAAAACATAAGATAAATACTGGAATGGCAAGTAAATGACCAGCACTTCTAACAGTTTGAGGATAGGATATCGCACAAAGTTCTAGTGTACAACTGTAATTTTTACTAGACAATTTGCCTTCATAGAGTAAGAAAAAAAATTCCCAATTGCTTGAGAAAAGAAGAACGTGTTCCTTTTTGATGGGTAATAAGCGTGCCAGATATACTATAAATCAGCAAGTGATAGTCTTTGCTGCCAACATAAAATTTTACAGGGCTGGATATGAATTTTGCATTAGCTTTGCGATAGAAGATGGGTGTCACTTTTGTCAACAAACCAACCTGTGTACTAAAATATTCTTTGTTTGATAAGTCTTTTGTCACTAACACATCTTGATTAAATTATCGTCATGCAAAACTTGGCCTTGGCAGGCCAATACCAATATTGATATTGACCTCACCTTGGCCACCCAGCAGAGAAGAACCTTTTCCTTTTATTTGACTTGCTCCTTTTGTTTGTAAATATGGTCTTGTGCATATTTATTCTCACCCTCTACTGTTCGTACCCACAGATACTGGAAATAATCAGGCTATCATATTTCCTCAACATTTTTTCAACTCTGACTAGCTTTCTTATTTATAAGATATGGCGTTCATGTGAACAGTTGAAAGCTACCCTGAACAAATAATGATCATGCAAAAATTACTTTGCAAAATCACTTCCTGTGGCTTCCATGAGGGCTTTTAAGACAAAGAATTTAATTTGATGAGTAATTCTGCCTTAACTACTTTTTTATTGCTGAGACAAAATACCCAACACCCAGAGTTAAAGGAGGAAAGGTTTATTTAGCTTACACTTTGTAAAGGTTCACAGTTTGTAGAAGCTTCAGTCTATAATAGGCTGGCTCCAAGGCAGGGTAGCCTAACAGATATTACAGAGGAGAAACAGCTTATGGAAGGCAGAGGGTAGTAAAGTAAGCAAAGAACAAGACAAGCCTCTTTCTATCCTGCATATTACATATTGCATAGTGTACCTTTAGGGCAGGTAGCCCTCACACTCTTAATCCTAGTACGGCACCATGAATCAATCCCAGGATCCAGCCACCTCAGAAAAACCTCCCCTGTGACTGCACGAGGCTTTGAGAGAACACCTAGGCACAAGTTATAATGTTCTTCCCCTGCCTTCCCAAAGACTCATGTACATCCTTTTATACAAAAGGCATTTAGTCCATCACTAAGAGTTGCCTAGTTCCTAACAGTTTCAGTATTGCTGAAAAGTCTGTGTTCAAAGTCTCCTCTGAGATTTAAGACAAACTCTTAGCTACATGTCACTGTATCAATGAAAATAAAGTTAAATACTTCCAACATATAAGGGCACAAGATAGACATTTCCATCCCTAAAGGTACAAAGAGGGATGCGGAGTAGAAAGGAATGGGAACAACACAAGTCCAAAATCTAGCAGGGCAAATATTAAATCCTATAGTTTTATATGCAGAATCCCCAGAAATCTGTGGCAAGTTGTGAGCTTTGAAGGGTTTGAGTAGTTCTGACTGTAGCACTGGTGGTTTTAACTCACATAGCTTCTCTCTTTGGCAAGCTGGGCTCACTCCTTCAGCTTTCCTGATGATCCATGGACCTGGCTTCTCCAACCTTCTACGGTATCCACTGCATCTTTGGCTTCACAGTCACAGCTTCACACACTGCCCTCTCAGTAGCAACTGCCTGGCTTCCTAGCTGTTCCTCTTAACTCCGGGTGGAAACCTTACTGAGTCCCCAAATCTTGCATTTTTGTGCACCTAAAACCCAGCACTGTGTGGATAACTGCGGAGTCTGCCTCCAGCTGGAGCGGTATCCAGGCTTCCTTCCCTCTTGGCTGAAGCAGTATCCTTCTTCCTGCCTCTGAGCACTCTGAACTCAATTCCAAGAAACAAGTTCTCTAGACTACTTCATTCTGAAGCATGATGTTCTGGGACTCTCTTGTCCAAGCAAAGCTTCTCCTTCTCCCCTTCAAAGCAATACTTATCACATAACTCATGCATATATACCTAAATATCTAAGTAAATATAAATATATGTAAATATATATAATTTACAGAATGATCTTCTTAGTAAGTTGATCAGTGAAATAATGATATTGGTAAAAATTTTATGTATTATTAAATTGCAGACAGAGTATTCTTCTTGCAAGGCTATTTGGCTAAATACCCAGTAATTCTACTTAATATATATGAATGCTGTACTTGCAATTTAAATTTAGGGTAATTATATGCCAAGATGAATATCTACCTAGTAAGATATTATTGCATTTTTCCTAGTAGAATGTTAGGATCCAATTAGCCAGAGGATGAAGTGCCGGCTGCTACATCTCATACCAAACACTGTGTACCATGAACCTTGGAGAGCCAGATGTTATTGCCTGGAATGCCATGAAGTACAGCAACAATGAAATGGAAAGGGGTACCCATTATTTCCTCATGTTGCTAGCAATGTAGCTACAAGACACTGGCAAGGCAAAAAGTAATTCCAAGGTATTGTTCTGTCCAGTGTAAAGATGAAGAGCTGAAGCGATCCTAAATGACTCTGAAGCCAGAGGGCCTCAGATGGTGAGCCATAGTTTCAAATACCTCATTTGTGAACCAACTCTATCTAGTGCCCATTGGGAGGGTCAGGGGGAATGCATGTCAGATATTTGATACTATAGTTGAAATTCAATAAATGTTATCTTCCTTTCCTAATTTAAGGATAAATAAGCCTTACCACTTCTTCTCACCCTAGAACAAAAGGTTTCTTTTTGAAAATAATTTTAGTACAAAGGGGTCTAGGCTAGGAGACTAAGATTCTGGGCTCTGGTCCCAGGCACTAACCTCTGTGAGAACTTGGTCACCTCATTTCCTCTCTTTGTATTTGTTTCACCATCCATAAAATTGTGACCATGACAACTTCACTCATCTATGTGGTTTTATTACCCTGGGCCATTCTGGGTTTCTGAGTGTCTTCCCTGGAAAATGGTGTTCTTTGAGAGGATTCCTCATTATTGTTCTCTCCTTTGCATCCTTTAAAAGAAGGATTTCCTACAGAAAGGACTAGCATTCAAAGTCTTCAGAATATTTTCTGGAAACCTAGAAGGTAAGCAAAGCTTGAGAGTAGGGCAACATAATCAAATCAATTCTGTACTTGATCTTATGTTCATTAATTATCTCTATTCTCCTTCTGGTTGACTCTGGTTGATTCCTATTATCTGTGATAACTATCTTTGTGGTTTAACTTCAAATGACATTATAAAAAAAGAGATCTTCCTTCTTATTCCTCCCAAATTGTGACCAATGTTACATTTTCATCCCCTGTGCCTGGCCCTAATAAGATTTTAATACATACTTGTTGCATAAACAAATGAATACTGGCTACTATCATCTTTCTAATTAAAACAGCAGTGACTTGAAATAATAGAAGGTTTTGGTATCACTCGTGTAAGTGTCCAGTTCAGTATTTTTAGGTAACATTCTACACAGTGATACAGGGATCAAACTTCCCTCCATTTATGCATTGCTATTTCTTAGGGCTTCAGAAACTTCCAGTACATTTTCTTTGTCAAGTAACCAAGCTCAAGAGAGAGACAGCCAAGCATATTTTAGGGGACCTTAGGAGGCCAACTTGGAAGGGATGTACAGTATGCCACTGTTCCCAAAGTTCCTTTGGCCACAGCTAAACGTAGGGCCACAGCATTAGAGCAAAAGAAACTGGGAAAAGTCATGCTGTGCACCCAAGAAAAAACAGCCCCAGAGACCACACATGCAGTCCTGACACAAATTACACGAGCCTCTACTGTAATTTTGTGTTCATGTGTTTGTTTTCCCTTCTAGAATAGCAGCTCCTTGTGATAAGAAGGAGTGTCATATCTGTGGCTGTGTTCCTGTCACCAAACACAAGATGGGTGCTTGATGCATATTTGCTGAGCTGAAAGCTATGCTAGGAGCCCATTTCCTTAAATATCATCTGCTCAGTGAGTTGGGCATAATTACCATTTCCCAACATAGCAATCATATCCTATTTGTGCATAATTTACAGATAGATTGGCATCTCCCTCACACAGAGACAATATAAGTTGATTCAACCAACACTCATTATGCATTTGCTGTAAGATCAGCACTCTGGTATTAGATATGAGAAAACACTGAATTAGTCTCTGTAATTTCAGTCCTTGAGTGCTTTAGAAATCCACAGGAAAATCAGATTAACTACTTTACCCAGACTATAGTGGGTGAGAAGACAATTTTTGAAGAATGACTAGGAGCTTCATAGGCAAAAAAGGTTTAATACATATTCCAAACAAATAGAGCAAGATACAAAAATCCCAGAGGTGTAAAGAAAATGCATGGTGCATTCATTGAATAATGCACAATCCTGGAAGAAAACTAGAGTGGAACTAGTGATGAAAGAAGATTCAGCTCAGGTAGATCAGGAAATTATGTACAGGTCCTTATATTCCATCCCTTAAACAGTGTAGAAGTTACCTTATATACTTATGCACTGCATAATAACATTTTGGACAATGATGGGCCACATATATTGTAGTGGTCACATAACAGTACCTCCATAGATAGAGTACCACCATACAATAGGATTGAAAACTTCCTATTTTAGTGATGTCATAGCTGCTGTAAGGTCATAATGTCACAGCATAATACATTACTCATACGTTTATGGTGATGTTGGTATAAACAAACCTGCTGGGCTGTCAATCATTTAGAAATTATAGCACATATAATTATATAAGTACATAATACTTCATGATAGTAAATGTTACTAGACTATGTTTTCATTGTTATTTTACAGTGTACTCCTTCTACTTACAAAAAATGTTAACTGCAAAGCAGCCTCAAGTAGGTTCTTCAGGAGGTATTTTAGAGGAGGGGGCATTGTCTCGGAGGTGACAATTCTCTGTGTGCTTTATTGCCTTTGATGACCTTCCAGTGGGACAAGCCATAGAGGTAGAAGACAGTGACACTGATGACTCTGACACTGTTTACGCCAAAGCTACTGTGTCTGTGCCTCAGTCTTTGACAAAAAAATTCAAAATTCAAATAAACCAACTAAACATTTTACGAATATAGGAAACTTATAGACTAAGAATATAAAGAATGTTTTTGTACAGCTATACAACGTATTTGTGCCCTGAGCTAAGAAGCACAAATCAAGAAGTTAGAAAGTGTTTTAAGTTTAAGAAGTAACAATTTGTTTCAAGTCAGGGATCAATGTATTTCTAAGAGAAGAAGAATTTCTTCAAAAGGATAGCTCTAGAGTAGTGTTGTGTACCCTCTCCCGGAGGGGCCAGCCATGTCCTTGGCCTTCACGCTCACTCACTGCCCCACATAGGCAGCTTCCAGTCCTACCAGGTTCATTCGTGGTAGGTGCCCTATGCAAATGCTCTCTTTTTCTTTTTACTTGTTATACCATTTTTCTCTGTATCTTTTCTATGTTTCTATCTACACAAAAATACGGTTTTGCAACAATTGCCTATAGTATTCAGTATAGTGACTTACTGTATACGTTTATAGCCTAGGGTAATAGGCAGTACATTTAGCCCAGGGGTAATAAGCTGAGACACCGAGCCTTGTGTAACTACACAAATTCTATGTGGTCTATGCAGTCATGTAACACATTTCTCAGATCATATCTCCATCATGGATATATGAGGGTAGTTACAGGGTAAATGGTCCTCCACAGGGGGGTATATATTAGTTAATTCAACAAATAATAATTGAACCATTAGTATTCCTCTGAAGAAACAGGTGATCAACAAAACATTTAGGTATCTGTCCTCAGGCAACTTGTTAAAATTTCACAGAGAACTTTTCTAAACTACATCCCTAGCACTGAAACCTTATTATAAAGTCCACTAATTATGAGAGCCTGAGATCTCTGAAGATAAGTCTGATAATCACTAAATTAGGGAGGGGGGAGAGTCTATGAAGGGGAAAAGCAAGATCTGTTTTTATAAAATTTCTTTGCTGCTAGGGATGAAGAAAAACTGAAAATGAGACAATTGAACCAGGTGGAGCATGAAGCTTTGATGTTTGCAACTTGTGGAGTCTGAAAGGAGCTAAGCACATGCTCTGTCTTCTCAACAAGCTCACATTTTCCCTAACAGTAGAAAGGAACAAAGGCATTCATTTTGGAGCTATTCACTCTCTGGTAGCTCCCACAAGCACCAAACTTAGTGCAATTGTTACCACTGCTGAACAAAGCCTTACCCTGAGTTCAAAAAGTCACAAGAGAAAACTCAACTCCTGCCATGTCAGTAGCCCCTTACTTTTTCTAAAAATAAACTTCAGTGGAGCTGTGTCCCCTGTGTGTCCAAAAACAAGAAATAGGATAAATGATCATTTAGACAGATTTACCTTCAAGGCATAGCAGATAGCTTTTTGGTTGGCCTTCTGTCAAGCATCTCTTCTTTTAGCATCCAGGCAGCCTCTGCTTTGGCTGAGGCTGTTTTTATTTCTGGATACAAGGATGGTCCTGTTAAGTGGGATCTAGCAAGATTTATTACCAACTCTCATCACCTCAGTTCTTTGACGAGATGACATTTTCCATGCTTTCTACCATGGCTCACAGACTGTCCACCTCACAGGGCAGGTCACTTCTGGCTCCTTCTCAAAGAATGCGTATTAGTCAGTTAGCTTTCTGTTGCTGTAACAAACCCTGATCAGCTTAGAGCACTACAAGATCTAGTGTGATTTTCCATTTCAAAATTGTCAGCCCACAGTCTGCTGGCTTTAGTGTTTTGGGGCCTTGTGGTGAGGCAGAAGATCATGGTAGGGGCTGTGTGGTGGAGCAGAGCTACCTTCTTCATGGTAGCTGGGAAACAAAGAGAGAAAGGGCTTGGGGCCCCAGTATCATCTCTATGGGCACACTTCCAATGACTATCATCCTGCCACTAGCCCCCACCTCCTAAAGGCTATGCCATCTCCCAGTAATGCCACAGGCTGGTTACCCGACCTTGAACACATAGATCTAAGGAGGATCTCAACGATCCAAATAAAAATAGGGTCGCTGTCTCTAAATTCTGGGAATACTTTAAACTATCATCTGTATATTTACATTATCCTCTTGATTAAATGACCCTTTCTCTTGAAGACCTTTCATCATTCTACAAATTATTGTGAAAATTTTGTCTGGGTATAATATTTTCTTTTAGAACCTTCTATGACCATAATTAATACCCTTTACACATGATTTTTGCTTAACTTGTTTATCTTTGAGGTAGACAAGAGATGTAGCCATGTCTTTAATGTGTCTTTATCTGTTTTTAATGTCTAATACAGGGCCGGCCAAATAACTGAGCATATTAAAGCGCTGCAAGCAGGCGCAAGGGCCAGGGATTCAATCTCCAGGTCTGCCATGCCGGCCCCACCCCTGGGTGTGTGCTGAGATGGCAAATGAGATTGGGCATGGTGGCATATGCCTGTAATCCCAGTTCTTGGGAGGCTGCAAACAGGTGGATCACTACGAGTCATATCTAGTAGTGAGACCCTAAACACCCTGTAGACCCTTCCCTAAAATACAAACGAACAAACAAAAATATCTAATACAGTCCGTAAATCTTTAAAGGTACTGGTGTATTAATTTGTTAATTTTTTTAATTTACTAAATGCTGACAAACTGAATGAGTAAATGAAGAAGATAAAGAAAGTCCGTACTAATCATCCTGCCTGCATTAAAAGTTTCAGACTAGCTTTGAGATTTGGGAGAAAGCAGCAGGACACGGTGACAGTGTTATCTCATTAATTCTCTGCCACAGATTTAAAACTGAATCTTTTCATTGCCATTTTGAGGATGAGAATGCCAAGGTCAAAACTGCACTTTGCACTCACAGAGCTCAGCTTTCTCTTTGCGTTTCTCAGATGTGAGCCCAAATTCTTTCTCCTCATGGGGCCGCATCGCCTCCTCACTGGTGTATGGAGCAGAAACAGCATCTTGTCCATTTGCAGACGTTAGAGTATCCAAGGCACTTTCACAGCCAGACCTGTCTTGGTGCTGGCAAGTAGCTGTCACTTGGGGGACGCCCTGAGCCCTCTGCTTTATGACTGAGCCAGCTGCAGAAGGCATAGCCAACAGCTTCCAATCAAAGGAAATCCTGTAAAAACAGCTTCAGCAATCTCCTGGGGACTTTCCCCACCATGGTCCTTGGCAATAAAGAATACATGAAAGGAGATCTGCCCATGCCAAGGTGGACTTCAAAGAGGGTGGGGCCACAGTGTGAGGACCCTCCCTTTGGCATCTATACTGTCAGCCGATTCCAGAAGTTAATTCTCAGAGAGGAAGATGAAGGGAATGTCTGCTTACCCTGAAGCTGATTCATGGGAATTCTGAGCCTGCACTAACTCTGAGGGAAGGGCAGCTTGCTTAGTCGTTAAAGATCATTCTCCCAGCTCCAAGCCTGAGAGCGAGGGCTTGGACTACTGCTGTGAAGTGTATTCTGAGCTGGTCCCAAAGAAGCACAAACACAACAGATTCCACTGATCAGTGCAGCAAGACTGAAGGATGGAATCCAAACCATGAACCCTGAGAACAGAAAGTTCCAGCACTTGCTCTGTGCAAGCTGCCATGAGCTCCAGCCATGCATCCTGCGGCCAAGGATGGGTGGCCCCAAGCAGGAAACTCTTTGGCAGCCTCCCCTGCATGCTTTGCCTGCTGACAAGAGCACACCCTGGCCTTGGTTATTGCCCTTATAAAACAGCTCAGGAAGAATGTGAGCCAAATGTTTTAAATGTGCCTGGAAGAAAAATGTGAAGCATGATTGCACGCAGTAGAACATTACAGTACAATTGCAGCAACACGGAGCGCTGTTGAGGAGAGACCCTGCCGCTGCTGCTGCCGCTGCTGCTGCTGCTGCTGCTGCTGCTGCTGCTGCTGCTGCTGCTGCTCAGACTTCCTGTGGCTTCCCTTCTTGCCACAGCAGTCCCGCTGGGGCAGGCCTGCCCTGACATTCACTTTGCCACAGAATCCAAAAAATGAGGGCTTTTGCGGCCATGATTAGAAAGACAGAACTTTTCAGAATCTTTCCAGCTAGTTTACAAATAGAGAAGTAACAATTGAAGCCCATAGAGGCCATCAGCAAGGTCTAGCTTTTCTGTACAAAATTAATTTGTATGCTTTCAATCCCCCCTTTTTTTTCCAGAAGAAAGCTCTTGCATATAGGATATATTCCATATTATTGCTTATTCTACCAGGCATTACTCTTCATATTTTTCTTTATTGTATTTATCCCTAAAGTACAAATATTATTACCTCCATTTTATTTTTTTATTACCTACATTTGTTTGTTTCTTTCTTTGGCGGAACTGGGGATTGAACTCAGGCCCTTGCGCTTGCCGGGGAAGCACTTATTCTACTGAGCCATCTCCCTGGCTCCCTTATCATCTACATTTTAAAGAAAAAAAATCCGTGAGAGTTTGTGAGAATTGTCTACTGACAAAAATTTGGAAAAAGTGTCCACTCCTTGATGCCTTGACTCCAAAGTCTAGGTTCTTTTTATTGCACTGAGATACTACTTGAATAGTAGAAAAACAGTCCATTCCATTTCTGGGCTATTGGTGTGCCTTTTTTCTAATAATTCTAATGAAGAGATTCAAAAGTGGAAAAACAACGATGAAGCAAACCTGCATTTCCCTGTTCACCTTGAACAACTATGAGCATTAAAAGATCAGGACAAAAGAAAAGGCTATTCGCCAGTGACAATATTTCTTTCTTTCTGGATGTGTTCTCAATAAAAAGAATCAGAAAAACAGGGAAAATATAAAATTATGATTTTTTGAAGATTGACTGTATGATGTAAGCTAAGAAACATTAAACGTAAAAACAATGACGGCTAATAAGAAAACGAAAATAATTAGCTAAGTAAAGGTTAAAATATCGGTAACCTTTTGTATAACAGTGATATTCATCTAAAAATGTAATGAAAGGGCTGGCGAGCTAGCTCGGCGGACTAAAGCGCTCCTTAGGCAGCGTGAGGCAGCCAGGGTTGGATTGTGGCATACTAGGCCGGTCCCGCCCCTGGAACGCCCTGAGATGCTGATTGAGACTGGGTTTGGGGGCGTACACCTGTAATTCCAGCGCTTGGGGGACTGAAAAACAGGAGAATCACTACAAGTCCGATCTACGTAGTGAGATCCTGTAGACCCCGTAGACCCTATACTAAATACATTAAAAAAAAAAAAAAAACAAAAAACATAATGAAAAATGTTGATTCAAAGAAAACCCCGAATAAAAACTTATTAAAAATAAAATAAATGAAACAGTATATCCCACTAACTTTGGCACCACTGTGGGATCTTTTTAAATGAAAACATAAAATTTTACATGATAGTTATCTTCTTTTCCTCTGGTGGGGGTGGAGCTAATACTGGGAATTGAATTCAGGATCTCACATATGCCAGGCAGGCATTGCATCACTGAGCTAAATCCCCAGCCCTCTAACAAAAAAATTTGATAAAGATTTAAAACAGCATTTTATAAAATTAAGAGTGGTTTTAATTTCCCAGATAAGACAAATGAGCAAGCACGCAAGATCTTTCTAAATTAATATCTAAGCTTACCTTGGTAGTTTTGAGGCTTATACATTAGGAAAATGGTTGTAAAGTTATTTGGAAAGGATTAATAGATAAGCAAAATAGCTAAGATCATGTTTAAAACAAGAAAAATGCCATAAAGTTTGCCAACCCCCCAAAAATAGAAAGCTACAAACATTAAAGTAGGATCGCATTGCCATGAAACTGAATTCTTCTACCAGTAGAAGAAACAGAAAGTTCTAGAATAATCATAAAAGAACATAGAAGTTTATGATGATAACGGAAGTGACAAAACTCAGTGCAAAAATAGTACAATATTCACCAAATGATTGTCAAATGTGTCTAAAAATGTGGGAAAAATAAACATTTGCTTGATTGTTATTTCATATGTAACAACTCAAATTCTATAAAATATATAAAAATATGTATGTAAAAATATCTATGCAAAAATAAAGCAATTTTATTAAAATTAAAATTACTATAAATATTTCATTTATATTCAAAGAAATAACTTCCAAAACTAATTTCAAGAAATAAAACAATAGCTTTATTAATCATCATTAATTTTATACACTAAAATGCAAAAATAAATATGTGAAATGACATAAGCATGTTTAACAGATATGAACAAGGGTATAACATTTTTTAAAATTTACATGTAAATACACACATAAATTCTTTTTCAAATCTCTAATACTCATTGTTATAACCAACAGTTGTAACTGCATATCAACCTATGCTAAACAAGCACCAACACAGGCATGTCTGTCTATAAAGATCTCACTTCTAGACATGACTCTATTTAATGTGGCCAAAAGCAATAAGCACCTATTTCAAAGTGAGGGAAAAACATTTGGATCACAAACATCAGGTAAATGTTCAGGATACTGTTAATCATCATGGTCCAGGTATTCTTTTAAATGAACACATTGATGGGGTGGGATATAAGAGCAGTCATCACTGGTGAAAATAGACTCAGTTTATGTAGCACTGTCTTCTGACCTTTGTTGTAGATCTTCTTCTTAGCACCTACTGAAGTTCAGGTGCAGATCTACAAAATTTGGATTTATCCAGCTGTGCCTAGCTTGGGTCTGGCTGCTGTGCTCAGCTCCTTCCTGCTGCTGCCCTTGGGGGTGAACTTGTTGTGCCCCTCTGGCAAGATGTTCTGCTCCTGGACTAGCTGGGTGGTTCTATCCTCTACACTCTCTGCAGGGATTGCAGCTGCAGGGTTTCACCCCAGGCCTGTATGGCAGGCCTGAGCTGAGTGTGGAGGGGACAAGGTGGAGTAGGGGGGAGAGGAAGCACTCCCACACACTCACCAGGCCTGGGCTAGGACTGGGTCTAGGGGTTCCCAGAACGCGGCAGAAATTCCTACTCGGTGGGCTGGGTGGGGGATGTGCTGCAGACTGGTGGGGGGCGTCCCAAGGGGGTGGAAGAGGGTCTCACCCATGTTGCGCCTGGGCTGGGACTAGTAGTATGTCCCGCTGGCACAGGGTAGCTAAAAGCTCTCCCACTCACTCACCAGGCCTGGGCTAGGACTGGGTCTCTACTCAGTTTATGGAGTCAAATAATTTTCAAAACTTTTCTGAAACATGAATTAAAAAGTCCTCCAAAGCACTCCTAACCTATAATGCAACTTCTAGGGATTCACGTTGAGGAAACCATCAGAGAAACACTTACAAATGTATTTATAAGGAAATTCATCAAATCACAATGTTTCATATTTAAATCAAGATGAAAGTAAAACTCCAAAATATAGTTATGATACCCCCCGCCCAAAAAAGACTTCCAGGTGCTAATCCTTGGGACATAGGAATGTGTTACCTTGCATGGCAGCGGTGACTTCCCCTGTGTCATTACACTACAGGAATCCAAAGCAGTGTCCATCCTGGATATTTGGGATGAGCCCAATGTAACCACAAGGTCCTAGTAAAGGGGAACAAAGAAGTCACAGCAGGTGATATGACTGTACAAATAGAAGAAAGGAAGAAATGTGATGACAAAGACCAAAATTGGAGGCCAACACCAGAGAACATGGTTAGCTGGAGAAGACACAAAGTACAGAAAGCACTAATCCCAGCATTATCACTTTGATTTTAGCTGACTGACAGTGATTCAGGTCCCCACATTGCAATATAATAAATATGTGTTATTTTAAGCCACAAAATTTGTGATTAACTCTAACAGTAGCAATAGAAAGAATACAGTGAACTTTAAAACCCTTCCAAAAATCATATTTGCAGGAATTGTTATCAAGCTAAATGATATTTGAAAACAAAGATTAGGAAAGCTGATATTAACATTATATCACAAGTTTCAATTGTCACCAAAATTAGACAGATATAGCATTCCCAAATGAAGTACCAGATAGAAATGTAAATTTCACAAGGAAAATATTATAAAAAGGTTATATGACACTCTAAGAAGCCAAGGTAGTAATACCACAAGTTTGAGCCCAGCTTGGGCAATTCAATGACTTAGTGAGACCATGCCTCAAAATAAAATAAATGAAAGAAAAAGGGGATGGAAGTGGGCCTCAATGTGAGGGCCTGGGTTAAATATTTACTATTGGAAAGGAAATGAGGGAAGGAAGGGAAAAGGATAGAGGGAGGAAAGCGGAGAGAGGGAGAAAGAAGGAACGAAGGAGAGGGACAGGAAAGGAAAGGAAAGGAAAGAAGTGAAAAGAAAAATGTTGACATGATTCTTTAATCCCTGTCACCTCTATACTATGCAAAGACACAATTTTGAAAATTAATGAAGTAGAGAAAGATGGGGGAGAATTTCTTTGGAAAGACCTGTTGCTATGATGTGAATTCTCTGCTTGAGTACCCCTGAATTGTTTAAGTGTGCACACGCATGTGTGTGTGTGTGTGTGTGTGTGTGTGTGTATACGCATGCACATGGGTATTTGCCTGCATGCAAGGGTGTGTGTTTTCAAAGTGGTAATGCCTGAAACAGATTTAATGCCTACTGAGAAAAGTTTCAACAGAACCACTCAGGAAATCTAATGTAAGTTCATTGTTTTGGGAGTCGAATAATAGAAATCTCAATCTCAATGACAAGATCCCTCTGGGTCCAGATGGGTGTGAAGGCAACACTGTTGTGCTAGGTGGCAAACTCTCCTGCAGGGGTGCAGGTGTGTGCTTCTCATGGGACAAATACCTGACCAGGTGAGAGAGAAGCTGTGCTGGCTTTGAGTCCCATGCCATAGGACTTCTGGAGGGTGACAAGACTCCCCAGAGAGGAGCTAAAAGTAACCGTGGATGACCAAAGGCTGAGGAAGGAGAAACCAGGAGCTGGAGAAGGCTGGTGCACTGGCAACACCCAGAGGGCTGCAGAGGCAAGCTCCAGGAAGGTGAGTGCGTCCTGTGAACACAGGCTATGTGCACTCTGGCTTTCAGTATCTTCTTGATCCAGAGAGGAGGAAGGCTGTGGTATCTGACACATGAAAAACGCCCAGCTCCCCATCAGACTCTAAGTCAGAAGAGGCCAGAAATGGACAAAAAGTGAAGGAAGAGAGCAAAAACTGTGAATAAAAAACAACCATACCCCATTTGCCTTCCTTAGACATGGTAGCCAGCCTAGAGGAAGGAGAGGGCTGTGATTGTGTTTGCTGAAGGGGGATTGGTGTTACTGGCCCTCTTTGGGTTGGACAAGTGATGCATAGATTTTGGTACTGCAGCATTTCCTTTCTGGTGTTCTTGCACATGTATCTTTATAGTCAAATAAATAATGTTTATACGCATCTACCCGATGAAGGGAGAGTTATAGACAGACTGCTTGAGACAAATAAAAATGGAAAAGCTTGAGCCATTAGGGGCCTGGAGTAATTTCTTTACCCCTAAACTTGATAGCTTGAGATCAATGTGTTTAAAGGAGCTTTCTGTACTTGACATCATAGGCTTCTTAGCCTTAGACGGATGCTTCTTATAGAAGAACCCACCCAGTGTGGGCAGGAAATTGCTGATCCATAAATGACTGGTGGCCCAAAATGAACGGATAGTTTTCAACCTGAGTTCATAAAACCAGGGTGATAATGAGACACAGAACACCCAGAGAGGCAACAGTAACGGATAACAGAGAGTGAGAGTTTTCTAAGTAAACCCAAGTGTTCCCAAAAGCATTTTTTATTAACCCTTTTCAACTACCCTTACTACTACATCTGCACTAGAGTACAGATGCATAAAAATACAAACAGTAAGACAAAAGTAGTCTGGAAATCTGTACACCCAAAAGGATTCCCGGGAGGGCAAAGGCTATACAGATAGGTTTGGCTTGTTTAGTGTTTATCTTACTCGTGCTCCATAAAAGTTAGTTTGTGCCTCTTCCCAAGCCCCCTTTTCCTCTTCAGGCCCCTTCTTAAACATATGGGCACCTCGCTGGGGTGGTTTGGCACCAGATGTCTCTCCATCTCTGCTTTTTTTTTTTTTTTATTCAATTTCAGACTCTTGGGTGAATTGTCATGCCTGATATGGTCGATTTCAAAGCCAAGTTTAGATGATGTGAATAATTAAAATCATGAAATTTAAACTCTTGAGTGAAACATTTCTGAGTCCTGCACACAGAGGAAACTCGAATTGGACAGGAGAAGCCAAACCACAGCCAAACGAAAAAGGCTAAAACTCCAGCATTTTAGGTACCACAGAAAATTAAGCACAGCAGGCAGAAAGGAACAAAGTTTATTTTGAGTCTGGGCCAAGAGTGAGCCAGGAGGAAAATAAACAGACAAACAAAACCTCTCTGGTACAGGGTCACATTCAGCTAAGCTTTGGTAGACACTAGTTCAGCCACTGAGTGGACCCAGACAGGTGATGGTCTGACCACATGAGCATATGCACATAAAACTATGCAAGGCCACATATTGTCTTTAAATACAATAGCAAATTAAAGGGCTTCGAGGGGGACCCAGAATAGTTCGCATTGGGTTCTGTGGTTATCTTCATGCTTGTACCCTTTAATTCTGCAAATGCATATGCTGAAATTTTAACAAAGATCCTGCCTATTAAGCCTATGCCTCTTGTGGGATCTAAGAGCTCCTTCCATCAAACCAGCACATCCACAAGAAAAATATACTTAGCCTTATCCACACACAAACATGCAGGCATGCAGACCCACAGTTTATTCCATCTATACATGAGTACAGACACATGTACCTACTTTCACACACACCCTGTCATTCATATACACACTAGCCATACGCTGTTGTCACACAAAACTCAAAATATGAGATGTGGAAACTCAACATTAGAAAGGAAATCCAAGAAATTTTGAAAAGGGTACAAAGCTTAAATCATACAATCTGAAAGAAAATTCTGAGTATCGTTTTAAGTTTTCCTCTCTGCTTTTACCCATTTCCACCATACTGTGCAGTATTTAGCTAAATGACTTCTGTTAGAACCGGGAAAAATTAAAATTTACTCTTAAACAATCTTTCTAGAAAAATAACTGAAGAATCTATATTGATATAGATACAGGGGTACTAGTAGGGTTTCCTATACCTACTAACGTCTATATGTGGAATGCCTAATGTGTAGATAGTCTATTTTTTTCTCATCCAACAAAGAACACAGAAAATTATCATCATTTATGAAGTTCATTATATGTAGTGGCTAATGAGGGGAAAAAGAAGTAGAAAAATCTCAGGACAGTTATCAATAATCCCCATCCTTTAACCCACTGATGTGTACTGTACAAGGTTACTACATCAGCAAGTGTTATGACTTAGAGCTAACATTTAGCTCCAAAGCCATGTGCTGGGTGCATGGTTGCCAGTTGACAGGCCTTTTGTAGATGATTATTCATGATTACTCATGAGGCTTTTAACTTCATCAATGGATGAGCCCATTGATGGATTTGTAATTTAATGACATTAATGGGAGGTAATAAAAAGTTCAGAGGTAGGGCTTCTGAATGAAGTTGGACAGAGTGGGTCATGAAGAAATGGCCTTAAAGATTATATACTGTTCCTTGCTGAAACTTTCTGGCTTTTACCCTCTCCATCCCTGTTCCTGGATGCCGTGGAGTTAGCTGTGTCCCTCTGCTGGGCCATGATACTGCTGCCTCACCCCGGGCTCAACAGATTGAAATGCCTGAAACCTTGAGCCAAAATAAATCTTTGCTGTTTAAGTTGATTTTCTCAGGTATGTTGTTACAGTGATGGACAGTTAATGCAGAAAATGTATGCACCAGCACTTTAAGTAGTTTTGGAGAAACCATTCATTCAGTATCCTGAGTATACACTTTCTGTCCACCACCATTGCAGAAGCCACAAGGCCTTCCCTCCAGGAGTTTCTGCCCCTGTGCTTGCACACTCTTCACTTCATTAAAAGTGTTTGTCCTGCCAACGTTTGCCAAGGTTAAGAAAAATGGATTGCTATTTCCCCTGATTGACAAAAGAGGAAATGAAAATGAGTCATGCTGTAAGCAAGAGGATTCAATAGCATGTTAGAAAAAGTCTTAAAACATTTGGAACAAACTGTCCTTGCACTGATTGGATGAAGCAATCTGTGCCATGTCCAGAACAGAAAAAATTCTTACCAGTTGGGAAAGCACGTGAACTTCCTTGTTAAGTTTAATCCAGATGACTAGAGAAAAATCTTATGTCTCTAGGACTATGGTTATTATAACAATATCATCAATATTTAGTACATCAATATTTAGTGCATCATCCCCAATCAACCAACATGAGCTGTTCTGACACTGGGCTGGCAAAACTGTATAGAAGGGTGGATTGGGCATTTCTGTTTTTAGTTAGGCAGTGGCTTCCTTGAACCCAACCTAATGTGGAGACTTGTACTAGAATTAGTCATGATAGAGCAAAGGAGTGGTGGTAGCAAAAAGCCTTCCTGGGCCACATCTCCTATTCAGTGGTCCCCTGCCACCTGTGAAAGAAGCTGATGCATCCCACACATCCCTGTTTTCTCACATGCTTATATAGTAATCAAGCATCCCAACTTACCTCCTAACCTAAGAATCTCCTTATTTTAGATGTTCCTCCACCATATTTTTTCTACATAGCAGACAAAACAACAGCTTGACTACAATCTATCCAACCTATTAACTCAGCCATAATTTCACACCTGAGTTCCAGGCTTGATTCTACATCTGTGTGTTGAGCATCTTTTCTGGAATGTTCTTCAGATGCCACAAGCTCAGCATACCAATGAACTGAAGCCATTTCCCTCCTTTATTTGCCCCTTCAACTATATATTCCATAGAGAAAGATTTTGCAAACATTTTTCTATAAAGCCACAAGTAGTGTTTTTTTCTTTTTGGTCTTTGTGGACCACGTTTTTTTGTCACAACGACCCAACTCTTCAATTATGATATGAAAACAACAATAAACCGTATAAAAGAGAATATGTGTGCTTATTTTCCAATAAAACTTTATTTACCAAAGGAAAGTACATTAGATTTATCCTGTAGGCTGTGAGCCATCTACTCACACTCTACCCAGAAGCTTGTCAGTTGTTTGAGACTCACAGCCCTTTCTGCCTAACCTTTATACCTTCCAACTATTAAGTTTTGCTAGTCCTTAGCTCACACAGAGATCTTTTTTCCTTCTCTCTAGTACTCTTTTTTTAGCTCAATGATGACAATTTGTGCTAGCACTTCTATTCATTGAGCTATTTCTTATTTTCTATTTGTGCTGGAAAAGGTCTAAAAGCTATTGGAACAAACTGTCCTCTTACTGATCAGGTGGAGTGCTCTGTGCCATAAGTGTCACACACAGTCAAGGGTAAAACATGCAGCATGACCGTGTGTAGTACTGTGGTCCTGAAGGCTTGACTCACACAACAGCATCTTCCAGAGAGGCAAAAGAATGGACCTAAGGTTCAACCTGGGTTCCAGGGCATTATGTAACGTCTGATCCCTGAAGATGAAGCAGATGGATTCACTGTGCAAAACTGAGTTCACAACTTATCTCCAGAATTTACTTAATCCTTTCATGCCTCATGCTCCATTTTTTGGAGCAGCTCATAATAATGGAATGAAATAACATCTTTTCTGATAAAATTTTTGTTCTTTGAAGTTTTTCTAGGTAGCATTATGAATTTCAGGCCAAAATTCAAAAACTTGCAACCTTGGGCATAAGTGAGTTAACGTGAGTTGATGTTACCTATATTTGTTCAGTTTGCTCACGGGGCCTTGCCGGCTGAAGACACTCTCCACCTGCCTCGTTTGTGTCAAGTGTGGTCAAGTCATTGGTTTGGGGCAGGGAAATTAAGAGGGAGTGACATGGTTCTTTTCTCAATCAGGAGCTTTAACAACTGCTGCATTCTCTATATTCCTAATATTCCTATGTTCACTAGGACACAGCTAGGTCAGAGACAAGCGCAACACTTTCAATGTGGGCTTCAGAGAAAAGAACTAGCATTAACTTGTGATGCACATATAACATGAGCAGGAAATAAAGTTTAGTTACCATGAGTCAACCTGGGGTTATTTGTCACTGCATCATAGCTGACATATATTGACTAATATATCCTTCATGAAAATGTTCTCAGTTTACCTTTCTGTAAAATAGAGATGATGAGGGGAAAAACCCCCACATTCTAGAACACGGCTGAAACAAACAAATTAATTAATGCAAAACACTTGGCACAAAGCCTGGCATAGGGTAAGTCTGAAATAAATGCAGCTTATCATAATAACTGAACTACACAGAAATTATGAAATTAATGTCCGCAATGTCTGTGCTTGTGTTGCAATTATTGCTTGATATACAAGTAGCAATCATTAGTAATAAGGATGATCTTACTGACAGATTAATGCAGCAAGGCATTCTGAATCAGCTTTTACAAAAGACATTGCATTATTAAGAACATGCCCTGTGTGAAGGCAAGGGCTCCTGCCGTGCTGGGAGAGAGGAAGTGGAGGTGCCAGGGCCGCCTACTCCCCAAGCTCCAGGTTCCAGTTCTTTGAGTAAGAGGGTGTCATGCTCCATGGTTTCTGATGTGCTGGCGATTTGTCCAGCCCATGTCAGTAGCTTTACAAATGGCACATTCAGAGAATGAAAGAGGAGAAAGCTGCCCTGGGGTACATTTGTTTATTCCGGTTTAGCTCTGCAGGGAGTTTGGATTCCAGGTGTTCAAGCAAAGTTCTGGAGCCCAGAAAGGCCCTGTAGCCTACCCAGGTGGTATCTCTGCTCTCACAGGTCCTAGGCTGTGCGGGGGGTGGCAGGCAAGCAGCCAGGCCTTTGAATTCCAGCCTGGCCCCTGTTCTGCGGCCATGTCTTCTGGGATCTGTGACTGACATGTTTGACAAACACATTCCACTCACTTGTGTCCCCAAAGCTCTGGCGTGTGGGTTACAATCCAACACCTGCCACCAAGGGACAGATCAAACTAAAAAGGGCCCTGACATCTCCAATTTTAACACTATGATTTCATGGTCTCTAAGAGTTCATGCAATAGCAGTGTGCTTATTTTAAGCCACACTTCCACTTCATTAGAGAAATCTTCCCTAAGAATTTCATTTAAAAGAAATGAAAGAAATGTGAAGTCACCTTGGGCAAAAGCAGTTTTCCAAGCCAGCTGCCTCACAAGCATGCTTCTTCAGGGAGTCTTGCTCAGCCAGTGCTTGCCTCTTGCAATTCAAGACCTGCTTTTCCTGTTTTCTGCCAATTTCCACTTCCTGAAATCAAGTCTCAGCTTCAGCTTGGAGCTGGGACTCCCTTTCTTGCTGGTAGAAGCCTGTGAGAGCGATGCTTTTATCTTTGCAGGAATGCACCGGTGTAGGAAGCCAGCACCCATCAGTATCACAGACTGGGGTCTATTCAAATGTGGAGGTGTGGCATGGTGGAAGGCCACAGTGGGTTAGAGACAGGTGGCTCAGGTCTCTGTTCTGCCCACTGCTTGATTTTATAACCTTTCCCAAAGTCTCTCACTTTGTCTGTATCTTCATTTCCTCTTTCATCAAAGGGTGAAAAACAAGCACTGTTTCAATCTACTTGTCACGATGATTGAAAGAGATATCACATGCAAAACACCTGACACACAGTTAACACTCAGAAAACAGTATCTATTATTACTATCTCAAGTATTTCATTTAGCAAATATAACTAGGGTCGAAATCTACATAATAATATGTGCAATGACTCAGCTGGCCAAAAAAAAAAAAAAATCCCAAAAAAACAAAGTCAGCTGTGATATTGCTTCATTCTGAGTGCTCTTTTCCTCTTTTTTCCCTTAGTAATTGTCACTGGTTGTCACCTAGCTCTTTATAGAACATATGGACTCTATGTTGGAAATCGCACAGGCAAATGAAGGGGAAGGAAAGAAATGATTGAGAGGAAGCACAGGCTGTGCAATTTATGATTTAGCAATAGAAATTCAGTTTCTATTTTCAAAACATGACCTTAAAACTAAATAAATAGCATATTTTAAAGGCTTGAGCCAAGCTGAACCTGACTGGTGTGGCATGCAGCAGCCACGGCCTCCGCTGTTAGCATCCAGCGGATGCGGGGGTGAAGGCAGTGTAAAGCGGCATCTGGCAGCACTGGGGCCAAGCATCATGTGCAGTGTGGTGTGCAGCAGTGTGTTGTGTGGTCCTGGCCTGAAGACCTCTTGCTGTCTGATTTCCAAGTGTTTGTAAAATATTTTTTATTCTCCAAACCTACTCCTTCAAGCTTTGCAAATTATCATTTTTTTTGTTTTAATTTTTTTTTATGTATTTAGTACAGGGTCTACAGGATCTCACCACACAGATTGGACTCATTGTGATCCTCCCATTTTCAGCTTCCCAAGTGCTGAGATTACAGGCTTACGCCATCACATCTAGTCTCAATCACCATCTCAGCACTCCCCGGGAGCCAGCCCAGCATGGCTTGTGGTGCCAGGGATCGAACCCTGGTCCCTGCACTCTGCCAAGCAGGCACGTTAGGCTGCTGAGTTATCTGGCTGGCCCTCAAGATGCTTGTTATTTCCCCCAAGACAGCTAGAGATTGTGGCTTGTTACCAAGAAGGTGGGCTACCATGCTGTTTTTCTTCCTCTGGACCTTCTCAAATGCCTACTGTCTTCATTCCTTGTGAGATCTCCCTCCAGGTCTCACACTCCGGCCCTCACTGGCACCTCCCCTCGTAGCTGTCCATGTAGAGGACCTCATATAGGAAGGACTGGGTGATTGATTGTCCATCTTCATGCTTACTGGTGGTCATGCTTTGTGCAGAGGTAGTACACCATTTGGCCCTGTGCTTCTTCCCTTGCACTGCTGTGCCTTGTCTCTGCCGTATGTTTACAGCTCCTAATTTATATTTATACACACCATTTGTGTGTGTGTGCACTTAGGTTTCATTGGGTACATTATGGTTGACTCTAAATTCTTTTAAGGCGCTTAGTGCACAACCTTATCATACATTTGTAAACACAGCACTCATAATGCTGGGTTGGTTTCGTCTCATTTTCTGAGAACACAACCATCATGCAGCACGTACCAAGTGTGGTTACTCTGGGAGAAATGCAGCAGTCTCCTCACAGTCAATAAACACAAAAACCACGATTCAAAACGTCTGATTGGCATGAAGATCCATGCAGGGTCTTTTAGGAATGCAACTGGGTTTCATGTGTGACAGAGGACTCTCAGAGACTCTTTGGTCCTGAAGTTTTACCCTGCTCTATAAAGTGGAAGCTACCATCCATTCATAATACTAGGGAATAGTTCCTCTAGCTTTGATCCTGTACACCCACCCACAACACACACCCTAGCAAGCAGGAAACACTCTTTTGAGCAGTCACAGCTTCTTACTAGAGCTTTCTCTTTCTCTTTCTCTTGCTCTTCCCCCTCTCTCATCCCATTGCTCTGCTTCTGCTTCCAAGTGGAACGATACCCACTCTACAGTCCAATGGCACCACTGGAGACCCACATCTCTCTTTTCATTCTGAAGACTTTCAGGTAGGAACTGGCCTTGTTCCCTTTCACAGAGCTGGCTGGGGAATAAACCAGTTTCTTGTACTGAAGCAGCTCTTTTCAAAGTCTAGGTCTGGAAACAGGAAGAAGGAAGTCTATTCAGGCCATATTCTCTGATCAGCATTAATACCAAAACAGCAGTTGTTTTGATGTCCATCTCTCTGACTTCTCCTGTCTCAGCTGGCTTCAAACACAATACGTGCACACGTGTGCACACAGGCCCAGTGAGGCTGCAGAAGGGAAACGAAGATGTTAAACCTCCAAGGTAGTAACACTATGTAGGAAACGTTCCAAACAGAAAAAATCACATGCTCAATGTGTTCTGTCCTCTATATCACCAAAAATTTACTCTTTTTTGTGCACTATTTGGGCTACAAGATGCCTCCTGTTACAAAGTATGTATCATATCATTTCTTTGGCTTTACATAACACTTGTTTTGTACCAGGCCCTGAAGTGGACCCCAGAGTGCAAAGATGTACACAAGTGACAGGAGATGCGACTGAGAGGAAGCAACTGCACACATTTAAAAGACCTTCAGTGAAGTGTTAAGACATTCTGATGTGATCTCAAAGCTACTAGGTATTTGATACTTTAATAATCTACCTCTAAAACCAACTCTGTGTCTTGGGCCATGGCTCCAAGCTCACTGTCTATGCTCTGAAATTTTACAGATGTCACTTATAAAGCATGCAGCATGAAAAGGGTGCCCCAGAAGAGTCCCAGGGCCTGTCAGCTCAGTCAAGTCACCCCTATATTCACTTAATTATATAGTCATGTATTGCACTAACATTCAAATGAAGAAAGACTAAAAATCAAACTCACTCTTTGGTTAAAACTATATTGATTTCTAACAGTCTCATGGAGATAGCTTTCTAGATGTAATTAATGTTAAAGATTCAACTTATTTTATATACGTAAGTGTGAATCTCAATTTATATCTTCAAGCATCTAAGCAATGACACATTTGTCTTCTCTTTAAATCAAGTTAACTATGACTCATATCTGTCATCTTACTAAGTTTTCATGATATCTATTCGCCAAATCTGAGAGCTTTCCTTGGTGTCCCCCAAGAGGAGGGCTTTCTCTAATTTGTCATTTCACTGTGCACATCTGCATTGTCTTCCTAAGCTCCCTAAGCTCCAGCTGCTTCAGTGATGTCAGTGTGAAACTCCAACACACCAGAGTGCAGAATTTGACCTTCCCTACCCAGAGCTAAGCTCTTGCAGTTCCTTCATCTTCCCACAGAGAAAAGCACAGCAGAGAATGAGCCTGGGCTAGTGGTTGGCCCTGTGCTCTTCCTCATCCCTGAGGCAACCTGCCCACTTTCTGCTCACATTCCCCTGTCTTCTTTCTATCAGGGACATTAGCACAAGGTTTTCAATTAGACTTTGGCAAAAGGCAAAATAACTCAAAAAAAAAATTGCTGCCTCTAGAGTCTTCTAATCACTCAATTGAAAAAATGTCATAAAATTTAGAATAAATTAGAACCTGACACCTTCTTGACCTGGGGGTTTAGCGGGAACATAAGCAACACTGTTGTATACTGATAACCCCATCCTATGAAGTATAGGGTACGGTTTTGGCACCATTGTGTAGAGTCACTGTGGTCTTGCTGAATACTTCCTCTTCTTCCTGGAAAACAACAGTTCTAAATAATTGAAGAAATCACTATGCTCAGCAATTAGTCACTGCAGAGACTTATGATCTTTTTCTTTTTGTTTTAAACAGAGACAAAAGTCATCTGCCCATGGGGAAGCTAGGCAGCACACTGGAGTTGGACCTGCAGTATGAAAAGGTTTGTCCCTCTCCTGCTGACCTGGCTGTCACCAAGCAATGCATGAGACCATGTGACTCCAAGATCTGTGTTGTCATTCAAGCCACTCATGGCTATAGAATGTAACAGACAGCTTGGATGCTAAACTCTTCTAGCTTGACATGACATGGGGCACTGGAGTCAATAGCTAGAAGACAGGCTGCATTGGGAATGGCCCCTGTATAATACTGTAAAATGAAGAAAAATTTGAAAGTCCCATCAAGATCCAAACCCAAACATCAACTCAACCTGAAACCAGCTGGAGAAAGTGCCACATTCATCCATAAAAGCAAGGGGCCACAGAAAGCTTCATATCTTTCTGCATGGGGTATAGACTAGAAGAGACACTGCAGATAAAAGCAAGGTTGACGCACCCTCTTCCTATTAGGTGTGGGCCTCCAAGTGCACAGAGTCGCTTTTCATTACCTTTGGCTGAGAAGTGTTGGTGGCGGGGCCGGTCACCTTGCTGGCTAACTACAGCTATTGGTCTCCCTTACCTGGTGTTGAATTTCTCAAATGCTTTAGCACTATCAGGTTAGTCTCATTCTGTTTCTGTCTTCACTGGAAACTATAGGGAAGCGGCAACAGTGGGGGAAGTGCATCTGTTCTGCAAAGTTATGCTGGCCTCGGGTGTATTTTGGTAAAGTCCAGGCAAGATCACAGAAGTTGGACACTCCGCCTGGCTCTCGTACCAAGCTCCCTTCTCACACTAGCTTTATCAGCAACGAAAGTGCACAAGTTTGGTTTTCCAACCACTGAAGCTTTTGTCTAGGTTCTGGAATGACTCCAAACTGAGCCACAGAAGGGCAAGCTACTCACTGGGAACCTTGAGAACACTGAGGATAGTAGGATATGTGGTGGAACTGGATTAATCAATTCTTAGGCAGAGGGATGCAAGATCTTCAACAGCCGAAGGGATATATGTTTAGCCATATATTGCCAATGGCCAAACATATATCCCTTACTCCATAAGTCTATAACAAAGCCCCTATAGTCCTCATGATGGCAGAATACAGCAGGAATCTCCATGGGTTCAAGAAATGCCCCAGATCATCATTAAGAAGTGGTAGCTACAATATTGTCACTTCACATGTGACCCCAACAGTCATTTGCAAGGGGATTCCAAAGGCAGCATTGCTAGAAAGAAATTATGAGGTGCTAAGAAACATAAGAAATTCACCCTTACTATCCACAAGGCTTTCCATCTAGTGCCTTATTTAGACTACATCATTTAGACTTAGACTGCCTCTGCAGAGTAAGCCTTCTTTCCTTCTGCACAAAGAAGATGCTTTGTGCAGAAGGAAAGAAGCGCCATCCTCCAGGAATTCCAGAGAATTGTCCAGAGCCTTAATTCCCAGTCAAGTGCTCTTTTTAGAGATCATGTCAAGAGATGCCAGCCTCACTGTGATATCCTCCTTCAGGCATACCTGTTGAAGAAGTCCATCATCTGATTCATAGTCACCATTTATAGAAATAGTCTATCTATAGCCACAGGCCTGGGAAACATGTGGACAAACTACCAATCATCAAATCAAAACGGGAGCTTATTATGTCTCTCCGAGAGAAAAAGTGAGTGTGATTATATGGCCGCCTATTTAGTCCTCATGCCCCATTCTGAAAATTGCCTTTAGAGCAGAGTACTTTTAGAAAAACCCCAAATTGCTGCAGCCTCAGTTGAGGTTTTCACAGGACGCAGACAGGCACCGAGACAAGTCTCTGCGGCCAGCCTTCCCACTGGTGCAGCATGTGCCAAGCCAATCATTCATGACCTGCTACGAAGATGGTGGCTCATAATATGATTGCTTTATTTCAATCTCTGGGACCACAGGGATGCATGATTTTGGAATAAAAAGACTGTGTGAACATCAGGGAGTTCCTCTGCATAGACTCGTTGGGCTTACATTGAATTATAAACAGCCAGGTAAACTCAGAAAACAATGTTAGCACCTTTGCTGTGGGCTCAGCATACTCACATTTTCATGTGATATTGAACTGAGTTTGAGGTGCAAGTTTCATGAAACTGAGGGCAAATGATTTTCATTGCATTCATGTATGTATTTCTTCATTCATTCTTCCTGTACTTCCAAGAGCTTGTTTGTGTTTGCTTCTGGAAATATTGAGGTTACAATGAATAGTGTTAATAAGAAACATGTACAGTTTCTTCCCTGAGAGTAAGACTCAGAGTAAGCATTCAGTAAATAGTTATTGAATGTTCTGGAAAGCCACATCTAAAAACAGCTATAGCGTGTCAGGATAGCCTAGTGTTCTAAGGTGCCAGACTAAGAAAGACTATAAATACATGTTATTTTACTGCTACTATAGTACTATTTTCCAAGTAATAAAACCAACAGTCTCCAAAATATTTAATTTTGTTTTGGGTTATAGTAGGTGGTGGTGTTTCAGAGAAAGTGATTGAGAGGAAACATTACTCGGTCTGGGTTTTGAACAGCAAGTTGGAGACTGACAAGTTCATAAGAGGGTAAGAGAAATCCAGCTAGAAGCATGCTGTGCACTTTGCACTGGGGATGCACCAGCCGACGGTGCGTTGTGACACAGGATCAGAGCATGTGCTTCAGTGTGTGAGGAACACAAGACCTGACGCTGGGGAAGTCAACAGGTGTCCTTGCCAGGATGGAAGCCCGGGCTTACCCTGCAGAAGGTGGGCTAGCAAGCCATCCTGCCCAATGCTGTGTTAGAGAGGTAGCTTCACAGCAGATACGGGTGACTCTGCAGAACCTGTGAGCTTTCCTCGGGAGCTGTGCTCAGCTCTCACCTGGGGCTGATGGGTGGGTACCTTGTCTCTGTGCAGCAAGACCACCCGCCCAGTGTCCTGGCACACATGTGACTTCCATGGGGATCACCTTAAGCCCCAAAGCATGAATAAAGCTGCATTAGAAATCTGGCAAACAAAGTTCTCCCACATTTCTACTCACACTTTTATTTCTTTTTTTGTTTTCCATTTGGTTCTTGTTCTTAAAAACTATGGTCACAGAATTACTTTGCTCTGTTGCTCCTTGAGAAACTATAACCTTTAGCATCTATTTACCTGTTTGGCAGATGACACTCCTCATACTTCTAGGCCCAGCTCAAATGCCACTGGCATCCAGTAAACCTTTAAGGGGTACCAGTCTGATATTGCTCTCTCCATCCCCTGCAGCAGAAGGCAGCAACTGGCTCCTGATCCATATGGTGTGGATCCTTCCATCAGGCCCTCTACATCCATCCCCTCATCACCAGCCCCCAGGATATCAGCCCATAAATTGCTCATTGACTGAAACCTGAATTAAAAATAGAAAAACACAAGTGTCAAGAAGCAGAAAGAACAAAGGTAACCACGGGGAATGACAATTGCTTATTCAGTACTGAGTCTGAACACAACACTGCTCAGTATGGAGATTATTTCCATATTGTTAAGCTCCTAATGGAATAGACAGGAATACAAAGGCTCCAGTCACAAAGACAGTGAGCAGGAAGAGGAGGACAGAGGGGGGAGTACAGGCTGCTCCCTAGAGAGGAGCCCTCAGCCCTCACCACCTCTGCTCATTCGCATGCCCTGACTCAGTGTCCACCCAGAGTGGGTCTCAGCTGTCTGCCATCGCCTAGGACCTCCTGCCCAATGCATCTATTCTCATTCATCTTCCCTACCAGCATCCACAAAGGAGGACAATCTAATCTCCTTGGAACGCTTCATTCTGCTGAAGATCCTTAAGTACTCCCCCTACTGCCACGTGAGAAACATGGAACAAGATTCACCTACTAAAAAGCGAGATCAGAGGCAAGAGGAAGTATTGAAGTGGTTAGAAGAGGGAGTGACATAATTCAGTGAGTGCTTTAGGATCTGTGGCAGAGAGCCTGGGTTTTTCTGAGCTTCTGGTTTCTTGTGCTGGCAGAGCATTGAGAAGAGCTCAAAATGATAAGGAAAGGATTGAAGCACTGCAAGATGATCAGACTGTTTTCGGGGGGGGGGGGGATGCTGTATCTGTGTTCCAGAAAAATTTTAAAGCCAACCTATTGGCTTGACTTGGAAATGGAGCATTTCACTTCTGGCTCCTCTGATCTGCCTTGAACTTTCTTGTCTTCACATCCTGTGGCCACAGTGCTGGCTTCTCCACCTTCAGTCATGTGCTGACCCAACAAATGGCTGCTTGATCCCCAGGAGCTATGAGTTTGGTAATCTATTTCTCTGGTCCTATTCTCACCTGTCCCCTTCTTTTGGCCTTGTCTCTTTCTTCTGTCAGGCATTCATTCAACAAGCAACTATTTAGTACTCACTGTGTACTGAGGGCTCTGCATAAGGCTGGAGAAAAAGATATGGAAATGCTGTCCGAAGTTCTGCCCTCTTAGAACTCAGGAAGAAGAGGAATGTGAGCAGATGTGGAAGGGAACATAACCTGAAGTGTGAGGTGGTGTGAGAGCACACAGGGCCAGGCTAGCATGGCAGGAACAAAGGGCCACAGGCACTGTGAAACTCAGATACCAGCAGCAGATCCCTTGAGTGAGGTGTAGATTTCATAACCACTTGACTCAATGAAGAGGGAAGCTGCAGTTTATTTAATTCAATTTAGGGGAACTTTTATTGTTTCTTTACAAAAAGTCCATTCAAGATAAAAGTAGCCAGCTCAATAGTTTTTTCTTCCCCTTTTGCCCCCTTCCTCTCCTGGTCTAATCAAAATGAATGCAAAGATGCACATATGCTGGGGAGTTGCCTAGCACTGGTGAGGAACACCCCACCCTCCCTTGCTTCAGACATCCCTGCTGCAACCGTAAGACTAGGCCCACGCTTACCATGATGCCAGGCCCATGCTTACCCTAGTGCCAGGCCCGTGCTTACCATGATGGCAGGTCCATGCTTACCATGATGGCAGGCCCATGCTTGCCATGGTGCCAGGCTCACTTTTACCATGCTGTCAATCCCTCTTGACTCTTCAGTCTGCCTCTTAGAGAGCCAAACTGAAAGTTTCTAGATTGTCTACTTCCAGGGGATATTAACAACCATACAGTCTTTCTCCTTAATGATGATCCCACTGACTTTTTATATGGAGAAACTAGTCCTTGCCTTAACATGTCCCCTCCATTCAGGAGCTAGCCTTCTTTGACTAAATAATGGGCTCATCAAAATGTTCTGACAACCCAATAACCATGTTTGTCCAAAGATAAGCTCTATGAAGTTAGATGAGTAGATATATGTGAATCCCCTGCTCTTTTGCGCTATTACATGTGAAAAAGTTAAGTATAAAATGTATTCTTCCCTAGAACCATGCATTTCTCTGAGCATAAAGCTTACTTTTCTACAGCAGGACTTTAGTGTCAGTTGCTTGTTTGATTGTCCAGGTCCCAAGGTGATAAGATAGGAATTACTGGGACAAATTTGCTTACAGATCTTTAACAAGCGTGATAAAGCCCTCCATTCCATATAGACTATTTTGCATTTTTCCAGTGGTATATGTTCTACCGGTTGTGCAATTTTCATGACAAATTCCAGGTATAGATAGTGAGGAATTGAGGATTTTATGCTTTCTGAGTTACACAGGCTTCCTTCCTCTCTTAGTACAGAAAATGGGAAGTTAGCTCTCTTATGACTAAGAGAGTATGTTTTGGCTGCAAGATAAATCACTAACTCAAAACATGCCTGATAGTTCATTCCACAAGTAACTTAAAAATGGCAAGGAACATGCCACTTTCCACATACGTTCTCTCTTACTACAATCACGCTTAGGCGTCTGAATATACTCACTAGCTGCATTTTAAGAGAAGAATCATCCTTGCAATCCTACCAGCTCAGTATGTATTTGACCTGACAGAGGTATGCTGGTCCTAGGTAAATCAAGGTGGAGAGTTGCTTGCGAGGCTAGCTCTGCAGGGGAAAAGTTCCACCTCCTAAGACAAGTCATCTAGCTTGTCAAGACCTTAGAGAAACCAATTGAGAAACCAATAGCACATTTGAGCATCAAGACAGAAAAGAACAGCAGAACAGGAAGTGAATTTTTACGCACACACATGGTACTGATTGCTGATGAGGAGCGATACCAGGGTAAAGGTACCTTGCTGACCCCTATGAGTCACTGGTACAAAGCCTAGAACTCCTAAACATGCTTTGCCTGGATGCCCACCCTCTAGAATCAGGATGACAAAAGGCCACACCCAAGATCTTATTTATTTATTTTTCTGTATTTTATGGAAGGGTCTACAGGGTGTTCAGGATGTCACTACTAGATCAGACTCATAGTGATTCTCTTATTTACAGCCTCCCAAGAGCTGGGATTACAGGCAGGCACCACTACACCCAGTCTCAATTGCCATCTCAGCACACCCCGGGTGCGGGGCCGGAACAGTAGGCTCGGGATTGAGCTCCTAATCCCTGCGCCTGCTTGCAGGTGTTTTAATCTGCTGAGCTATTTGGCTGGCCCCAAGTTCTTATTTAAAAGCCAGACCCAGTCCCCACTGAAGAAATCAGCATATCCTACATGGAGTAAGCGTACAGTCAGCTGCATTCCGAAGGCCTAGTGATCCCTATCACTCCCCATCACCCTTTTCCAGGGCTTTGCTAAATTATACAATGTTTCGAAAAAGGATTCCAGATGAACACAGGCCCTTGCTATTTGTAGAAGTTTCAGAGTCACTTTAAAGAATCAGGAACAAATTATTTTCTTGTAAAGCCCCACAAAGCTCTCTAGCTCTACTCACTTTTCATGATTGAAAACTGTAAGGTGTGCAAGCAGTTGAGCTGAGCTTTGATGAACACTTTCTAGACTTTAGAAGTTTATCATGTGCCTGCCCAAAGGAAACACTGAGAATCTGGGTAAAGAACAGAACCAGCCATGGTGCACCAAGCCGTCGGGCCCAAGACATTTCGTTGTGCCCCAAACCCATTTCCATTTACCACTGGAGGAAAGGGAAGGGAAAAAGAACTGGAATTGCAGTAAACTCATTTTATATATGATTCTTCCCAGATAGCACAGCCGGTGTTATGAGTTTAGAATTGAAAACCAGATCCCAAAATGAAATATTTACCACACGGGATATCCAAAATAAATTCTTGCCAAGATGCATAGGGACAACGGAAGGGCTAGGACTTATTTCCCAAAGATTTTAACATCAGCATATTAGAATTTCACAGCTTTTGAAAGATGAAGCTAGTGTCTTCGGTAGAGTGTTTAAGTCTCTGGAAGTAAAGCTGAGATAATGGGAAATACTACATTTGTTTCATAAAAGTCCCTCATTTGGCTCTTTTGAAGTTCAGCATTTTCAATTAAAATGGCAAGGCAGAGTTCCAGGGCATGCCCACTGACCCAGCATTGCCTGTGTCCCGAGCAGGACTTACTACAGCAGAGACTAAAGAGTCACTGATCTTCTTCCAAACTGTCTAATAATTAAGAGAATATACATTTTTAAACTGCTGTGGTCTGGCATTTCCACTAACAGTTTTTGAAATCTGTTAGAGCTCTGCCAAGGCTCTGGCAGAGATAAAGAGGAGAGGCTGACCATGTACTGGTTGAGTGACTGTGACAGACTGAGCACTCAGCTAAGTGGTCTGTGGACTGAGTGACTCTGTATTCTGACAGTATCCCTGTCAAACAGGTTCTCCACATCATGTTTTAGGATGATAATGATGGTAAGTTTGGAGAGAAGAATTTAATTACTCAAGATCACCTCAGTAGTTTTTGGAATCTAATTCCAGAAATGCCTGACTCCAAGTCTTGCTATAATTCTACTATGCCAATTCTAGTGAGCCAAACTTACTGCCTTTTAAATGTGTCCTATACTCTAGACTCTAATTCCTCAAGAAAACAGGTGGACACTGAAGAGGTCCAGGGATTCCAAATGGACAGTACCAACTCACGTTTGTTCTTCAAAATTAAACACACGTCTCTTTTCCTTTAGAACAGTGCTCTTCGGCATGTAATTTATGAATATTGCTATCTGTGCATGTTGTTGACCTATTGTAAGTACAGAAATTGAGTACAAATGAATGTTCATAGCTATGGAGAGAGAAATTTTTATAATGTCTCAAATAACAAAATACTTGGGTTTGTAGTACATCTTTTTCATTTTATTTTTCCATGAATTCATTTTTATTATAGTTTACAAAAATATCAGTATACAACAGATTTGAAATTAAACAACTTGTTCTTTAAGTTTGAGGAACATTGTTTCCAAACTGGAGTGATGTTTGAAAATAGGGACCCTCCTGTTGTCTCCATTAAGCAAAGTCTTTGAAATAGCTCTAGATAACTGAGTAATACTCTGGGTAAAACTGGGGTCCCTGGGAATCCTTGCTCTTCCACGGGTTTGAAGTGGCTACCAGCATTGCAGGGGCCCAAGAAGTCCACGTTATCCACAGCTCAGGCCCAGACCCTGGCTCTAGGATGTTTCCAAACACGGGAATAACAAATCATCTTTTGGTATTTTAGAAAGTTCTAGATCATTCATCATGAAAGCAACAGAATCAGAAGCATACCCTGAAAACAGCAGAGACCAGCAGTTGGTGGCACCGACATCAGGTTTGCGCTGGCACTGAGGTTCTCTGGGACGCATTAATGTTCTCATGCTGTGAGCCACCATCACCTCTCCTGGAGTACCAGGCACTGCCTTGGGTCTGCTTCAAGATCCAGCACTTACTCTTTATACTTAATGATGGACATGTGGAATGTCATTGTTAATTATTTTTCTTTAAATCTTTTATTTCTTTATTGATTTGGTACAAGGTCTTGCTACGCAGCTCAGACTCAGAGTAATTCTCCTGTCTGAGTCTCCCCAGCACTGGGATTACAGATGTGCACCACCACACTCTGTTCCAGGGCCCACACAGCATGCTATATGACAGACTGAACCCCGGTCCTTGTGTTTTCCAGGCAGGAGTTTAGACCCCTTAGCTATCTCCCAAACTCTAATGTCAATAATTAAAAGGGCAAATGATTCCCAGGGCATGCTGAGGGAAGAGGACACTGTGAGAACTGGTTCTAATTCTTACTATTTAAAAGAAGAGTAGCTCTGATGAATCAGGGGCCACCAGAGAAAGATCTTTCTGAAACTGGCAGTTCAATCTTTTCTTTTTATAGACAAGAAGATGGAGGACCACACTAGAAATGGACACAGCAACTTAGGAGACACTTAGGATTAAAATGCAAGGGACTCTCCCTCCCTTTTGGTGGTCATGATTCACTTCCTTATTCACCATCCTCCAGGCCCGACACCTTCTCCAAGTCCTTGGCAGTGATCTTTCTACTTGCTGTCTCTCTGCACTTACCTACCCTAGGGTACTTCACAGAAAGAGGACCGTGCTGTGCATTTCTTTCTGTGCCTAGATAGTTTTCCTTACCAAAATGTTTCTAAGTTTTATCCATATGACATGTGTCAGGATTTAATTTTTTCCCCTTTTTGAATACCTTATTTTCTTCATTCATTCACCAATCAGTGGACATTTAGATTACTTCTACTTTCAGACTATTGTGAATCATGTTGTAGTAGTGACACAGTTTCATGAATATTGATCTCTCCATGTCGCTGCTGTCAATTTTTTCACGTCTATATCAGTTTTTAAGTTCTGAGCAAATAAAAAAATAAATAAATAAATAAATAAATAAACAAAATAAAAAGTTTTGAGCAACCACTCTACTGTATTCTGAATTGGCTTGACTGTTTTACATTCCCATCAAGGGAGTGTAATTCCCCTGAGTCCTTAACTTCTTTGCATCTCTACCCACACTTATTATTTGCTGGTGTTAGGACAGTGGACATGCTACCAGGTGTGAGGCCCCATCCTTTTGTACTGTAAAGAGAAGTTCCCTGAGTGCTGGCTGTACCTGGCCCAGGTATAGCACTTATGAGATGCTCAGCATGGGATTAAGCAACCAAAGGTGTGCTGGCTCTGGCCTTAGGTGAGTCATCTCTCTGACCACCATCTTGGCAACCTCACTTATCAAGTCGAGGGGTACATATGACGACTAGGCACGACCTCAAAAGGTCAGAACTTCTTTGGCATCAAGGAAAAGAGTAGGATGAAGCCCCACAGGCAGTCTTCTGCCCTGTCATTGTCTTGCCATGCCACAGACTTTCTTAGGAGTGAGACACTGCAGGGAGCACAAAAATCTTTACAAAGCATTGCTTTCTGCCACCACAAAAATTTCACAGAAAATGCCCACATGTGCAGAAGTGACTAAAATTGTCCCTTGGTGAGATAGTGTCCTGGGTCTGGGAGGAATTTTATCTTAGGAAAAACTGTACATGGTAAAGTACATTAACTATATTTTTAATTTTAAACATATACATTCACAGGTTTTCACATTCGATGCACAGATATAGTTGCTACCCAATCAAAATACAGAATGACTTCCAGCAACCCAAAAGTTGCTACTAATTTCTATTTATTTATTGAAAGGAACAGTTAGCACTTAAATGTTTTTGACCAACTTTACATGTTTATAGGTAATGTGAACATCTATTTTGAAGACAACAATATGCACTATAATAACCATTGTTGAATTCTTATCTTATTTTTTGAAATTCTATATTTTTTCTCCTCTTTAAAAAAAACAATTTATTCTCTTTAAAATGAACAAAAAAATCTCCCCGTGTTCTTTGTATTGGTCAGCTTTCTATGCTGGGACAAAATACTTGACACAAGCATCTTAAAGGTGGAGAGGTTTATTTTGTCTCAAGTTCTAGTCTTTGGTCAGAAGAGTTATTATTGTGGAGGGAAGCTGCTTGACTTATGACACCTCAAAAGCAGAGGGCAAAAGGAAGTCTGACAGGAAAGGCTCAGGGACCAGGTATAGTTCCCAAGGCCACACCCAGTGACTCACCCAGACACACCCAAAAGTGTGCTTCACTAATCTCCTAGGTGTCTGTAACCAATGGAGTTGACAAATAAGATTAACCATCACCCACTTTCCTAGTCAGAAAACAACCTTCTCCCATGCATAAAGGAACCAACACTCAGATTTCTACCATGATTAGCTTTATCTGTTCTAAACTTCATCGAAGTGAGATTATATGATCTTCCTTTTTGCATTGTTTTCCTGCTTAGTAATTCACAAGAGATCTGTCCATTTTATTGCATGTGGGTCATCATTTCTGACTATGTCTTAATCTGTTTGCGTTCTTATAACCAAACAGGTGGCTTATAAATAAGGGAACTTTCTCAGAGTCCTGGAGGCTGGGAATTCAAGATCAAGCTACTATCAGACTTGGAATCAGATGAGCATCTTTTTTCTGGCTCATAGAAGGCACTTTTTCACTGTGTTCTCAAATTGTGGAAAAGGTAACAGAGCTTTCTGGGGCTGCTAAGTGTTCTAATCCCAAACATCCAACCTCCAACATCACCATATTGGCAATTGGGTTTCAACATATGAATTTGACGCTCAGGAGACAAATACCTAGACCTTATTTGGTGGTATTTCATTCCTGACTATACCTTAATTTATTGATTAATTTTCTGTTGATGAACATTTGGTTTATTCAAATTTAAGGCACCTATTTGTGAAACTATGCATTGTTTCCACCTATGTTTGTGGGGACATGAACTATATTCTCTTAAATACAGATCCCAAGTGAGATCGCTGAGTCAGAGGGTAAGCAGATGCTTGATGAAGCAGTTATTATTCAACAGTTTTCCAAAGCAATTGCACAAATGTTAATCCCTGTTGAGATTTTAAAGATATATGCTTGAACAACTACACAATTAGAGCTAATGAAAACTTTGTAGATATAACTATAGATTCTCATTTTCCTCAAAATATAATCTAAAACTTACATTAAAAATTGTACTTAAGATGTTGGTCACAACATTTTATATAAGTAGTTGTAAATTTTAGAAATGCCCAAGCCATTAAAATTATTAAATAAATTATTAGCCTTCTAGAAAATAGTTAGTCTTCATTTCTAAGAGAGGTGTGGGGATAATGTCTTTTATTTGAAATGAAGGGACAATAATATCTCAGGATGAAACATGTTGTGCCCGGTGAGATCTCAACTCTACTGACTAACCCAGAAAACAGGCTCTGGAAAAGTGGGTCTGAATATTAAGTCTGTATCTCTTGGTGCTGAGATACAGGTGACAGGAACTCATTCTTATCAATTCCAAAATTAGAATATATTGCTCTCATAATCAGATAAAAGTAAAAGTATATGCAAACAGGCAAAGCCCTACTTTGATAACTCACTGCATGTTAAATAACACTAAAACGACCACATTTCCCTGCCCTCCTCCTTACTCCTAATTCTGCTGTCAGCCTGAGTTGTATTGAGAGACTGGAAGGAAGCATGCCAGAGCATTTGTTGAGGTTCTTTGTAATTTTCCATACTTTCCAAATGATCTCTAGCAATCCAGTATTTCTTTCATGATTCGAAAATGAAGAATATGCTTTAAGAAAGTTTTTCGTTGAAAAGCAGGATTTAGAGAATGATCCTCCGGTCTCCCAACAGAACTGAGAGGGCTTTGTCTTCCCTACAGGATCAGGCCAGAGCGCGGCTATTTTTGTCTAAGACATCACCACAACTGACGAAGCTCGGCCACATGGTGTGCACGTTCTGTGTCTTATGGGCTATTTTTCAGATGTTTAGATGATTGGGCAAACCCCAGGGGTGCTTCACTAGAGGACGTTTGCCCTTAATTTCTAAGGTAAATTTAATGCACATGTATTACCCGTCCCCTTTTCAGTCATCTCGCTTTGAAGTGGGCTTGCTGCTGAGCTGAACGTCAGGGTTCCCCGCCGCTGCCGTGGTTTCCCTAAATCATTGGCTGTGGCTGGCTGGTTGGTGGTTGAAACACAAACAGTACATGGAGGGTGCTACTGGATGTACTCATTCAGCAAATTCCAATAAAGGAAGCCATTTTGTCCCCGGCACAAGGCACATAGCAAGGTCTCCTGCTGATGAAGAGCCCACAGTCTATTGGGAAGGACAGATAGGTGAACAAATAAGCAAATGGTATGTGACAGGCTCAACTAGAAAGCTAGATAGGTGTCATAAGGCCACAGCCAGAGGCTGAACAGCTCAGGAAAATCACCTATGGTCACTCTCTGGACAGAGCAAAAGTACAGTGTCCTGGTCCTGTCTCTCTCCCACTCCATCAGCCCATTTATGCCACACCCAGTGGTGCAGGGACGTGCCCTGCAAATCTCACTCCTTCGCATCGTCTTGTGACTACTTCGATGCTATAGCAGAGCCTCTGGAGTGAGACTACTTGGTCCCCCACAATGTCTCACTGCTGTGTGCATAGTATCCAAAACAAAGCTGAGCCCTGGGTCGGTCAGGGCACCTCCAGAATTTCTATCCAGGAGCCATCTGGAAGCAGCAATCTGCATGCAGTGAGCAGAAGGATGAAACTCAGTTTCATAGCAAGCCTGTTTTAATGACAGCAAGCTTACTTGTCCTGGCTTTGCTGGGGAGACCATGAAAAATTAGGAGAAAAAAACCCCAGTTCAATACACCTCCCTCCAGGCCACCCTTTGTGACATCACTTAGAAGTCCAACAAAGCTCACATTATTTATTTTAAACTTCTAATATAATTAAAAATAATCCAATGGCTGAAGGACATTATGAAAATTATGCTGTATGTTGAATCTTCGCATGTAACAATGCTTTAAAAACAGAATATTACATTATCCTGTTAGTCACAGAATAATTCCAGTATTTTTAAAAAGTTGAGTTTCAGTGAGTGTACCTTGGACAGTATGTTCCAGTAATGGGATATAAACTTAAAATGTATTCCAATTATTTCTCCCCATGCTGTAGGCAACTTCATGTGGAGCACATTCACTCACCCTCAGTCTAGCCACATGAGATCCAGGCTAACCCATCCCCATGTCCCACGGCCCACCTCACCATGCTGTCTATGAACTCTTCCTGGGACATAGTAGCTGCTCATCCAGTGGCTAAACAAATGCATGAATGAAGAAGTTGATGAACGAAGGCTTAATTTTTCTGCTATCAGCCTATACTACTTTGATAGAGCTTTTGAATGTTTTCCCTCTTCCTGTCCCACCTCTTGCACTCACCCAGAACTGTATCTCATCCTGCACTGGTAGACCCAAGGACAGGCTTCAAATATTAAGGCTTCAGGCTAACAAAATAGCCTCAGTGGACTAAGTGCCTACTTTTGCAAGCACATAGACCAGGGTTCAATCCCTGGTCCCAAGGTGTGCTGAGCCAGTGACTGAGTCCGGGCATGACGGTACACAACTGTAATCCCAGCACTGGGGAGGCTGAAACCAGGAAGATCACTACGAGTCTGAGATATGTAGTGAGATCCTGTACCAGATACATAATTTTTTTTTAAAAAAAAAGTGATATCAAATATTAAGGCTTCAAGGGTAGAAAGGGTAAAGAGCTTAGTCTCCGCATCTTTAATTTTCTTTGAGCACTTCGGTTTATTGCTTGCAGTGCCTACTCCCTTCCAAGGTCCAGCGAGTTCTTTGGCTGGTGGGATCAGCTTTTGTTCTGTGGGTCCCTGTGGGCATCTTTATAAAAAATCCTGAGCCTGGGGATCGACAGCGCTTCTCTCTTCTGACCAGTCTGGCAGGATGTGGTGATTGTCTTTGCAGTTTGCTCCCCAGACTCAACTCTGTCTCCATTTAACTGTTTCCACATCGGACGCCCTGGGCTCCCACACTAAACCACCCACTCTAGGAAACATCTCTCATATGGAAAGTCATCTTCCGATGTCCTCTTGCTGATGCCTGCATCTGCCTTGCCATTTATTCCAAGTGTAGGTGGAGATCAGAGGAGTTACCTGCTTTTCAGAACAAACGGGGAAGCGGAAAACTCCAAAACAAAAACATGTAGTGTATTTATGTAAGGTGTGGAAAGAAGGGTGGCTGGCTCTGATGCTGTCTCTGTGGGAATTTATGTGAGATTCACATGCCTTACCCTGTGGAGGAAGAGGAGGTCTAGGGCTGAGCTGAGAAGGAGCCCAGAGTTGTGTTTGGCTGAGCATCAAGGTGTCGCAGTATGGCCCGGCTGGGCTTCATCTCTGTGACTGCTGCACAGAAGCCAACCTCATCCCCCCTCCAATATTGCCCAAGCCTTCCAGCCCTGCACCTTAGTTCACACAGGTCACCTCACATTTCCACTTTCCATTTTAGTTAGAACTTGGGAATGACAAGCCACAACCCAGGTTTAAAGGAGACATGAGGAAGAACAGGCAATTTCAAGATATAAGGTCTTTGGTCCTATGTTAATTTTCTAGGGTTGCAGAACAAAATAACACAAATTCAATGGTTAAAAATAAAAAACTCCTTATTCTTGTACAGTTCTGTAAGCCAGATTTCTGAAATCAAAGTGTCAGTAGGGCCACACTTCCCCTCCAGGAGCTGGACCCCTTCCCTGGCTCTTCAGCATCTGGTAGTGGTGGCAGTCTCAGTGCTCCTGGGCTGGTAGTGGCATTGTTCTTGTCTGCCTCTGTTGTCCCTGGCATCCTTCCTTTGCATGTCTGTGTGTCTTTGTGTCCTTACACAGCACAGTATCAATTGCATTAAGAATCTACTCTGATGACTTCTTATTAACTTAATTCCATCTGCAAGGACCTTATTTCCAAATCAGGTCAAATCCACAGGTACAAGGGGGATTTATATCCTTTAGTGTATCATTCCTGAAAAATTAATTCAACTCATAACATATTCTATTCACTTTCAAGACTCAGAATCATAGGCCTGGGCAGTGATCCTTGGTGCTGCAGCAGGTAGAGCCTTTCCTTCCTGCATTCCCTCAGGAGTCAGTCTCCATGACCTACCCTTTGCTCTTGGCTGTCTTCCACCTCCATGAACAGATGCCCCTGCCATGTGCCACTCTGCCTTGGAGCCAGCTGAGTATAGACTGAAGCCTCAACTAACTGATGGCTAGTGGCCTGTGTCTTCTGCTTCAGAGATGTTATATTTAGAAAAAAAGTAACCAAGAAAAATGTGTGGTGTGTGAAGAAAATGTTATTTGGGTTCATAGTTCTTACTCCGTGCTTTGCACAACTTGTGACTGCAGCTTCTCTATATTTATCCTTTGGTCTTCATTGTGACCTGGCCTTAAGAAGCCTTATGCAGAATCTAAGATTCAGTGGAGACACCAGCACAAACTCATGATGGCTGGCCAGGAAAAATCCTGGGTCATGGTTTTCCTGGGACCCCTCAGTAGTGTGTGTCATTCTGCCTGCCAGGCATGGGGGATTCTCTGACTAGTTTCTTAGGATATTGCTGAATCCACAAAGTGGACTCCTCAAGAGTGGCATGTCCATGTGGCTTGGGAGAGTCAGACTGATTTCCTCCGCTTAAACTCTATTATTAGTTAATTCCACAAGGAGCAATTCTAATGATTAGATTATACTCATCTCAAGAGTCCTATATTGGGCCCGGGAGATAGCTCAGTAGAATAAGCACTTGCCTGGCAAGCACAAGGTGCTGAGTTCAATCCCCAGTACTAAAAAAAAGGAGTCTTGTATTGTCTAAGGTTCATTAGAGGAACTGACTCAAATATATATAAAAGAGGTGGGCTTGCAATAGCTGCCTGAAGAATCAAGGGTAGAAGAATGCCAAGGGACTGTCTACATGTTCAACATCCAAAGTGTTATGGTTTGTGTCCCATTGTCCCCCAAAAACTTCATGTAGTCATTGGGACAGCTTCTAGAGTTTGTAATTAAATCATGATTCAATGTTGGGATTATGGATGTGAGTTCAACATCCGCCTTGGGGTGGGTAATCTGCACTACAATACAATGAAGGGAGAGATGCTTGTTAGCTGCCTCAGCCACCGGTCCTCCCTTTGCTCTTTGCTGTCTTCCACCACCATTAACAGTTGTCCTCTGCCACATGCCACTGTGCCTAGGAGCCAGCTGAGTATGGACTGAAACCTCTACTAATTGTGAGCTAAATAAACTTTTACTTCCTTAATTTGGGGTGTTGCATATTTTGTCCCAGAAAAGAGAGAAGAATAACTAAGACACAAAGGATCCAGGCAAAAGTTGAAGGCCTGGAGCTCATTGCAGAGTCCTACAGAAGGCCCTATTAGGAAGCTAAATGATCTGCATTGCCAGGCTGAAGAGTTTGTGGTGGAAGCCCAGAGGCAGACACCCAGAGGTAGAATGGCTTGTCCTCTGAAGAGGTAAGACTTCTTTCTTTCCCTTTTTATTCCATGCAGGTTTCAAGGCTAGTGGTTGGTGCTAGCCACATTCTGGTCTTCACTTTTTTTTTGGGGGGGGGGGTAGTGAACTGGGGATTGAACTCAGGATGTTGTGCTTGCCAGGCAGGCACTTATGCTGCTGAGCTATCTCCTGGCCTTCACATTCTGGTCTTTAGTACAGCAATCATCCACACATACCCAGCACTGGGCTAAACCAATCAGCTAGATGTTTCTTTTTCAAGTTGACATCACAATTAACTATCACAAGGCCTAACCACAACACCTGGTCTTAAATAAGTGCTCGATAATGCTAGTCATTAACCTTGCTACTGACAGCGACATGATGCCTCTCAGGGGCCTGAATCCTGTTCTGAGTAGATCCATTCCATTATTCTTCAGGCTGTGTCTTAGTCACTTTTTTCATTGCTAAACAAAATACCCCATACTCCCAGTTAAAGGAGAAAAGGTTTATTGCAGCTCACAGTTTGTAGAGGTTTCAGGTCACAGTCAACTAGCTCCAAAGCAGGTGGCGTGGCAGATGAGCAGCAGCCCAGGCCAGGAAGGAGACAGCAAGTCAGCAAGCAGCAAAGTAGTAGGACGGCAAGTCTACAGCAGCCGTTGGCCCCTCATGTTCTATCCAGACTCGATGCCCATATGGCATGTAGCACTCACACCTGGTGGGGGGGGGGCCTTCCCATTATCCACACCTAAAATTATGCCAAACCAGTAAGTGCACTAACTTAGAATCACACATCCTCAACTCCAGCATCATACACTTAATCTCAGCATTGCATACTTAGGTCCAGCCAACCTCCGAAAAGCCCCACCTATGGCCACAGGAAACCAACTTTGGGGGAACATTTATACACAAGCCATAACAGGCTGCCTGTCTGTTGTTTCTCTATGGAGCATATCTGGGTCCTTATTCTCCTGGGATCAGTCCTCCCCTGTCCTCTAAACTTCCTCTACCTGCCTGGACATGCTCTTACTATGACTGCCCCAGATTGAGGCCTTAATCTATCTTCCTCAGTTGGCACCCCACTTAGAGATTTGGATCAACTCGTCCATATAACAGCCCCCATTTGGCCCAGAGAATAAATTATGCCTCCTGCCTCTTCATGTACATGTGAGGTGCTTAGCCAAGAATGTGCTGGATGTTTCCATGGGCCTGGGAGGTGGCCAAGAATCTTGAATCTGGAGCATGTGCACTGGGGTCGGGCTCTGGCAGCTGCAAGAAGCTGTCTGCTGGAGAATCTATTACTCTAAACTGACTGGCAGAGTCTGAATGAGGGCCCCAAGCCACGCCCATTCTTGCAAGCTGACTTAGAGTAAGTGAACTTTAAAGCTACAACCATCTCAAAAAGCTAAGTAGACACAGCACTAGTGAATTCTCTGTACAAGGAGGAAGTTTTCAGGTTCCCTCAGTATTGATAACCAGCTGATCCTTCAAGGTTAGCTCTTCTGTCACCCCTTCAATTTTGCTTATCCATCTAATACTTTAGAATTTTTTCCAGGTGAGAAACATAGCCAGACACTGGAAATCCAAATTGAAAAGCTGCTATTTATTAAATACTTACCTTGTGCTAGCAAGAGAGCTTATATCATCCCTTCAATTTTAATAAGATGCAAAAATTGAGGCTTATTCAGGTCAATGTACTTGCAACTCCTCAGCTAGAGATGTCTTATTGTCATCCCTTGCCCCCTTGCTATTATTCCTATGAATGAAACACCATGCTTGCAGAAGGTTCAATCTCATGGAAGATATGCCATAATGAAATATCTGATCCCCATGAGTTAGGCGGTAAGAACATGGAAATAGAAAACCTTTCTCCTGTGCCAGAGATAAAGAGCCAGTAAAATTCCTAGACAGTACTGCTTCAACACTTCACTGTGCAGATGGGAGAACAGTCACTGAGTCACATTTGAGCAAAATACCAGACGGATACAACTAAAGCAGGACAGATTTATTTTGGCTCTTGATTTTAGAAGCTTTGGTACTAAGTAAGCCATTGCTTTAGACTTGTGATGAGGCAGAATATCATGCTGAAGGGCCCACCTCATGCAGTCAGGAAACAGACCAGAAAATGAAAGAGCAAGAGAAGGAAGTGGTCAAGGATAAGAATGTGTCTTTCTGGATTACACCTCTGGGACCTATTTCCTCCACTAATGCCCCACCTATGGACATGTTCAGCTAGGCATTCATCAATGGACCAACCCACCGATGAGGTCAGCACCTTCGTGATCCGATCATCTCTGTAGGCTCCACATCTGAACACTGCTGCGCTGAGGATAAAGTTTTAACACTTGAGTCTTTGGGGGAATGCTTCATATTTAAACAACAGCTTTCACTAAAAGGGATGGAGGGTTCACAGTGAGTACATCGAAGACGGAGGACCATAGTTCAGTCAGCTCCTACTCAGACCATACAGCCCATCCCCACTTATCCTTTCTATTCCTGGGTTGTAGGAAGGGGTGAGATAGGATTAGGATTATCTGATTTAGCAAAACAGGGTACCCAGCTCAATTTGAATTTTAGATGAACAACAAATAAAATTTTGTTTATGCATCTCTTAAGCAACCTTTATGACATATTAATACCAAAAATATTTGTTATACATTTGGAATTCAAATTTATACAATTTTAAAAAAATTATTTGTGCAACAGGGTCTTGCTAGGCAGTTCAGGTTGTCCTTGAGCTCACTTTGTAGCCCAGGCTGGTATTGAACTTGTTTTTTTTTTTAATTTTTATTTTTTTGATAACAATAAAATTCTTCATAGGGAAATTTGCATGGGTTTAGCTACACAATTTCTGTACAAGTATAGGCAGACATCATCAGATTTATACTAACACATACATATGTTATATTTATGTAGTATTTCAAAGCTTGTAGACCAAAAATGTTATTTTTTTTCAATAATACACTGCATACATTCTTCCCAGTGGTTAATT
>NW_004524670.1:7996567-7998491 GCF_000260255.1 Octodon degus
GTACTGAAGTTCAGGTGCAGCTCTACAGAGTTTGGACTTATCCAGCTGCGTCTGGCTTAGGTCTGGCTGCTGTGCTCAGCTCCTTCCTGCTGTGGACCAGGGCTAGGACTGGGTCTGGGCGTTTCCGGAACTCAGCAGAAATTCCTACTGGGTGGGAGGGGTTGGGAGTTAAGGCGGAGTGGTGGGGGGTGGCCTGAGGGGGTGGGAGAGGGTCCCGCCCACACTGCACCTGGGCTGGGACTGGTCCCGTCAGCGCAGGCTAGCAGGAAGCTCTCCACACACTCACCGGACCTGGGCTAGGACTGGGTCGGGATTCCCGGAAGTCGGCAGAAATTCCTACTCGGCAGGAGGGGTGGGGAGGTTCGGGGGAGTGGTGGGGGGTGGCCCGAGGGGTGGGAGAGGGTTGGTATTGAACTTGTAGTGATCCTCCTGTCTCAGCTTCCCGAGTGCTGGGATTATGGGCATGTGTCACCACACCCTGAAAATTTTTGTTTTATTTGGCACCTGTTCTTGGGATGGACCTTCTGAGAAATCAGGACCTTGCGAAGGGGTTTAAACTAAGCAGTCCTTCAAAGGATCTACAAACTGCAGTACAGGGTTTCAGGGTAAATCCTGAGGGGATTGGACTGACCATGTCAGATGCAAAAGTTACATTTCTTGTTATATAGGTCTTGCTTTATCTTGGTCTTAACCATCCAGCAGAAAAGTATAAACATAAGATATAAAGAGTAAAGTCATATTATTATGCTGAGCTGTAAAAAGCTCAAGTCAACAACTTCCAATATTGCCAGTCCTATGGATAACCCACTACTATTATGGGCTACTGGACTATATTGGATTATTTTGCTGAATTCATGCACCTACAATATTTAAATGGCAATCGAATAACCATCTCTGACACAACTAAACAAAAAAGGGGGATACAAATGAAATTTTGTATCTGTATATAGAAAATAGGACAGATATGCAGCTACTTTCTCTTAATTCAATGAGAAGAAAGATTTGTACTAATAGTGTTTGGACAGGATATCATATCTACCTCTTTACTTTGAATAACCAATACAAAGATAACAATATGTGATATATTAACTAATTAAACCATCCTACTAATCGGTTTTGAAACTGTCTCACTGCTGTTTCTCAATAAAATTAATAAAAAAGTAAAAATAAAAATAAAAATAAGCAGTCCTGGGTTGAACACAGACAACATTACCCTTTCTCTGACTTCTCAGTGATTAGATATGACAGGTTCGGACCCTAGTACAAATTGCTGAATTATTATGGTGGTCATCTAATATGACTGATGGCCTTAAACTAACAGCTTATCTTCCCAGAGACCACCTCCCCCTTCCCCCCTGAGCCTGTTCTTCTCCAGTGTAGCCCAAGGTACAATTTCCTTTCACCTTTCCTGCCACCTCAGGGAAGACCCCAGTTAGTTTCTCAGGTATATCGAAACATTCCCTTCAAACTCCACACCTAACAAAAGGCCACAAAAGCCTCAGCCTCCCTCTGTTCCAATCCAGAGAATTCCTTATCTTCCCCAAATTCTCTCCCCATCCTCCAAGATAATAAAGCCCTGTTCCCTTTTTCCTTCTGCCTGTTTCTCTGCTGTGCAGGTCACATAAAATCTATTAATCTATCAATATCTTAGGCTCAGAAATGGTCTAAGACCTCAGAATGAAAGAAAATGTAGCAACCTAGGCTTTGCACAGCAGGAATCTGCCCTTCCAGGGAGTCAGAGGACACTATCACCCAGAAGTCTGAGAATCTTTCAAGGAAAAGAAAGTTTTGGCAGTCACAGAAGTTGTAGCCAAAGTCTCCAAAAGAGTTAGCCCAGAGGAAGCGAGACTCACCAGGGCAGAGGCCTGCTGGACAAGGGGCTCTGTCAAGAAGAAATGATCAGAAGGATCATTTTGCAGTGAAA
>NW_004524670.1:7998592-8013857 GCF_000260255.1 Octodon degus
GGATAGATATGCAGCTACTTTCTCTTAGCTCAATGAGAAGAAAGATTTGCACCAATAGTGTTTAGAGAATATATCATGTCTGCATTTTGTACTATGAATAACTACTATGAAGACAACAATATGCAATGTACTAATTATTGTAACTGTCCTACTAACCTGTTTTAAAACTGTCTCATTGCTATTTCTTTCTCAATAAAATTAATTTTTAAAAAGAAGAAATGATCACTGGGATGGGGGCATAGAGGTAGCAGGAGCACTACAAGCAGGGGGGACACGCACCAATCATTGCTTTTAATTCTAGCCATCATACTAGCTTGCTATAGTGAAATATTTAAAAGCAAGGAAGAGAAACCAAGATTTGCTGTAAAATTTCAAGTTACAGTAGTGTCACTTTCTAGCATGTGACCTGGACATATTTAGAAAGTGTTTCTAAGATTTTTCTCACCCTAAAGTGGGATGCACAGAGCTGCTGTTCACATCAGCTAAGAAAACAAGGGTCTCACTTTATAAAGCACTGGTAGGAAGGACAGCGCTCCCTGCAGCTCAGGAGGGGTCCACCACAGGAATGTTGAGTTTGTACTTCCTCTCTCTCCTCATCGAAAACAGGTCAGGTTCTTAAAGCCCATTTGTGAACTAAATCCTCTGTCACTTTACCATCCTTTCTTCTTCTTTTTAAAATTTTTTATTAATTTTAATGATATACATTTTAATGTTATACATAAACAGGAGGGACTTAAGCATCAACAGTTCCTGGAAATGAATGCCCACTAATACAGAAAACAACTTATTAGCTGGCTTGTAGGTGACACAGCTCGTTACTTTGGGGCCAATTGCTGTCCTGGACTCCAACGTTCATGGGGCAACTGTGGGGATCTTGGCCTCATGGCATGTGCTGAAACACACAGGCTATTGGGAAAATCAAATATTAAACCAATAGTCATGCAATTAAATAGGCAATTACACATTATGCTAAGTCACAATGTGTAATAAATAACCAAGCCTCTAAAAGGGCAAAACCCGAGGGAGTTGGGAAACAGTGGGCCAGAAGGCCTCCTGCGGAAGGAGCACATAGGTGGAAACACAACATTCGAGCCAGAGCAAGGGGAGGCAGTTAAGCCAGAGAAGGGCCATCTGAAACCTCTATCATACACCACCATCAAGTTCAGCTCAGGCAGAGGGAGAGAGATGTGAGACTAAGTGGAGAGTTACACAGAAGGAGGCCCGGTGGTCCTCAAGACTGACTTCACCTAAGAATCATCAGCAGGTTGCCGTGGAGAGTATCGGTGCCCAAGTACCACAGGCAGGGATTGGAACAGTTGATCTAAAGTGGGCTCTGGCCAGAGGAATTACCTCTACCAACCCCACTGATACTATGAAACAGGCTATTGGAAAAAGCAAATATTATGGCAGAGAGCCATTAGATGAGACCTTTTAGAATAGGATAAGAGGTTTAAATTTTCTTTGAACAGGAAGACAGTGTTTATTTATTTTTGATAGTAAGCATTTTAAAGCAAGAGGTGAGGCAACATCAGATGTGTACTTTCAAGGGTCACTTAAGATGCTACATAGAGATCAAAGTGGGGAGAGGGATGCACAGTCCAGGTGAGAATGTGGAGGCTGGTGGGGTGCAGCAGAAGGAAAGAAGCAGCTATGGAGAGGAACTGCTGGCTCTCAGCATAGCCCCCAGGCTGAGCCTTGGCAGGGACTCATCCTGCAGACGAGCCCTGTACCGGGGAGACCCTCAGCACGCAGCAAGCCTGAGGTGGAGCCCACTCAATCCAGAGCCGAGGCTCTTGTACTACCCTGCCCGTTCAGTGGCCTTCATTATGAATGTTCTGTCTGTGGTCAATGGAAAACTCTCTAAAACATTGTGAATTTGCGTTTTGCTCCAGAACCCCAGCATCTGCTCTCTAACTGGAAAAAAGGCATCAAAGAAGCCAAGCTTCCTGCTTTTCAGAGATTTCTAATTTTACCCAGTCAGGCCCTGTACGTAACCTTGCTGGTTATTGTCCAGGCGCTAAGAAACTTGTTTTACCTGTAACTGCCTTTTTAAGAAAAAAAAAAAAAAGTCTGTGTTTATGTTGTCGAAGGAAAATAATTAGTTAGAAAGGCTTCACTTGATATAATTCCATAGATATTACATCACTAGCTAGTTACAAAAATAATCAAATATGTCTCATAAAGATGACTTAATTTCACAAATGAGTTGTACTCAAGTAAATATTTACTTCTCAATGCAATTTTGTTGAAAAACCTCTCAGAACACTTTCATTAGGCTTGCATGATATGTAGGCTGTGTAGTTATTAAGTCATTATTCAAGGGATGATAATTTTTAAATAAAGAGAAACTTATGCTTTCAATGCATCCAACATTTATTTAGAGCAACTTACATGCCAGGACTTGAGATGACTAAAATTCCCTTGATTTGTGGCACTGATATTTAGCGTGCACGCACAAGCGTGTGCCCGTGTACACACACACACACACACACACACACACACACACACACACTCCACAAACAAGTTAAAAATAGACCCAAGATCTCTTTCCTTCCCCCTATTTTAACCACTCCAAATTGGGCCAATTTCTCCTTAGATTTTTTTGCATTGGACTTTAACAACTAATCCCAATTTTGTCATCTTTTGATCCAATTTCTGTATACCAGTCAAATAAATTTGGTAAAAATTAAACCACATTATGACATTCACTTACTTAATGCCTTCCAGTGAGTTCTTAGGATCTTTTAAAATAAGGCCTAAGCTCTTTGCCATGGGCAGGAAAATCTCCAGGCCTTAACTGCTGCCTACCTCTCCCATTCCTCATGTGCCACTGTCTCCTGTACCCTCCCCCACTCTGTCGCCTGTGAAGCACACCGGGTACATCATCCTCACCTGGGTACCCAGGCTCTCACTCCAGGAATTCTGCTCTTGCTCCTCTTTGTCCTGAGCATGCTTTTCTCCAGATCTGTGCATGGTTGGCTGTCGCTACTAAGATCTCAGTAGTTTCACTTCTGAGAGTTTCCTCTCCCTCCCCACTCTATCTGTCACGTGGCCCCAGTGTATTTGACTCTGGACACTTACTTCTCACTCTTTCAGATGGAGTTGCTTCTTTGTTAATTACGTGACTTCACTCCTCCCTCCACCCTGTGGACAAATTTTTCCCTGGGAGGGATCTGACTTGGCTTGATCGTGGCCATATCTCCAGATTTAGTTGGTCTGGGGTCCATCATCGATGTTCAGTAGAATTTTTGAATGAATAAATAAAGATGTGCCTATGCCACAAACAGCATTAATTTATTTAATTACATTGAAAACAAGGCACTCTGGAACACATGCTTTAAGGAGCGTGAAACAGCCCTGCATGCTCCCCCTTCTTAACATCGCCTTCTTCCTCCTTGATCATTACGGAGTCCTTCTGATTGACTCCCTGACTCCCTCTACTCCGTTAACCGCAGTGCAACAAGGACACAATCCTGTGATCATTGTCTTCAGCGATGAAACATTATCTTACCTAGTCCTCATGCAAAGTAGCTCAAGTTCTGGCTCCGACACAGCTCCTCAGCTCTGTTTCTTTCCCTCTCTTGGCTCATGTATTTCACTTCTCTGAAAGAAAGAGAGTAGCAGACGCTGCTCTCCCTAGTTCAGGATTTGTTTTGTGTTACTAACATAAAGTCAACCCAGTCTTCCTTTCCATTCTCCATTTTTTATTCTGGATAACCACAGTGCTTGTTCAAGTCTCAGCCCAGGTGACGGCTTTTAGAAAATCGTTACCATTTCCTCACTTCTCCTTTTACCCCACTCCGTGTTGCTCCTTCCCCTTTGCTCTGAAATGTCTGGGTGCTCACCTAGGGCTCCATCTTACGGCTGAATCTATCTGACTGTTTTTGTCCTGTGGTAGCTCTGCTTTCATCAACAGATCAGAAACTGCAAGAGGCAATCTGACTTTTTTGATCTCTGTCAGCATCCTTAGCATCTAAGCTATGTGCCATAAGTAGCTGCAGAAAAAGCAATTGAAATACTGTACAGAATAGAACTCTCAGGGGCAAGGAAGGGGAGAGAAGGATCAGGGAGGAGGCCAAGTTGGTGAGAGAGGGTTGGAGTCCAGAAACCAGAAGGGCAGACTGGTTGAAGGCCATTCCCAATTCAAAAGCTCTGAAAAGTGAAGCCTCCTCATACTGCTTAGGTGTCAGGGCCTCACTTGCACTACAACTTGGTGTCAGCATTATTATTATTGTTTTTTATTAGCATAGGAAGAATTTATTAAGATAAAGAAAGCTTCTGTCTGAGAGGGATAGTGGAGGCCTGGAAAGTGGGTTGCCCACAGTGCTCATGCTGTACTATAAAATTTTACTGCATTTATTTACAGGGTATTGTCTTTGACTACACTGGAGATATCTATAATATACACTATATGAATTCTACTACATTTTAAAAAATGTATTTAGTACAGGGTCTACAGACTGTCCAGGGTCTCACTACATAGATAGGACTCATAGTGATTCTCCTGTTTACAGCCTCCAGTGTTGGGATTACAGGTGTGTGCCACCACGTCCAGTCTTAATCTCCATCTCAGTGCACCCCGGGTGCAGGGGCAGCACAGCACAACAGGTATCGAACCCCAGCCACTGCATCCTGCCAAAGCAGGTGCTTTATTCTGCTGAGCTATCCAGCCAGCCCACTACTACATTTTTTAAAATCCAAAATGGATCAAGATGACTGCAAACCACATCTGGTCCTGGGATTTTATGTTATTTTTATTTATTTATTTTTACGGTACTGGGAGATTGAGCTCAGGACCTTATTCTTGTGAGGCAAGGGCTTATTCTACTGAGCTAGCTCCCCAGCCCAGGCCCTGGGATTTTAGATGAAGGGTTATAACCCAAATTTGAGCTGTCTTAAGAACTGAACAGGAAACTAGAAGGTGGAACTGTTCAGGAAGGAACAGAATGTGCCAGGGAAAAGCTGCTCACACGCTTAGGAATGGCCATTTGTCTGAAGTCATCCCAAAGACAAACATTTAAATTTATAGGAAGATAATACTAGAAAGATTTTTGGGCCTGATAAGGTCCTCTCAGAGGGCTAAATTTTACAAGAGACAGGAAGCCAGTAAAAGGTTTTTAGCAGACAAGGAAGGGCAGACAAAGCAGCTTATTCTGGAAACAGCCTGCACTCATCTTAGTGACATTGAACTACATACTCCAAGCCTCAGCTGCTTCATCTGAGAAGTAGGGATAATTTCAAATGCAAATCAAATGATGAGTGCATGTAAGCTTACATCCTACAGTGCAAAGTGCTTTTAAGATGTAGATAAAATTGCCAGCTGGTAATGAGAACTAAGGATGGAGGGGAGGGCAGGATTTCAGAGTTGAGTGTTTCCCACGCTGAGCTTGTAGGATGTCTAAGTGGCAATGACCAATGGCCAGGTGGAATTGTGACTGTAAATGGAACAGAGAGACAGGAATTGGCAGCTGTCTGTGAGGAGCTGAGTATGGATGCCCCAAAAGCACTGGATCATTGTACTTCAAAGCAACGTGAGCTTAATCACACAAATGTCTGTCCCAGACATCAAAAAGGAGTAACTGTCCTCTTTCATTTACACAAACTATAACAGCTACATCTCCAAATTTTAGCTTTGTTTGAGAAAGAAATAAAGAAGTAATAGCTGGGAAATATAAAATCTTTCAGAGAATATATTATTAAAAATCTGAGCAAACCCTTGATGCAGAGAACCTGCTGCTGAGTTATTTGTATTTTCTTGAAAAAAAAAATCATAGGAAGTCAGCAGATAATAAAGACATTGTTGGAATTTGTACCTGGATATTTTTCCTCAGTGAAACCAATGAGGATTTGTTTTGGCTATGAACTGTATTTTCTTCTAATAATTTTTAAAAATGTTTCTTGCAAACTATGTCTTTGAGAACACATTGAAATTTAACAGGCAGTCATAACTGGAAGGCCTATTATATATCAAGAACCAACTATTTTATTTTATATAAGTATTTTATAGGTAGAGATTTTATAGGTGGAGATTGTGGTCCAAGACCTGCCTATCATTACACCGTTAGTCATTATAAAAGCATGGTCCAGACACTCTAATGACACAATAGACTATGTGTTGGAGAGAATGGTACAGATCTGGACAGAAGTCAAATGGTGTCAAAAATCCTTTTCCCCAAACCTAAAACTGGTCAGGAATTTCTATTCTTTTCCATATGTCAGCTAGCTTCCCCTGGCACCTCATATAACCATGCTTCTAGTGGATTCCTTTCCTCCAATTTGTGGCTTTCTTCTAAACAGCAGCTTCTTGTCCAGACATTCACCTCTTGTAGGTCTAGAACATCCACCCATAGCAATGATGATGTGCTAGGGTGGACACTGAGAGAATCCCAGAGCATTGTCATCTCCCACCATGGCATGACATGTCATTATCAGCAATTCCTCCTGCCCCACATTGCTGTGATGAGGATGTGGATATTCAACACACGGAGTGTTGAGTGCTCATCTGGCGCCACTGAGGATGTGTGCAGAAGGGTGAGTGGCTGTGCCTGCTCCAGCCAAGAGAACTGGCCAGTCAGGGAGTCTGAGCTGATCCCAGTCAGGACAGCTTATGAGAGCCCGTATGCAGTCATGAAAGGCAAATTTCAAGACCTATCCCCAAATGTCAATTTAAGGAGGGAAAACACATCTGACACCAAGACAGCAGGACAGGCAAGGCCCCAGAGTGCCTCCAAGGTGGCTTGAAAGGCCTTTAGAGCACATTTATTTTAATCTAGAGAAATAGTACAGGCTGAGTAAGAGCCAAAAGAAGATAGAAGAATGGGCAATTGTAGGACGGCTTGAAACTGAGTGCTGGCTTTGATTTGTTTCTGACAGCTTCTTTCTTCCGGGCCCTGGGGCTGTTCTTACACATGAGACTACCATGGCAGAACATGAGCAGAGATCCATCAATGTGTCTTTTTCTCTCACCCAATCTCTTTCTCAAGCAATGATATGAGAAAGCCAGTGCAGCCGATTAGGGCTGGTTGATTATATCTTCCAGGTTACACAAAATCAGTCTGAAGCCAAGTCCTTATTAGCACTGTTTCCAGATACTGAGCCAACTAGAGCTAGCCCCCTTGGCACATACATCCATATCCACAAGATCTGCACACAGCACATGACCACACACTCGCTACATTTGTGTACAGGGATATCTTTAAGTTGTATAATAAGTCACTAATCCATTTGCTTCATCAATAGGCATTTATTGCATGACAGTGTTTGCTCAGAGTACAAAGAAATCATAATGAAATGTTTACAGAGTTGTGCTCCCATTTTGAGGAAACTTAGAGGGCTTTTGCTATTGTTGCTTTATTGTTTTTTTTTTTTTCCTCTCTTAATCTCCTTGATGGGATGACAGAATTGAGTTTCTAGTCCTCTGCTGGTCTTTGTCTTCTAATTTGATGCCCTAGTCATTTTCTCTTGCTGAACCCTTGCAGCTTACAAGAAGGGAGCTTAGTTTTGGCTCTGAGTTTCAGAAGTTTCAGTCCACGTTCCACACTCACACACAGAAAAAGGCCTGGGGGAAGGGCCTGCCACCAAGGAAAGCTGCTCACGACATGGTGGCCAGGAGGCAGAGAAAGAAAGGAGAAGTGGGGAGAGAGATACGCTCTTCCAGGTCACCCCACCATCCCCTACCTGCCAACAGTACACCCAGCTGCTGAATTCAAAGACCCCTGCCTCCACCCCTGAGTGAAGCATCTGCATGATCCAACCTTCCTCCAAAAGCCCTGCCTCTGAGCACATGAAAATTTGGGCATAAATCCCATAACCAAACCACACTTGGTGTATCCTTTGTCACATCTCACAATTTCAAGTTGATCCCTTACTTTGCCCAGGGATGTTTAAGGTTTGCTTTTTCCATTTCTTTTCAGTGTTATATCAAATCTTCCTTGTCCATCACACAAATATCAGTCCTTTGTAGCAGCACTCTCTTTGCCCTTCCTCTTCTTAGTATTAAACATCAATAATATCTTCCTCCATGCCCCATAAACACCTCTGACATCATGTTTTTCTTATTTGGATGTATTTGATTCCATGTCAGCTGTGAAATTTCACTTCTCTCTGAAGTTCAGCCCCCACTCCAGGGCCTGGTGCACAGTGGGTGGTGAATAGATGTGATCCCATATAAATTCAATCAGGCACAAATGTGCTTGCTTTGTTGAAGTCATTGTCTAGTATAAGAGTGCCATCCAGTAGTGCAATCACCTCGGAGTGGGGGAAAGTCCCTCACCTTGGCACAAGAATCTTGCAGAGATGTATGAGTTAGCAGCCATTGATGTTTTGAGCTTGTGTTAGTCACAATGGGGCCCAAACTCAGCCCCAGAATGGGAGGACAATAATGAGTGGATTGGATGACTTACACAGGCCTGGTTTGCTTCATGTTCAGCCTGAACCAGTTTCCATGCATGTTAGAAAAATAAGGGCAAATATTTAGGCAATGTTGCAATCCAAATAAAACAGAAATGCTTTGTGATGTATGTGGGGGTCAGTGAGGGAGCATATAGCATGCATACCAGATGCTTGCCTCAGGGATCGTGCAGAGAGCAGCTCGGTGGCTTGAAATAGCCAAGAAGCCCCAAGACAGCTGAGAACCATGTGCAGCTCTTCATGCATCCTGGTTCTGCAGCTCAGCTTACACAGCACAGTGGGGCAAGGCCCTTGCCTTCCCCTAAGGACAACAAGGCTGAAAGGCATATGCAGGGGTTGCTGGTACTGCAAGTATTCTGCCACTACTTACTGCTTCTGATAAAAGTCTCAGCCTGGCAGTTGTCTTCCACTTTATAAAAGGTAGACTCATAGGCCCAAACAGTACACAGCCAATCAAACCTGCTCTGCCTTGAGCTTTAGCTAGGCAGAGTTTATGGACCTGAAAGACATCAGAGACTCAAAAGCTTAATTAGATATGTATTACCCCACTAACTTGTTGTTTATTCAATGGACCTCATTCAAATATGGGAGAAAATTCTGGAAAGGCACCCAAACAAATGGCCTCCCTGACCCACCCCACTGTGCTTTTACAGAAGCCATGAATGAAACAGTTGAGAGGCTAGATGGGTTTTCTTGACTGCAGGAAAATACACTGAGATGCTTTCAAAAAAAGGCTATGAATGGTCAACACTTGACAATTTAGTCTTTCTTCCTAACCGCCATTTCTTTCTTACAGATTCTTCTTGTGAAACAACATACATATATAAGAAGTTGTTTAAACCTGAAGACAGAGTTTCTAAAGTATTGTTGAATGAGGAATTGCCACACACATGAAGACACGGTCACCACTGACTCAGAAGCAACCCTTCCTAACCATGAAGCCCACTCCTCAAAAATCCACATCCGGACACTTACAGAAATAATTCTGCTTATTTTCATTGTTCTAACAGCTTATGCACCTTTTTGGAACAATATGCTCTTTGTTTTTAAAACTTGGTACAAGTGGATTCAAACGTTGTTTTGAATCTCAGTGCTTTTGTTCAATTTGTTGCTTTTAAGACTTTTTGTGCTATTGTATTTATTTGCAGCTGATTTGTTTTTATTGTTACAAAATATTCCTTTGTGTAAATACTCCCTGGCACATCAATCCACTCTATTATTGATAAACATTTGCATTATTTTCAACTTGTGGTAACTGGACCAATGCTGATATAAATATTTGTATGGCTATTTCCTAGTAATACCTAACTCTGCATGGATTTGAGGTATATACACACGTATCCATCAGAGGGCTAGGTAGGCTGTTATGTGCATTTTCAACTTTGATTCACATGAAAATGTTTTGACATAAAATCTGTATTATCAAATATTTAATAATAAAAGGCAAGTTACTTTAAATATATAGAAAATATAAAAAATTTTAATGGAAAGATGATCGCAACTTTATTTGGAGATTTATCTCAGGAAAAGACCATCATAACACTGTGTTTGTTTTAAGATGAAGCCCTTGGGTTTCCAGTACTGTGATGCCTTTGTTGGCTGGTACCATACAGGGGTTCATGAATGGAGACAGTTACTGTCTATTAACTGAAAAAAATGTGTTTTCCTCCTTTAGAATAGTTCTATATAATCCAGTAGAACATGATATTGGCTTTCTACCACTTATCTTGTGCTGTGAATTTTGGATGAATATTGAAAGCATTGAAAGCCATGACAGCAGGAATATATGGAAAAAGCGGAGATAAGGAGTTGAGGTGGAGAGGAAATGACTTTGAGAAATATGACCCTGTCACTCCGATCTCAGATCAGCCCTAAGAGGAAGGGAAATATAGGCTATAGGCCTGGGTAATGATACTTTAAAGAAATATGTGTATTTCTTTAGTGCTTATCATGAGGCAGGCATTCTTCAAGGGAGGCAGAAGTCATTGATTCTGCAATAGGCAGGACAGCCTCTGGAGAGGCAGAACCTCTGTCTCCAAGAAGCAGCTACCCAGAGAATATTCCATGACTGTGAAGGTGGCTTACACACACAGCACAGCTTGGCTCTGCCTTAGCAAATTTGTGGCCACAAGCAGATTATTTAACATCTTTGTGCCTCAGTTTTATTCATCCAGAAATGTGAAAGAAAGTTTAATAATTGCACCTACTTTGTAGGGTTGTTGTAAGAACTCTGTGTGTGTCTGCATTTGTACATATGTGTGTACACATGTGCATGTAGGGTGTTTATCTTGATGTTTGACACGCATGAACTCAATCTGTTGGCTATTTGTTTGTTATTTCTGCACCAGATGAGTTCAAATGTGACTCCCAATGGCTCTCTTCTATATCTTAGGTAGTGAGCAGAACACACAGGTCTTGGGGAAAGACAGTGACCTGGGTTCTGTGCTACGTTTATGAACTACATGGATTAAGGGCAACTTGAAATGCTGTGGGAGCCTCAGTGTCCTCATCATAGACAGGAATATTCAAGGCTCTGCCCCAAGATCACTGGAGTGGCCAGTGGGGGAGTGATAAAAGCACAGCATGACCCTCAGAGCCCAAATGACCTGCTGCGCTCTTCGCTCCAAGGCAAGCTGCTTGGCCTCTAAATTTCATTTCCTGTAAAATCAGGATATTAATAGTTGCTGAAAATTAATACAAGGAAAGGTCCTTGTAAAAAATGATCTATAATATGGTTTTAAAGCCCTTCTTTCCTTTCTTAGCTTTTGTTCACTTTTCCGTGAAATAAAGAAAATAATATCAGTCTTCCCAAACTCATAGGATTGTTTTGAGCATTAAATAAGATTATAAGGTGGTGAAATCAATTTTAAACTATAAAATGGCATGACAACAAAGTTCAATTTAATGAGATTCAGAATTTATAATTTCCATATTTATCTCACAAAATTATTAGTAATAAAAATGCTCCTTTAACATTCAAGAACCATTTAGACAGGGTCTTCACTTACTTAGCTACTCAACAATTATTCAGCAAATGTAACAACAGAATATATTTTAATACCATTTTTTTATAGAATTACTGTCATCTAGTTCAAAAAGCAGCCTCAATATTTGGAGAAAATATATTTAGAAATAATGTGAGAAGACATCAGGGTTAAAAAAAAAAAGCAAAAGTAGAAAAATTAAATAAAGTCAAATGTAAGATAAGCCAGACATATACCTCTGCACTCCAATAGTTGACACTTTGGAGACAATGTGAAAACAAGAGAAATTGGCTACTGAGTGCTCCTTCAGGGTCTCCCGTTGGCACTGCTTCAGAGTGACTGGAGCATTTACTTCTTTTCCTGTTATCCAACCATCTGAGCCTTCACATATGCTAAGTGTGTCTACAAAAACCTTACAGAATTCTTCATAGTTGTGTAACAATGTGCTATTATTTAAAATTAAGGGTGTGGGTAGTGGTATCCATAGTCCCTCTTAGAAAAATTCCTTTGGAAAATAATTTGGCAATAGTGTAAAAATGTGAACAACCCATGTTCAAAATTGTTCATTTTTTTCCCCTAAGAAAGTGAATCAATTAAAAAAGCCAGAAGTACAGACAGTCACTGCACTTTTATCTATGACCTATGATAATGGAAACAAACAAGTTAGCAAAAATAGGAGGATGACTAGGTAAAGTATCAACATCCCTTCAATTAATTACATTGGGGGCATAAAACATGATCAGCTTGACTTTGTCAAATTGACTCAGCTTCTTCAATGAGACTTGGAATATAGAATTCAAAGGAGTATATAAAATATAAAGGATATAAAATAAAGGCCAACCAAATAGCTCAGCGGATTCAAAGGCCTGGAAGCAGGCACAGGGGCCAGGGGCATTTTATCTCTGGACCTGCTGCACCGGCCCCACCCCCAGGGGCGTGCTGAGACAGAAGTTAAGACTGGGTGTGGTGGTGCATGCCTGTAATCCTGCTGTAAATAGGCAGATCACTATGAGTCTGATCTAGTAGTGAGACCTTGAACACCCTGTAGACCCTTCCCTAAAATACAAATAAATAAATAAAGTAAAGATTAAATTATAAGTAGATTATGGATGCTTTTATTTCACATTTGTAAAATTGTCTTTCATTTTGTTTGGTTTGGCTGTGTGTGTGTGTGTGTGTGTGTGTGTGTGTGTGTGTGTGTGTGTGTGTTTTCATCTCAAATGGGGCCAGTTATTATTTCTATAATAATCTATCATTAGAAAATTAAAAATCAGCTTTAGTTATTTGCAGTTGTACCTCCTAGACAAGGTGAAGGTAGGACAAATAAGTGAGGAAAACAGCTAAACCGTACAATATTACTGAGAAACACCAGAATGACCAGGAACACACAAATTCTGTTCAAGGAGCCACAACCCTCAACCTCATTTGGATTTTTTCTAAAGCATGCTATTCTTGGCAGCTACATTTACTAGCATATGTGAAAATATTATCCAGAGTGCATTCTATATTTTCAGAAATGTGACATGATAACATCCTCAAAGAAAAGGATTTCGCAGTGAATTTCCATCAATTTTCACTTGCTGGACTCCCTTAGGCAAAGACCTTCTGTGTTATATCAACATTTCCCCCCTTTACCAGTGCAGTCAGGAAATACAAGGGACAACACCATCTCAACAGCCTGTCATCATTGCTTTCCCCTCCTACCAATCTCTTACCCTTTGGAGAAGGCCAAAATGACAGGGAAGAAAGTCTGACTGTTATTGCTTTTTTTTTCTTCCCCCGGGAAATACTGTCAAAGATAAACAGTGTTTATAGATTTAACTCCAATGTTAGTCATAAAATAATCTTCCAGTCCTTGGATGTGTAATAAGGTATCTAGCGCCAAGCTCACACTATCAACAGAAAACCCATCCAACTTTCCAAACTGTCTTCATCTGAACAAGGGGCAGTTGTCAGTATCCTATTGGGGCTAATTCCACCAACAAGTCCAAGGGTATGTTTGCCTAGATTTTATGCCGCTAGATGCTAATTTGTATTTGTTCTATAACAAGAAAGAATGGACTCTTTGGGGGGATGGTATGGATACAGTGGAGATCCCTTTTGAAGAGTTCTTTTCCAGAAAAAGGGCAAGGCTTTACATTGGAGTATACTCTGCAGGCCCCAGAGAGAAGAATTTAACAGGCTCTGCAGTCCTCTGTGATCCTTGATAAATATTTTTCAGTGACAGTCGATCTGTTTGCTTCTTTGGCTTTATTTTCTTATGGTTCTTATTGAAATGCAAATGTTAGCCAAAAATATCCAAGTAAGACAGTGATTTTTTAAAAAAAACACTTAACTTTTCTTTTCCTACATGTCTATTGCAATTATTGCAAGATAATTTCTTAGAAATTGGGGGTAAGTAGCATTTGCATTACATCTTAAGGAAAAATCCATCTCTATATCCCAGATCTTTGCTAAATGGGGCCAAAATTTGAAAGCGCTGTTGGTAGGAACTAGGCAGTCAGCCCAGACAATTGCAAGAGGCCACACAATTCCTTGAAACTTCCAAATTGAGAAGAGCAAGAAAGAGACACAGGAGGATTTGTGTTCAGATATTTTTCCAGTACATATTGTAGTTTTGACATAGTAGCTTTATCAGAAAGTTAATAAAGGAATAAAATTCTTCAGGCACAAAGATTCGGTACATGGCTAAAAACACCATTTCTTTGTACCTGACTGAGAAATCAAGTGGGAAACTAGATGCACAAGGATGACTATTGGAACAATAACTGAAGCAAGGACAGAACAAGCAACAGCAAGATGGCTCATGGCTTGAGCTCTCTTCCTTCCCTTCAGGCTACTTTATCAGTCAACTGGAAATGCACACTTACATCAACTTACCCTCCAGCCTGTGACTGGAGAAACCAGGTGAATAAATAGTAGTTCACCGGTGAGAGAAAGCAAAGGTCATGCAGTCACCTTTCCTCCAGGGTGAACAAATAGAAATTGAGAACGTTTCCTGTGAAATACAAGCCATAGTGCTAGCAATGGATAATATAGCACTGCAAGGTGAAGAAGGAGCTAAATGAAGCACATCCGCACACAAGAAGGGGAATTACGTACACTCTGTGCTGTCGATAAAATACAGGGAAGATGAAGCTATGATGAAAAATAAAAGCTAAGATAACAGCTAAATAATGTATGCTGTTCCAAATTTGGAGAAGATGTTCACATGCAAGAAAGCTCCCACTCCTTTCATTTCACTGCTTTCTCTGATGTAGGTTTATTTTTTTTAAATTTTATTTTATTTATTTTTGCCATAATTTTATTGATAAAAAAATAGCAATGAGACAGTTTCATATCAAATCGGTAAGACGGTTTCAATAATTAATGCACTGCATACATTCTTCTTAGTGGTTAATTGCTGTATAAGATGCGGACCGGACATCCTACTTACAAACACCATTAGAAAAAATCATTCTATTTATTAAGAGAATGTAACTATATATCTATCCCAACCACTCTGAATACACAGATACAAAATGGATATTCATCTGTATACCCTTTTTTTTTGTTAAGTTCCATTATTTAAATATTATAGGTGTATAAACTCAGCAAAACATTCCAAAAGAGTCCAGGAGCCCACAATAGTATTGGGTCTTCTGCTTAACTGGCAATGTCACAAATTGATGACCTGAGTCCCCCACAGCTCAATATAACAGCATGATTTTACTTCTTCTATTTCATTTTTATACTTTCTTCTGGATGGTTAAGACCAAGGTAAAGCAGGACGTATGCAACAAGAGTTGTAGCTTTTGGGTCTGATAAGGTCAGTGAAATCCCCTCAGGATTTATCCTGAGATCCTGTACCTCAGATTGTAGAACCATTGTCA
>NW_004524670.1:8018967-8125275 GCF_000260255.1 Octodon degus
TTTGGTGCATACATATTTATGAGTGTTACCTCTTCCTCTTGAATTTTTCCCCTAACCAGTATATAGTGTCCTTCTTTATTTTGCTTGATCATTGTGGATTTGAAGTTGAGAGTGTCTGAGAATAGGACTGCTACCCCTGCTTTTTTCTGAGTTGCTTGGGCATGTATTATTGTGTTCCATCTTTTGACTTTCAGCCTATGAATGTCTTTATGAGTTAAATGTGTTTCTTGTATAGAGCATATTGTTGGATTTTGTTTCCTAATCCACTGTGCCAATCTATTTCTCTTAATTGGGGAATTGAGCCCATTTACATTGATGGTTAGAGTTGAGATGTATTGACTTATGGTTAACATGTTATTTACCTGTTGTCGTTTACTCCTTTTTCTCCTATGTTTAATTGATTGGCCTATTTAGTTGGTTGCTTCTGATGTCATTCGTGGAGTTCTGATCATTTTGGTCCCTCTCTAGAACATCTTTCAGTAGCCTGTGTAAGTTTGGCTTTGTCATCACGAAACTCTTTAGCTGTTCTTTGTCATGAAAGTATTTCACTTGTCCATCAAACTTGAAAAAGAGTTTTGCAGTATAGTAGTCTGGGCTGGAATTTGTTTTCATAGAAGACCTGAAGTACTCTGCTCCATGCTGTTCTTGCCTGCATGGTTTGTGAAGAGAAGTTAGCCATAATTCTGATGAGTTTTCCTTTGAATGTAATCTACAGCTTTTCTCTAGCGACTTCAGTATATCATTCTTGTGCTGAATTTCTGTGATCTTGATTATTACATGTCTCGATGTGTTTTTCATTGGGTTGAGGTTCCTTGGTGTTCTCTATGCTTCAGTTACCTGAATGTCAGATTGTTTCCTCATATTTGGGAAGTTTTCTGCTATTACTTCTGCCCATATTTTTTTTAATGTCAATTATATTGACTCCTTCTTTCTCATTGATGCCTATTAGTCTTACATTGTTCATCTTTGCATCATCTTGCAGGTGATGGATTATTCTTTCCTGCATCCTCATTGTTTTTAAGAGATCCTTTCTTACCTTTTCACTAGCTGCACCAGCATCTTCTAGATCTGAAACTCTGTCTTCACTTTCACTTAAATGGTTTTGCAAGCTTGTGACTGAGGTTTTAATTTCCTCTATATCTCTTTGACTCTGCTTCATGCCATCTATTTCTTTCCTGAATTGTTCATTCAAGGAATCTGTCATTTTTCTAATCTCCTCTATTTTTTTTCAATGTCTTCTTTAGAAGCAGTTATAAATTCTTTTACTGCATGGTTTTTTTCAGATTGGGTTTCCTGCCTATGTTTCTGTAGTTGATTCTTTACTTCAGATGCTATGAGTTCTGAGAAATCTTTTTTTATTTCAGAAAAGGATTGCGCTCTGAGTTCCTCTATATCTTTCTGCTGTTGCTTATTTACTATCAACACTATTAATTCATGCATTTGAGCCGAGCTAGTGTCCTCCGCACTTGTTATGGGTGGGCCCTGCATTTCCTCCATGTGTGTCTGCATTTGATTCTTTACTGCAGATGTTATTAATTCAGGGATTTCTTTTTTTATTTCCAATCTGAGTTCCTCTATACCTTTCTGTAGCTGTTTCTTTATTTCAGAAGCCGCTGATTCATTGCTTTCAGCTGTGTGATTCCCAATTTGTTGTGTGTTAGTGTCCTCTGCACTTTTTCCAGGTGGGGTTGGGTTCTGAGGTTGCATTTTGTTCCTTCTCATCATTTTGTGTAGCACTATCTTCTGACCTTTGTTGTAGATCTTCATTGTAGTTATAACCTTAGCACGTACTGAAGTTCAGGTGCAGATCTACACAGTTTGGATTTAGCCATCTGTGCCTGGCTTGGGTCTGGCTGCTGTGCTCAGCTCCTTACTGCTGCTGCCCTTGAGGGTGAACCTGTTGTGCCCCTATGGCAAGATGTTATGCTCCTGGACTAGCTGGGTGGTTCTATCCTCTACACTCTCTGCAGGGATTGTATCTGCAGGGTTACACCCCAGGCATGTAAGTCAGGCCTGAGCTGAGCCTGGAGGGGACAAGGTTTAGTAGGGGGGAGAGGCAGCTTTCCCACACACTCACTGGGTCTGGGCTAGGACTGGGTCTGGTGGTTCCCGGAATTTGGCAGAAATTCCTACTCGGCGTGCGGGATGGGGGAGGTACTGTGGACGGTTGGGGGTGTTCCAAGGGGGTGGAAGAAGGTTTCACCCATGCTGTGCCTGGACTGGGACCCGTAGTCAGTCCTGCTGATGCAAGGTAGCCAGATGCTCTCCCACACACTCACCGGACCTGGGCTAGGACTGGGTCTCTGATGTAGGTTTAGCATCAGGCATTAAGCAACAAATTGGAACTGAATAAAATAAGAGAACCCTAGAAAGAAATTAAAATATAGTAGAAGATGTAAGATTTGTTTTGGAACCAATAATGGAAAAAATCAACACTGTAAATTCCAAGCTATAATGCAGAAGATAGAGAAAAACACCTCTTCAAAAATGCAGAAGAAGAAAAAAAAGACATGAGAAGAGTAAGGGGGCCAGGGAGATAGCTCAATAGAATAAGCACTTGCCTGGCAAGCACAAGGGCCTGAGTTCAATCCCCAGTTCCACCAAAGGAGAAAAAAATAGAAAGAAATGAAAAGAATAAGGAAAAAAAGGTGTGAGTATATAGGACAGAAAATGATGACAATACTTCACTGGTATTTGTGAATGAAAAACTGGGGTAATCTAGGAACAAACATGGAAATTATAACAAAGGAATTGAAGATAACAGCATGCTAAATATAGAAATCCCATATATATTTTTATTAACATAAAAACAAGACAAAGTTCAATGGATCTCTTGTGAATTTCATTTTATCTATTTGTATCTCTCATAAATTTCATTTTATTTATTTAACCTCCTCTTTCATTTCACTTATTTATTTGTTCCCTTTTATTCCTACCCAAGTCCCATTCTACTTTTTCTATAGAGGTATCATTGAAATATTTTCTTTAATTAGTTGTGCTACAAGGTATTTATACCCTGCAAAAGTCACTGTTTCTAAATACACAAGCCAGTATGTTTTGAGAAACCCACAGTCATGAGCTACTACCAAAATCAAGATGAACACATCCAATTACCTTTGAAATTCTCTCCTCCTGTGCTGGCAACACACTCCCCTTAAATCAGCCACTGAAATTTATAGTTCTTTCTTTTGCCAGGTTTTCCTTTTCTAGATTTAAGATAAGTGGACTCACATAATATGTAGTATTTTATGTCTGGCTTCATTCACTTAACTTAATGCTTTTGAGGTCAGACAGGTTGTTGGTTGTATCAGTGTCTTTGTCCATTGTGTGTTTCTATAACAAAATATCCTGAGGCTAGGTACCTAATGAAGAAAAGATGCTTTATTTAGCTCACAGTTTGAGAGGCTGAAAGTCCAAGATAGAGTAGATCTGTCTGTTTAGCTTCTGGAGTCATTTCATGGTGAATGGGTCATGGCAATGAAGAGTGTGAGAGTGGCACTCAACAATGTACTGGAATACTTTGGTTTCTCTTCAGATTGTATGAATCTTTTGTCTTTCAACAATGTACAAGAGATCGTATGCACACAGTGCACTCAGTTTATTAGCACTTGTTCTCATAAGAACTGATCTAATCACAAGACACCTAACATAATCTTGAGTAATGGGCATTAATCCCATCTGAGGCTACTGTACCACTGAGCTCATTTTCTCCCAGCAGGCCCCACCTCTTAAATGGCCAAACACCTCTCAATATTGTCACCCTAGGACCAAGCTCCCAGGACATAAAACTTTGAGTTGCAAATCATTTTGAAACTACAGCATTTATATCCAGGTCACCCATTTTTGCTTTTCAATATGTTCATTCATTTTTGTTCTGCAGTCAATACCTTCAGCCTCTCTTCCGCCAGGCCATGGCATTCATCATGGGCCATGGGTTCACCGCCCACTCATTGGGTTTGTTGATCTTTTGCCCTTATTCCTAATCTTTCCTTGGTAAATCCCTATTTATCCTTCACCATTCAACTCAAAAAATCACTCCACTACTAAGTGAATTCACACACCTACAATATTTAAATGGCAATGGAATACCCATCTCTGAAAAAACTAAGCAAAAAAAAAAAAAAAGGATACAAATGAAGGATCATTTTGTATCTGTATATACAAAACAGTTAGGATAGATATATAGCTACTTAATCCAATGAGAAGAAAGATTTGGACTAATAGTGTTTGGACAGGATATCATGTCTTCATCTTGTACTATGAATAACCATTACAAAGACAATATGCAATGTATTAATTATTGAAACTGTCCTACTAATCGGTTTTGAAACTGTCTCATTGCTATTTGTTTTTCAATAAAATTAATAATAAATAAAAAGGATTTACCAGATTCTTACATGCACCCTCTTCAGCAGGCTTGATCCTTGGGTTTCTTCTTTGACTACGGCCATCCTAAGTTGTTCACTTATTAGTGTCTATAGTAGGCTGCAACCATGATTTTCTCTGAATCTCCAGGTAGATGAATCCCTGTAGATGAAGATGAGAATGGCTTCCTATGGGTTACTCATAAATGTTCACTGTGCCTTCTGGGGTGTGGATAGGAGAAGAATTTGTTAGACAGATAAGGAATTTGAGTCCTGGAATTGCAGAGACTTGCTCAAAGTAACAAAAATCCCAGATCATTGATTTCTGATATTTAATCCAAAACATCTTCCAAGGTCACAACTTTGCTTATCACATTTGTGCTAATAGAGAGTTGAATGTTGGCTAGAAAGGACATGGAGCAGTGGAGGAATCAGATGAATACAGGCCTGAGTGGAGCACTTTACATTGTTGGCACAGGTAGTAGAGCACCAGACTGTGGATTATATAACTTTTCTTAACCAAGATTTAACAATGGAATTCAGCCCCATTCTTCAAAGACATTTGTTGTTTGTAGTAAATGAACTTCTTTCCAATACATCTAGAACATACCAATTGTGTCCTTGGGAGAAATGAGGTGATGGCTGTTTAGATTATTTTCTATATTCTATGGTTCATATAAGGAACTTCAGTCAGGCAAGACTATTTATAGCAGGGTTACACAACCTTGTTGACACAGGCAACTGATTTCCTAGAAAACAGTTTTCCTATGGACACAGGGCAAGGAAGTTTGGGGGTGGTTTGGGAATAGATTCTCATCAGGAACATACAACCTGAATCCTTTCCAGGTGCCATTCACAGTATGCTTTGCATTTCCATGAGAATCTAATGCTAGGACTACCTTGACAGGAAGTGGAACTAAGGTACCATGGGGAGTGGCTGTAAATGCAGATGAAGCTTTGTACCCAAGGCTTCTCATTTCCTGCTGCAAGGCCTGATTCTCAATAGACCAAAGACAGGGCCAGCCAGATAGCTCAACAGATTAAAGCACCTGCTTATTCAGACACAGGGGCCAGGGGTTTGATCCCTGGCCTGCCTTGCTGGCCCCTGCTCCCCCTCCCTGTGATTGAGACTGGGCATAATGGTGCATGCCTGTGATCCTACTGCTTGGAAGGCTGAAAAGAGGAGGATCACTACAAGTTAGATCTGTGTAGTGAGACCCTGTAGAACCAGTACTAAATACATTTAAAAAAAAAAAAAAGACCAAAGATGGTGAGAGGTGGGCGGAAGGGGAATGAGGTGTTGTGGTTGGGAACCCCTGTCTTAGAAGATGAATTAATAACAGGAAGTTAATAATAGAAATAGCACAACCAAAAAGCCAGACACCGACAGGCAGAAGAAGAAGCAAGGTTGGGGTCTCGTTTCAATATGTAACACTAACTTCCCCAAGCCTCATTCTCCTTGTCTATTAAATCTGACCACTGTACTTGTGACTTTATAAGGTGTGATTTAAGTGAGATATCATTTCTGAAAGTGGTTTACAACCCATGCTGTATGGTACAGATGTGAGCATTTTCCATAAACTAGAAGTCATCTTAGTGATCAACTCAGCAGATGGCTCCAGGGCAAACATTCCAGCAAGCAAGGAAATATACACATCCTTCCTGATTCTTCCCGCTAAGCTTGGGTTCCTGCTCATACTCACATCTATAGCCATATGGCTGCCCAAAACCAAATACTGAGAGCAAGCCATGAGATTTACCAGTTTTCTTGTTCAGTAAAGTATCCACACTTGGGATCAGAGATTTTTTTGTTTGTTTGTTTTTTTAAGTGAGCTGTTACTCTTCCAGGAATATGAGGGAGCATGCACAGAGGAAATGGAGACCACAGATGAAAAGGCCACTCAATGAAATTAAAAAGGCTGTGTCCCATACAAGGCCAGAAGTAGAGGCAGGGCCCTGATGTCTAGCCAAGGAGCCTCTTACCAAGCCACATGCTATAACTTAAGGTCACATCATTCCAGAAGAAGGGAAAGGGATTTCCTTTTCACTGGGACACAGGTGCTACTTGCTGGCCAAGTCTCACCTTGAGGGCATATTGTCCATTCAGTGGCTAGGGTGAGAGAAATGGGAGCATTCATTTTCTTTTTATTTTGTGAAATGGGTTATACTTCTAACAAAAAGAATTAATTCAGCATGAAGGAGAGACAAGGCTGAATAAAGCTAGAGCAAGACAAAGGTAACCTCATGAAAGCTGACTGCAGATCTTCCCACCTCTGTTCAGTGGCTTCAGACTAGCAGCTTGTAGTCAGCATGGTGGGGGTGTGTGTCCCACAGAACTCAGCAAAGGCCGCATATCAGAGCTTCTCCATCACCCCTTGCAGAGCCACTTGTTAAATATTTACCACCTATGGGTTAAAAACAAGCTCTAAGAAAACTCTGAGATCTAAAAATCTGTTAAGCACCTCAAGTGTATCCCTGACACCCATTTAACCAATGGAATAGTTATCATCACTGACTTTACAGAGCAAATTGCTAGGCATCTTAAAAAAGTGAAATTAGTAGCCTAAGTTCTCACCCCACTAGAGGGAGGCTGAGCCTAGACTCACATCCAGCTTTGTCTGGCTACTTCTCAGGCTCATGGTCTTTCCATTGCATTCTAGGGCTTTTCTGAAGTCAAAGTCTGTGATTCTGAGATGGGGAACCAGCAGAGCGTGCTTATCACATTAATTCTCTTTAGCATTTTTATTTCCCCTAATAATATACAGACATTTTAAAAGCCACTGCAACACTTCCAGCACGTTCTTCAGGATTGCTCCTGGGGCTCAAAAGTCAGCCTCCTCATTAAGATCCTTCTTCAAGGAAGTCATCAGAGAGGCAAGCGAGTCTGAGTTCAGTAACCACTCTGAGCTTCTGACAGTAAGAAAATATATTACACCACTCTGGTGACTGCAGTGTTTTAAACAGCTTTGGACGAGTATTGTATCAATTATATTATCCCTCTGGGAGTCCCATTAACATTAAAATGTCTTGTGAGACTAGCTAAAGACTTGAACAAAGAAAAAGTCTCATGAAGTCTTCCTTAAATTTATAGTTGTTAAGAAAAGAAACCACCTCACTTCTCCTTTACACATGATACAAGAATAGACGATTCTTCTTGGAATAGTTCAAGAAAAGTGTCTTTTTAAAATGTATTTGGTGCAAGATCTCACTATGCAGCTCGGACTTGTAGTTATCCCCCTGTTTTCAACCTCTCCAGCACTGGGATTATGGGCGTGTGCTGCTACTGCAGGTCTCAGTGGCTGGCTCAGAGCGCCCCAGGGCAGGGCTGGCATGCCATGCAAAGAAAATCATCTTTAAAAATGAGGGCTCTGCTTCCCTTTTGTGGGTGGTGGCAAGCGAGAAGGGAGTGCCATGAAGGCCTTGGGCACACTCCGGGAACACAAGGTCGTGGGGTGCTGCCTACCCACCCCAAAGTGCCACACACCGCCTCTCTGGCGCATGAGAATTTTCACACCCAACCATGTCGTCGCCAAGTCCTGTTTCTGGTACTTTGTGTCCCAGCTGAACAAGATGAAGAAATCTTCAGGGGAGATCGTCTACTGTGGGCATGTGTTTGAGAAGTCTCTACTGCACTGCTGGTGAAGAACTTTGGCACCTGGCCGCGCTGTGATTCCCGCAGTGGCACCCACAACATGTACCGGAAGTACCGGGACCTGACCACAGCAGGCACCGTCACCCAGTGCTACTGGAACATGGGTGCCACACCGCACCCGCACCCACTCCATCCAGGCCATGAAGGTGGAGGAGACCGCAGCCAGCAAGTGCCGCCGCCCGGCCTGCTGTCAAGCAGGACTCCAGGATAAATTGCCTCTGCCCCACAGGGTCCTGGGTCGCCAGCACAAGTCCCGCTTCGCCACCAAGAGGCTCAACACCTTCTTCTAGAAGCAGTGTCAATAAACTTGGAGCCGCTCAAAAAAAAAAAAAAAGAGGGTTCTTCTCAGAAGGAATTACCCCAGGCCAGAAGCAGCACTGTGTAAAAAGGTGATGAGAAGAATGAACAGATGGAAATCGTGGGCGTCTGGGTGCAGACTCTAGCTCTCCTAGTTAGGATAACAATGACAGCAATTATTATATAATGAGCAGACTACTAAGGCATCAAGAATTTCATCCCGTCTATTTTCTTCATTTCCCACAGAACAGTGCAACATTTCTACTTCATGCGTATTATTTCCACACAACGTGCACCCCTCCTGCTTGAAATATAGGAAGGCCAAAGTCCAAGGGGCCTAGCAAAGTCAACTAACTTAGACAGGTAGAATGGCAGGCAGCTTCTGAAATGACTGCTAATTGTCCCTGTTTCGGGATCTAATCACTCCTCTCTTTTTTAATATTATTTTATTGAGAAAGAAGAAGCAATGAGACAATTTCAAAACAGGTTAGTAGGACAGTTGCAATAATTAATACATTGCATATTGTCTTCATAGTGATTCATAGTACATGATACAGATGTGATATCTTGTCTAAACACTATTAGTTCAAAACTTTATTCTTATTGAACTAAGAGAAAGTATCTGTATATCTATGCTAACTATTTTGTATATACAGATTTTTTTTCACTACAAAATTATAGACTACTAGACTATATTTGATTACTTTGCGGAATTCATGCATCTACAATATATGAATGGCAATGGAATACCCATCTCTGACAAAAGTAAACAAAAAGGGGATCACTCCCCTCTTACACAGTTTCACTTTCTGCTCTTTTAGTTACCCACTGTCAACCAAAGTCTAAACACAGCAAGTCTCTAATTAACAAATGAGTTCTGTTCTGGGAAGATGTTCTTGTCCATTCATGAGTAAGTCTGACAAAATGAGTGTTATATATCTTTGACACAAATATGCAACATAGAGCATTACAGAGACAAAAACACATACTGTAAATAAACTTGTTTTGCTTATAAAATGGTGGTACAGTATAATACAACTATAAATAGATGGTAAGCACACAGCCGTACAACTATGGCAGACAATTGAGATACTTCACAGTTGTTTTTTTTTTTTTTTTCATCTGCAAAGGTTTGTAATGCAAGGTCCATTGACACTTGTGAAAGTTCACAACTCAGTGTAAGTCAGGGACTTACTGTATAGTAAATGGAAAATCCAGAAGTAAATCATTCCTAAATTTAAATATTTAACAATTGCTTCATTTGCATGCTGGAACCCACTTCATGCTGACCTACAGGATCCTGCCCAGCAAGTGAAGCATGCCTTTTTCCAATGTATCCATGATATATATGCTACCTGCCCATGAGTCATTCCGTTACTCTCTGTTATCAAATCAACTGCCATAGTGTAGCAATGCTTGTATTCAAACACATTTACTTATTATGCTTGAAAGCACAAAATATTAGAAATTTGGATCTGACAAAGAAAAGGCTTGAAGTGCTTCATGTAATTGAAAATTTGAGAATGCTTGACTTGAGGAAAGAAAAAATGAGATCTATAAGTAATTATTAATCTCATACTGAGGGGCTGGAGATATAGCTCAGTAGCACAGTACCTGTATGGCAAGAACAAGATCCTAAGTTTGAATTCCAGTACCAAAAAAAAAAACAAAAAAACAACAAAAAAAAAAACCCCTATACTGTGCCTGATGTATACATTCTATTTTATCACAGTTGTATGTGGATAAGAAAAATGCATAGCATAACAGGGCTTGGTACTGCCATGGTTTCCAGCACCCATTAGGGTCTTTAGAACACACAAAGGGGAGCCACCGTATTTATATCTCTACGTAATCTCCTCCCCTGTGTGTGGACTGGACCTACTCACTTGCCACTAGTAAACAGAACACAGAACACACGAGATGGGATGTCATTAGTAAGATCGGATTTAAAAAGACTATGACTTTTGTCTTACTTGTGCTGTGGCTTGCTCTAACTTTTACGTGCTCATTTCATTGTAACTAATTCCGGGCGTCTTATTAGGACACCCACATGACGAGGAATTGAAAGTGGCCTCTGGCAGGCAGCCAGAACCCCTACCCAACTGCCCATAAGAAGTTTTGTCTTACCAACATCCATGGAGTGAGCCTGGAGGTGGGACTTGCTTCATTTGCACCTTGGGGGCCCCAGGCTGGAGCTGACACTTAGATGACAGCTCCATAGCAGACTATAGCAATAGCAAAGGCAGAGACGTAAGATGTAAGAGCTGCCCATTTTCCAGATTTCTGACCCACAGAAACTATGAGCCAATCAATGTGTTCCTTAAGCTAATTAAGTTGGAGGTATTTGTTACACATAATAGATAAATAATATGCGAAAAAGACACGAGGATTACAGCCAACTTTCCAACTCCATGACATAATCTTCTTTCATTGTCCTGGATCTTTAGAGGTCATGTGACAACTGACAAATTTCTACAGCCCTAAATTTCCTTATAGATGTGAGCAAAACAAGAATGGTGCCTATGTGACAGAGCTACAAAGCAGATGAAGTAAGATAAGATTCATTATGCTTTTGGTCTGTCTGTCTGATAAGAAAACAGCAACATGTTATGATGGAAGAATACCTGAAGAATACCTAGCTGTACACAACAGTGAGCTTTGAAAGATAGCATTCTGGAGAGTAAGAATCTGGGCAGCACAGAGGTTTTATGATGTGATCTATCTCTGTGGGATCTCTGATTTTGCTTTTCTTTGCTACAGTGACAATAGCATTCTGGACAGTAAAATGAGATGGTGTGTATATAATTCTTACAGCATAGCACACATAGACACTCAACAGGTTGCTGCTTTTTACAATATTTTTCTAGTGCTATTTTATTAATATAATGGCATTTCAGGGACCTGCCACAGGTCAATAAAGACTTTCTGAAGTGTGGCCTTTTCAGTAATGCTCATCATGTTTCACGTATTTTCCTGTCTGCTCTTGGAATGTATCTGTCTATCACATCCACTGAGTCTCCCATCTCAATCTCTTTTTATGTCTCCACCTATCAAGTCTTATTATAGAAAGGCTTCTCCACCAGTAATTTAAAAAAAGAGCAATTATAAAAGAGAATATTTCCACTCAGGTGCTTGATTTCCTAGTCAGAGATTCTGCTCAGTGTTTAAGCATCAGTCATAAAGGCTAAGATCTAGGGCCATTGTAGATATTCTGAGGAGTACACGTGGCACTTAATAGGTCTGCTAAGTGAATGAACAAACCATAGTGATTTTGGTTATTTGAATGTCTGTACTGTCTAGCAAAGAACCCAGATTACAGTAGATAATTAAAATTTGAGGAATTAATAAAGAGACTAAAAGACAACCAGTTTGATTTTGTACTATCTAAGTACTAACCAGGCCTGACCCTACTTAGCTTATAAGATTAGACAGATCAGACATGTCCAGGGTAGTATGATTATAGACTTACTGTCTGATTTTCTAAAAGTCCTTGAATTCATTAAACTTTTTGTCATATGGAATTTATTGGTGTACTAAAATACAGGTGGAAATTTTATTTCTGCTGGGTTTTCCCCTGTTACTTGCTCTTATATCTAAGCATTAAAAAACCACAAAAATTTCTCTCTTACATAGACACTAAGTGGGGGAACCTATGTAGAAGTTGGAGCCACTCAGCATAAACCATCCCCCTGAAGCGTGCTTATGCCTCTGTGCCTTGCTTTTGAGTCTCAAGGATAATTTGGACACAATTAAAGGACACTGATGAGAAAAGTCAAGGGTCCTGAACTTTGCATGCTGCCTGTGGACCTTGGTAGACTAGAAGTCGCAACTATCTGTTGTGAGATTTAAATATGTAGATAAAACAATCCTACACAGGACTTGGAAGTGATTATTTTATAAAAGGCATGATTTCAGGTATTCATTCTTGTATGTGTGTTCAGAAGGACTGGGGTGCTCAGGAGTTAAACAAAAACACGTATTTTAGAAAAGTCAGCAAGATGTGAACTATATTTTTGTATTAGAAACAAAGCAGTTCTTTATTAAAAGGGAAAAAGTCCTGTAGATATATATATAAATATATATATATATATATATATATATTCAGATACTTGCCTTCTAATGAACTGAGTAAACTTATTCATTTCATTTCTAAACACCTCTGTGTCTAGGAAGTGGATGAGCCCTGGTGAATTCACCCTGGCCCTGCTGTGAGGTTGAAGGACATGTTTCCCTGTAAGGCCGCTAGCATCACTCCAGGCAGATGGCAGGTACGGTTTCAACATTTATTAAGTTTCTGCAGCTGCCAGTCACAAATGAAGTCTAATTAGACAATAATTCCAGAAACTGAAGCTTTTAATGGTTAATGGTAAAAGTGAAAATCTTTTCTCTCCTACTTCTTTTTCTACTTAACATTGGATGTATTGTTCCAATTATGAACCAGAACATTGTGAAGGTTACTGTCGCAGAAATAGAGAGGTAGATGTACAAAATAATAAAATAAAATGGTTCCTATATCCAAAATTTTCACCTCAACTAAACCTATGTATTTTCATAAAAAGAAAGAAAATTAAAAATTTCCAATTCCTCAAAAGCAGTTTTAACTTTCAGAATATCTTTTATTTACGGATCCCAGTAGGCTGTCCAAAAATTCGAACAATGGGTACTTAGGGAAATTATGGGCTTTCAAGAATTTTTACCTGTCGCAGTTGTTAATTCTAAAAGAGAAGTCAATTCATGTTTTTGGGAATCCAAGGAAGCTTTAGGTTATGGAGGTATGAAGTGCTCCTTGGTGCCAGGCCTCTGTTGAAGTTGAAGTCTCTTCCGTGAGTTCCTCCAACTCTGGTGTTCCTGTGCACATTTGTGTCACAGACTTCACGGAGGACAATATTTACATGAATGGGAGGAGGGGGCAGGGAAAGGATGGCTTTGGGATAATTCAAGCTCATTATATTTGTTGTGCATCTTATGTCTACCATTTTTACATTAGGTTATCATAATGAATGCTCAGTCTAGACCCCTCCCACACACTGTTGACAGTAGGTTCTGCATTTCTATGAGGAGCTAAAGCCACCACTTATCTGACAGGAGGCAGAACTCAAGCAGTAATATGAGAGATGGGAACACCTATAAATACCAGTGAAGCTTTCCTCACTGATAGGCTTGCCACTTACCTCCTGCTTTGTGACCTGGTTCTTAATGGGCCACAGGCCAGTACTGGTTCTTGGCTTGGGGTTGAAGACCCCTGCTTTAGCCTTTCCTGGCTCTATGTGGCAGCCATATTGGAATACCTCCAAGGCAAGTTTGGTTACATCACCCTCCTGCCCCAACTTGCCCTGACTGCCTTCTGGGTGAGATGCAATGTACGTTGGCATCCTGCATCCTCTGGGTATTCCTACCACATCCTCCATCCTTAGCTTGTACCAGTTTCATTACAATAATTCCCAACAATAAACCCTTAGGGTAGCTCTCTGTAAAATGTTGGCCAATCCCCAGGCACGTGCTGTTTCACCTGGTGTTTTGTTCCTCTGCGTAGAACAGCTTCTCCTCTGGTACTCCTCCAAGACTCCACTCAGGTTGGCCTCCTTCAGTGCCCACCAGGCTCCTGCACATGAGCACCACCATCCTGGCACTAGGACATGAGAACTACCTTTCCTTCTGCATGGTCAAAGATCCTTTTCAGAGCATAGGAGCAAGCAGGATAATGAGGCCATTTACAGTATCGGCTCTGAATTCAGACCTGCGGGCTTAATCCTGTCTCCACTGATTAAGGCCAGCTGCCATGCCATCTAGACTCCTCAAGCCAGAGTTCCTTAAACAATCCTAGGCTTAATATGTAATCATCAGAATTAAATGAACTGAGACCTCAGGACTGAGGAGTCAGCTGTGCAAAGCCTCAGAGGACACACTTTTTAAAAAGAAAGAACAGTGAGTACAAAGGCCCCGCTGATGAACCATGGGGCCCTGAATAATTTACAGCTGATGGCCCCAGCCCTCCTGCAATATTCAGCCAGCCTGGGACTGCACTTTTTAAGGGAAATGAGCAAAAGCCTCAGAGTTAACACATGGTACTTGGCAGAACCTCGTTAGCTGAGTTGTGCTTCATTTCTCCTGCCCCATTTGGATTCTTTCCAGGCCTAACTATCACATTTAAGCCTTAGGTAAAATTTTCAAGCCCTCAAAAGTGGTGAAAGAGCTACCCTGGCCAGGACCCAAGGGATGTAAGTGCACACCGCTCTGGCAAAAACAGCAGCACGAGGGACCTACCCAAGATGGCGCGCCTCTGGGTAACCATCACGGAGTGTGTGCTCTGTGAGAGCAGGCGTTCTGTCAAATTTGACAGCAGGTTTATTTCAGTGGGAGATGCATCTGCCAAATGAGCAGAGACTCAGAGATCACACTGGCTTTAAAGATGGTTTTTGCTTTGTAGCAGAAAAATAAAATGATTTATGAGTTTGCCAGGGAACGGATGCTGCCTTTTGGAAAATAACATCCTTCTAGTTCCAAAGTGTCATGAATTGCAAATGAACCAAGAGGTGATGTGTGTGTGTGTGTGTGTGTGTGTGTGTGTACACGTGTGCATGCATGTATGTCAGTCCTGCCTCCTCCTTCTCTGCCTGTGTGGTTTGGAAGCCAACCTCACTGTGCGCCTTCACTGATGCTGTGAGCAAGTTGTAATTATAATGCTGAACAGTCATTTTCAAGGCAAACTAAATCTGGGTCCCATTAGAGCTACGGAATAGTTAAACATTTTTTCTTTATTCCCAGCCATAATAAAAAACAGGTTCTCTATTCAATCCAATGCTCCACAAGGCAGAGGATTACACATGGACCTTTCCATGATATTTGGAAATAGATTAGGATGGTGTCCCAGGCAACCAGCAGGAGGTCAGTTGAACTTACAGTGTATCATGTTCACTGTGGTTTGGACAGCAGCTGGGTGGAAGTCCCCAAATGGTAATCGATTTCCTCCCTAAGACACGAAGCTTGCTTGCCAGCTACCAAGCATATCCCCTCAGTGTGTCATTGCGAGATGTTGGCTGGAGTTACATAAATGAGACCTATACTTTCAAAAAGGAGATAGGGAATCTATTCCTTGCGGACTTCTTCAAAAGGGAAAATAATTCTGAAGAGGTTGTGTTCATCAGTTTGCAAGATTCGTTTTGATATTTTTGTGAAATTGTCTTTGAAATGACTTCTTCCTCTATCATTCACCAACTGTTTTATCCCAATGTCCTAAATATATATATGCATTCAAGATGTATTTTAATGGTGAAAGTACTGCTTGAAAGACTATTTGGATTAAGAAAAGGCAAGCAATCAATGCTGTGCTCTCTTTTGGGGAATCCAGCTTGCCGTCAATATTTGTAGAAACTTCAACCCTTTGCGATTGAGCTGAAAATTGCCAGGGAATTTTAAATTGCAATTTTAAAAGATCACAGTCTTTGAGCCTAAAACTCCACAGTTCTTTACTCAGGAGATACCCAGTACATGTCTAGTCAGATACCCAGGGACATTTATGTTTACTGAACACTGTGTTTATTTTCCTGTGCAGTGATTGCTAATAACTCAGGTTCATATTTCTTATACATTGAAATTCTTTACATTTAAAAATATTTATTTATTCTTAGTGGAAAATGTGTATGACATTTTGCTATACATATATCTAGCAGAATGCCCAAATTACATATATATTAATTCACATGCTTATCAATTTTTATAGTAAAAACACTTGAAATACTTTCTAATTTCTAATTGTTCTTCTTATTCTTTTAGATGCAGAGGAATTCTTCTATATCCTTTTTTTGTTTTAAAGATTGATTGATTGATTTGGTACAGGGTCTTGCTATGCAGCTTGAACCTATAGTGATTCTCCTGTCTCAGTATCCCCAGAACTGGAGTTACAGGGGTGTGTCACCATGCACAGGATCAGTAGCTGGCACTGCATGGGGCTAGCATGGCATGTGGTACCAGAGCTTGAAACTAGGCCCTTGCGCTTTCCATTCATTTTCTTAGACTGCTGAGCTATCTCCTCAGCCCTCTTCTATATTCACTTTGGAAATGTGTTATTTACATTTGGATTTTAGAATCCAATCAGTTAGGATTTCGCATTTGATTAAACTTAATAATTTATGCAAATGAATTATTTTAGTATATTTGTTAATTTAATAGCCCATCCCTTCCAGTCCTCAATTTCTACACACCACTGCCATACAAATGTTTTCATAGGTAACAAAATCTTTTACCAAATTCTACAAGGTTCTTTTGCATCTTTCGTCAATCCCTAATTCTAGATTACATTTTTCATATTATCACATATAATTGTTAAAAGTTTTCAGATCTGGCAAAGATATTCCTTTCACCTACTTGTTTTTTAAAAGTAAAATTTCTTCCCCGGCCCATTACATTTTTCTCTAAATTGTTGAATCTGCTTGTCAAATTTTAGGAAAAAATCTTGGAAGGATATTTGTTTCAATTCTGTTGTATTTATAGGTTAATTTACTTAAACTTGACACCTGAACATAACAAACCATTGTGTGTTTTGTTTTGTTTCGTCATCTTGAGACAGTGTTTTGTTATGTAGGTCAGGCTGGCCTTGAGCACACTTTGTACCCCAGGCTGGCCTTGAACTCACATCAGTCCTTCTGCTTCAGTCTCCTGAGTGCTGTGATTACAGGCATGCACCATCACACCCGGCTAACCCACTCTTATTTGTGCATATATTTGTCCATTTATTTGGTAATTTTTAATATTGTTGTAGTTTTATAATTTCATTGTATAGATTATGCACAAATTTTCTTAGATACTTCGAAATATATTGTTTGGTACTACTGTAAATGGTATCATTTAAAGATTTTCATTTGTTGCTCTTGTTGGAAAGGCTTTTTTATATGTTGGTCACATTTAATATTAAGTATAATGCATTTGTTAATTGCATAAAAAGTAACAAAAAAGCAAGGAAAGGAGACAAAAGCATTAAAATGCATGAAAATACAAAGCATAAAAAGAAGGTAAGGATAAAACAAAATATATGACTTGCTATGTTGAACATATGTGTACTGTTTCCAGTAGAATGACAAAGATTAACTGATGCAATAAGACTGATTTCTCCCATCAGTGGCATCCATTTGTTGTTCAAAAGGGAAATTCTTAAAATATAAAGAAATAGAACTATTAGAATTTAAAAAATAGGAAAAGATATCATAGCATATTCGGCATTTAGCACATAAAATTTAGAATATACTGACACAAATTAAACCCTGATATTTATATTGAAAACAACACTGAATAGACTGTAAGGCAAAAATCTTTACCCTTCATAAAAGTTCATTACACAATGTTAAAAATATGAATTACCCTGGAAGACCTCCAATTCTAAACTTGTGCGCACCTGGTCACATAGCTTCAAAACACGCACAGAGAAAACTGACAGAACTACAAAGTGGAGTTGCTTTCTGATTGCTTTGAAGATCTGGTTGTCTTTTGGGTTATCTTATGTCTCTGAAATGTGGATAGGGGTGGATTTTTTTTTTCCTGTTCTAGAATCATTATGATTTCTGAATCTGAAGCCTCAAGCATCTGTTTTGAGAAACTACACCACTGTTTTCTTGAATGTTGTTTTTCTTCCATCTTTCTATTCTGTTTTTCTTTTTATTTTTTCTTCTGGAATTCCAATTTGTCCTACAGCAGATATTTTCTGCATTGAGTGCTCATTCTCTCCTACATTTTCCTTGACTGCCTATGCTCTGGCTATGTAATTTCTTTTTTCCTTGTTTGCTTATTTGTTTGTATGTTTCATTTGTGCATTTAGTACAAGGCTCACCCCACAGCTGGGGCTTGTGGCGATCCTCCTGTTTTCGGCCTCCCCAGTGCTGGGATTACAGGTGCACACCAGCACACCTGGATTCTGTCACTGGCTCATCTCACCCTGGGGTCGAGAGGGACCAGGAATCAAATCCTGGTCCCTGTGCTTACCAAAGCAGGCACTTTGTCTGCTGAGCTATCTCACTGGCCCCTGGCTATGTAACTTCTTGAGACCTAATTTACAATTTATCACTTTTTGTTTTAAAGTATCATCCATATCTAAGTATGTTATTCATGTATGCACAGTTTAAAGGAAAATAATAAACCAAAGTCCCATGTACCTACTGCTGCATTTCAAAAGTAGAATACTTGAAATAAGTGTCCTCGTTCTCCCTCAATTATGTTTTCCCAGCTTCAGAGATAAGGGTATAAATCACTCTTTTACCATCAGTATATTATTATTCCTTTGCATCTGTTTTCAGCTTTATCACTTATACTTATATCCTATATATAATTGGTGTCTAGTATTTTTCCTGTTATCACTTATATAAATAAAATCAAGCTGCCTGTGTTCTTCAAGACATTTGTTTAACTCCGCTGCATGTTTCTGAGATATAACAAGTCATTCTGCCTACACACATTCCTGTTCATTGCTTTGTGTATCTTTCATAAATACATCTGTATGTTGTGTGAAGACACAATCCTGATGCACATATAGATTTAAGAAGCACTCAGAATGTACCATATACATATAGGGACAGAATTGCAAGCATAAACTATATGTGTGTTTTTAAATGCAATGGATAAAGCAAAACTATGTTGCAGAATGGTTGTACTAGTTCATTCTTCAGCTGAGCCAAATTCGTTCATATGGCACAGCCACTGATTTTTAAATTTCAAGTATCATATTTTATTTTAGATATTCTATTTGTTTTCTTTATAAATGTTTGTCATATTTTGATTCACTGATTTTTGCGGGCGGAGAGGCTGGCTCAGCCCACCCTGGGGGTGGGGCTGGCATGGCACATGGTGGCAGGGATTGAACCACGATCCTTGAGCTTGCCTAAGCAGGCACTTTAGACCGCCGAGTTATTTTGCTGGCCTCTGGTTCACTGCTTTGGTGCTTTACTTTTTATTTCTCTGAGTGTATTAAATATATTAATTATAAGATCCTGTATGCATTAGTGATCATATCTGGTATCTTTGGAGTCCTGCCACTCCTATTTCTCTTCATTCCTGTCATCAATGAGTGTTTTCACATTTTGGAGGCTATATTCATTGTGATCCAGCATGTTCATATTCTTTGACGTTTTGCTTGAAGTGGACATATTCAAACAGAAAGTACTTTATTTTCTCTTCAGAAGATTTTCTAAGTCAAAACAGTAGTCTGAATTCAGACTTTAGGTTTCTGAAAAAGTTTCCTTACAATTTCAGATATTCAAGAGAGAATATGTTATCTTTTCTTACCATCCCACCCATTATTCTGTCATTGTTTTTTGTGGGACAGATTTATTTTCTAGTCTGTCTTCAATTGATCATACAGCAACTCATAAGATCCAACCTTTTACAAAGGTGTCCACCACAGTGACTCACCTAGTTCTAACTCCAGATTATATCTCCTGCCCTTCTTATCAAAAGAAGCTTAAATCACTTGGGTGGAAAAATCACTTAGGACCACCAAGTTTCCTTACTTGCTGGCCTCAAGATTTACTACCTCCTTAAATGTCACATTCTTATTCCTGAATGGAATCTATAGGTTTGAACCTACAGACTTTCTAGTAAGTTTGATCATGCATTTAAAGAATGATTTTCAAACCTGACACTAACTCATTATGATATTACCCTTACATAGCAATTCAGCACACACACACACACACACACACACACACACACACACACACCTTTCTGTATGTCCCTTGGCATCCCACCCATATTTCCTTACCCTCATTTTGTCTACATTGCTCTGTCAGGGGCTGTCATGCTCTCAGACAGAGACAGCTCAGGGATGATCCCAATGCGCTGTACAGTTGGCACCTCCCAGTCCTTGCACAGCCTCTTCTATTCCATCCCCCAGCGCATCTTTTTCCTGTCATGGTGCTTGTCACAGGGCAGGGGACTTCCACAGATGAAATCAGTTATCCGCTCTTCACCCAGCACTCAAATGCATCTCCTCTGTTTATAGTCACACTTGAAATGGAGGCTGAGACCGAAATCAGGCTTGTAGTTTCCAGTAGTAAGTACACAGCTATGACAAACACTTGGGAATTCTGCTAGTCGGAGACTGACCCCAGCATGTCTAAAAGTGCAATTTGAAATAAAATAGCATCAAGCTCAGGTACGAGACAGTTTCAGAGAACTGTATCGAACAAATGATCGGCATCCACTGAATTCACATTAGTCACAACAGTAGCAATGCTGTTGCTGTAGAGGCAGCCCAAGGCTGCGCAGTCCCCTTTCAATCTCCTTTGCAGCATGGGGAGTGCTGACCTCCCAGTCAATGTCCTACAGCAAGCAGAAGCTGCTTGAATTCTGTGCATCTGCTTTCCCTTTTCAAGCCACTGGGCACAGGGTGGAAAGGGTCATGTTGTCACACTTACTACTACTTTCACTGCCTCCACATGTGGTCCTTAACCTTGCTGTCACAGGAGCATGGGTTGTAGTTAGCTTTAATCCAGCCCTACACAAACACATACACACACACACACACACACACACACACACACACACACACACCTGGTAGCCTATCAGTGAGGAAGAAGTTTCTTGGTCCCTTGCTCCTTGTGTGCCAGTGAAATTTGTTGCCAAGCTATGGCATCTTCTTTGTGGAGGAAGACAAAGGAGGCAAAGGGTCTTGTATCTCAAATTGTTGCAGTCCATCAGTTTTGGAAACTTCCAAGAACTGGAGGCTCCTGCTGTGCACACTAATGGTGATTCCTCCTACAACCTGTGGGCTGGTTTACCTTTCAATAAAGTCCTATGTTTATATTTTCTTTGATTTCCAAATCTCTTATTTCTCATTCATTTTGGTTTCAAGATGTATGTCCTTTGCTTTCTTCCAATTGCTTGTGTTTCTAGTTAATTTTCTCTGAGTAACTCCACCCTGACTCCTCCTCTATTCAGCCATGTTGCCTCTTTCCTCTCTAATTGCTATTTTCTATTGCACAATGGTCATCACTGTTTTTATTCCATATAGGATGTGTGCCCACCACTATCAGATCATTGAGGCCCTTTCCCATTCTAAATAATTCCTGTCCTAGCTGTCCTTCAACATTTATGTGTCATACCCTGGGGAAGTTTGATCATTTATTCATTAAAGAGTTTTAATCAAAATGATACTGATAGAAACCAGAGAGTCCCAAGGAGCTGAGCTTTACTAAACCAGATTTAGAAACTCTGTGGGGGCAGCAAGGTCAATGGCAACATTAAGCCAAGTTTGGATATCATAAGCCTGTCTGGATCATAGATTATCTGATCTCAACCCTTGGAGTTTTGAAAATTTTCCCTTAATCACTACAAAAAAGATCCTAAAGTCAACCATTAGTCTCATTATAGAATCATTGCATAGCAGCATTGTGCTATAGGTTGCCTGCCTCAAAGAATGAATGGGCTTCACTAAGACTACAATTTGAGGGCAGGCTTACTTGTCCTTATCTTTAGAATCCTTCATTTTGGGAACTGTAATCTACTGTCATCAATGTCTATCCTCAAGAATGCAGGATAAAGATCTGGAGAGGGTTTAGTTCCTTGTCTATGATTACGCAGTTAATAAATGATGAAAAGAACCACGCAAGTCAGGAATCTTTGACTCCACCCTTTCCCACTATATTATATTTAGAAAACCTAGAAAGAACCTAGAAAAATAAATCAATGCTACGAATCACTCATGTTCCCTAAGGGAAACTCATCTAAGTACCTTGAAATGTCCTTGGACAGCTAAGAGGATATATCATGACGTGTTTTTTAAGCATGAATTGCAGCACTCCTTTCCCCCAACAAAATAGGAACAGCTCAACAGAATTCTTTGTCTTATCCATTCTTAGAGTTTTGTGTAGCTGAATTGCACACTGTATAAGCAGAGGCCCTCGAGAGAGTGAAATATTTGAAATGCTGCAATGCCTTATGCTGCCGAATTACATCCAGCGCTCTGATTCTTCACCTACCTGGGAAAATTTGTCATATGTTTAGGGTGTTTTGACAGCAGTTAGATTGAAATGATTAGGAGACCAACCATAGTCTTGCTTTGCTCACTGATACACCATGGAGTGGGTAGGTTCTCAGTCATCAGATAGCTGGAGCAGTGGCTGGGATGCCACTGTTGGTGGCACCTCCAGGAAGGCCACGGGTGGATCATGTCTTCATGGTGATACAGTAAGGAAGTAGAGGCCACCATCATTAATAAATTTTTGGCATCAGTAAAGTATTCCATGCAGAGCTGGAATAACAAGAAACTTGGAAGCTCTAATTCTCACTTCTTCATTTAAAGGTTAAAGTGCTTTCCTTTGAGTTACAAAAAAAAAAAAAAAAAAAAACACCAAAAAAACAAACCAGGCTTTTGAACTTCCTGTGTTAATGAATTTAAAGACTGAAAACTGTCCAACTGTTAAACTATCCTGCATGAAATACAGATTTGATGCAACCCTTATCGAAATTCAATAGAACTCACAGAAATGGAAAAAGAAGCCTAAAATTAATATGCACTCATTAAACACTTAAATTGCTAAAGCAATTTTGAATAAAAAGAGCAAAGTATAATCATTCTAGTTCCTCATTACAAATTACATTATGCTGCAAGTCAAAACATTGTACTTTGGGGGCCAGGGATATAGCTCAGTGGCACAAGCGCCTGCCTAGCAAGTGCAAGGTTCTAAGTCTGATTCCAGTATCCCCTCCCAAAACAAAACAAACAGACAAAAACCAGTGTATTTTAGCATCAAAACAGATGCATAAACTGATGGAACACAATAGAAAACCCAGAAATAAACCCACCAATACATGATCAACTAAACTCCTATTAGGACACCAAGAATACATAATGGTTAAGGTGGTTTCTAATAATTAAAATTGAGAAAAGTTGTGTTCGTATGAGTTCAATTTGATCAGATTTCACATATGAGAGGGTATTTTCTGACTGTGTCTGGATTAATGTACTTCATATAATATCTTACAGTTCATTTATGTTATTGCAAAAGACAGGACTTTCCCACACATCAAAAAATTTAAATTTGTGGACCAGAGAGGTAGTTCAGTAGAATAAGAGCTTGACTGGCAAGCGCAGGGTCGTGAGTTCAATCCCTGGTACCACAAAAATATTTTTTAATTTGTTTTTTATCTTATATTAGTTGAATGATCAACTGAACATAAGACCAAAAAGTGTAAAACTTTCAGAAGAAAACCAAATAATATTGGTCCTGGCTGGGATAATTAATTTGATATAACACCAAAAGCACAGAAAAAATAAACATATGAGGCCACATCAAAGTACAGTGTTTGCAGAACAGAGCACAAAATCAGCAAAATGAAAAGGCAACCTATATTTTGGGGAAAATATTTCCTAGCATATATGCAATTAGTTGTAAATGATCAAAATATGCAAGCAACTTGTACAACTCTATAGAAAAGACAAATTAATAATAACCTGATGAAAAATGGTTAAAATCCTGAATTTTACCAACATTTTACCAAAGAAGATACATAATTTAACAACAAATATTAAAGGATCACTAATGATTGAAGAGATAAAACTCCAAACAATGATAGTCTATCACCTTTCCCATTCAGGATGGCTATTATCAGTTAAGAGATAAAAAGCATTCTCCATAGTATGGGGAAAAGGAAACACTGTATATTATCAGTGGGAATATAAACATATTCATGATAGAAAACAATATGGGGATATTTTCAAAAATTAAAAATAGAGCTGCAAGTAAGTCAGAAATCTCACTTCTGAGTATACCTGAAGGAAATGAAATCAGCATGACAAAGCGGCACCTGAGTTCCCAAATTCAATGTAGCAATAGACTATTATAATAGGAGATATGGACAACTAAATGGATAAATAAACAGTAATATGCACCATGGGATATTATTCATCATGTAAAAAGAAGAAAGTCCTGTCATTTGCAATAAGATATATGAACTGTAAGACATTATACAAAGTAAGTTAATCCAGACACAGTCAAGCAATATTCTCTGATCTCACATGTGAAATCTAATCAAATTGAACTCATACAAACACAAAGTAGAGGGGTGGTTACTAGGAGGTGAGAGGTGAGGGCATTGGGAAAATACTAACAAAAGGACATAGACTTTCAGTAAGTAATAGAGATAATTTCAGGAGACCCAATGTATAATATGGTGACTGTAGTTAATAGCAGTGTATTGTGTATTTTAAATTTGCTAGGGGAGTAAATAATAAGTATTTTCCTCATGGGGGAATAAAGGAGACTCTATGAAGTGATATATTAAATCACTTGATTATGATAATCATTTCATAATATATGACTACATCAAACATGATATGCAAACACAAAGATTAGACAGACAGACAGATAGAATTTTGGTCAGTTGAGACTGGGTGTGGTGGCGTATACCTATAATCCCAGCTCTTGGGAGGTTGTAAACAGGCACATCACTACAAGTCTGATCTAGTAGTGAGACCCTGAACACCCTGTAGACCCTTCCCTAAACTACAAAAAACAACAACAACAAACTTGTCAGCTATATCTCAGGAAGTCTGGAAGTCTCACTCATATGGTGGACCTAAAAAAGAATTGGGAGTTCTTTCACTCAAAGTCTGAGCGTCTTGCTCAGCCATGTGCTAGGCATGCAGGAACTGAGGCAGTGAGCACGCATACTGTGCTTTTCAGGGCCTGTCTGCACACAGGACTGCAGGACTGCATCAGGACTGCAGATGCAATGGACAACACAACAAAGCTGCCACACCACGATTCTTGGCTGTCTTCACACAGGAGGGTCCAAAGGCCCGATAATTAATCAGGATTGAGGTGAGCTAGTCATGCCAAGCCCTTTTCCTCTCATCAGCTGTTTACTCAGAGTTGAGAACATAATCCGGCTCTGGCCAGTGAGACATCAGAAGTCACTGACAAGTTCTGTAAAAGGGATTCCCTGGGTCTCCACTACCACAGAGGGATGGTGGATGAAGGCCCTCCTGCTGCTCCTCTCCACCCTCCCTTCCTACATGTGCAGTTGTTCTGCTATAACATGATGCTTAGAGCTGCAGCAAACATTTCATGATCATGAGGGGGGGACACTGAACACAAACAGGAGATGGTGGGGCCCCAGGATCAAAGGAATCAGAGTCCTTGTGGCATTGCTAAGCTGGGAGTTAAACCCAGGACATCGAACCTCTACTCAGGCTGCTGATCTAATGGCAAACCACCTTAAGGTTTAAGTCATTTTTGTGTGACAGGTGTTCTTTTCATTTACAGCTACATTTACTTTACAGATAAACTAAGAGAACTTCTAACAATGGATAAACGCATGAAAAATAGTTTATTTGTTACTAAGATAATTTTGTTCATCAAGAGCACTGGCTTCTATATCTCTTATCCATCTGTTAAGCCCTAGGTCAGTACAAGGCAGAAAGTACATGCTGAACAAATTAATGGAGTGCCACACGGAGAGAGTATGTACAGTGACAAGTAAATAGCAGAATGAAATTTGGGGTTGGTGTGACTAGACTGCAGAATGCTTAAGGACAGCAAATGCTTGCATTTGTTGACACTCTACAACTAGGCAGTGCTTGACTCTGTGGATTTCCCAAACCAGTGTAGTAGTGAGGGCAGAACAGTGTGAGCGTGTAGCTTGGATGCAGGAACCATGAGGGCAACTGACTGTAAAGAATTTGAAAACATACAGAAAAGTTGGCCTGGTCTTTATTCTCACCATGGGCCAGAAACCTTAAGAAGTGACTGTCATACAATAGTACTCTGAGAGAAAAATGCTTTGTTAGGGTCAGTTCTCAACAGTTGTGGCTATTACTCTTTTTATAATAGATATGGGGGGTTGAAATGAACACACTTCATTGCCCATCCTTTAATAAACATTGTACCCCATTACAAGTTCATTCAGATACCTGCCTGTGTAAGAGAGTCCCCAAATTGCACAGAGCCAGCTGTGGGCATTCCTGCTGTGGGAGACTGCAGTCATGAGCATTTGGAACATACTAGCTATTTCAATGCAGCCCGTGCCCCTAGTACCTGTGGTGCTGCCTATCTATGTAGTTCAACTGGTGACCCTGAATGAACACAAATAGTACAGTGATTGAAAAAGATGCATCAAACAAAAATAAGACTACTTTGACTCACTTCATGATTACTTGGTGACATTTTATTTATTTATTTATTTATTTATTTATTTATTTATTTATCCACAGAACCAGGGATTGAACTCAGGCCCTTGCACTTGCCAGGCAAGCACTTACTCTAATGAGCCATCTCCCCAGCCCTACATTTTAAATTTAAAACTCTGAAGCAGAGCGAACACATAGAATGTTATGTTATTGTCTTTTAAGAACAATTATAGGGCTGGGGAGATAGCTCAGAGGTCTAAGTTCCTGCCTGGCAAGTGCAAGAACCCGAGTTCCATCCCCAGTACTGCTTGCTGGCCCCAGAACCCAGGTGTGCTGATCTGGCCACCGAAACTGGATATGGTGGCACACGCCTGTAATCCCAGTGATGGGGAAGCTGAGGCAGGAGGATCACTATGAGTCTGAGCTGCATAGCGAGACCCTGTACCAAACAAACAAGCAAATAAATAAATATTTATTTATATATTTATACCAATTATAAAAATTAATTGTCATTCTGAATTTCAATTTCTCTGATGCTACATTTTATTTTATTTATTTATTTATTTATTTATTTTGATGATATATTTTAGATGATGAATCAGCTACCCAGTCATTATTTACAATTTTCTTTATCATCAAAAGTGCATAGAACTTGTGGAAAAGACCAGTAGCTATATGACAAGATATAAAGAAGGAACTTTTTGCATAGGCTAAAAGCTTATATTTTCAACAAAAGTGACAGGAATGGAACAATAAAAGAAGATGGTCTTATCTTGCTAAAAAATGCAAGCAATAAAGGCTGTTCAGTTACTCAGTAATTTTGATGAAAAGCAACTGGACACTTGTTCTAAAACATTAATCAAAGAAGTTAATATTAGTTATTATAAAATTACTTTTCCTGATTTTTAAAGAAGATTTTATAAAATGTAATGGTCATTTTTTGCATGTGAATACAAATGGATGTTTTATTTGTAGTCATACAAAATTTTAAACAACCTATCAACCTTCACATGGACAATGAAGAAAGAAGGTTTGGTGGATTCCCTTTAAAACTTAATTGTATGCAACAATTAAAAAATAATAATAAAGGTACTGGCAAGCACACTGACATGGCTGGATGGGCGAGTCTTTCGGTAGTGTGCATTAGGCATACAGAAGAGTGATGCGTTATTTGGGAAATTGATATATGCAATACAACATATCGTGATCATTTTCAATACTTTATCCCTTTTGGGAGTTCGATCCCTGGGCCTGCTGAGCTGGCCCTGCCCTTGGGGCATGCTGAGACAGTGATTGAGACTGAGATTGGGCGGTGGTGACAAGAGCCTGTAATCCCAGCACTTAGGAGGCTGTAAACAGGGGGATCTCTATGAGTCTGATCTATGCAGTGAGACCCTGCACATCCTGTAGACCCTGCCCTAAATACAAATACAAATAATAATAATAATAATAATAATAATAATAATAAAAACAGTCTTGACCAACTTTGAAAAAAGATAGTTGTAAAATCTGCCTATATAGTATAAATAGATAAAACCACTCTTGATTAAGTTAGTAACAAAATGTGAAGAACATTAAAAAACAGAAACTACGGGGCTGGGGAGATGGCTGAGTAGAATAAGCACTTCCCTGGCAAGGGCAAGGGCCTGAGTTCAATCCCCAGTTCTAGAAAAAAAAAAAAAAAAGAAAAAAAAGAAACTACTATTATGTACATGTTATTACAAGTTGCTTCTCTTCTCCAGAAGTACAGAAATATAATTAGAAAATATCAACCTTTTTTTTTCATTTTTCTCTTTTTTCAACTAAAGTGACTATATATATTTATGGGAAATTATGCTGTCTGTATTTCTTTTATTGCTGTAGTTATTATCCATTTATTTCACACTATTACTGAAGTTCATTTTGTCACTTAAGAGTCATTTCATAATGGTCTGCTCCCAGCTGTCAGATCTGCAGGGAAGAAAAAACAAACTCACCAAAGGCAGATGTTGAAGACCTGTAAGAAGCTGGAGACATGGCTCAGCAGCACAGCACCTGCCTCGCAAGCATAGGTCCTGAGTTTGATTCCTGGTGCCAAAGAAAAAAAGAAAAAATTATCCTTAAGGGGTGTCCTGAGGACAGTCCTCCTTGGGGGTTGAGACCATGGCCTTTCCTAGAACTCAGAGAGATCATTTCAGCCTATGCAAGGGACAATGCCAACCTTAAGCAGAGAGGCGGCGGCATCACCTGCATGGGTAACTATAAAACTGACTTGGCTAAGATCACTAGCTGCCTTCCCAAGCCTTTCACTCAGACTTGCTTCACCCAAACAGAACATCCCACTAAAAAATAAGGATCAACTATGAAACAGTCTATTTACGTAAGCGAAAACATTATCTAATCCCCATTTATTATGATTCATACATATACAATGTATTTGATTATACTTATTGGTCATGTTACATTTCTAGTAAAGTTTATTAAAAACAGAACATTTTGAGAGATGCAAAAGGAATCATGGTGAAAATCCACAATAAATCCCACGCACCCAGCCTCATTCCCTAGTTCATATCATTCTTGAAAATATACACAGGAAAGGCGTTGAGGGCCCTTTGGAGTTGTGCTATACTCTCTTCTGTTTCCATGGGAATACATATTATGGAGATGAAGTCACAAAATACTTGAGGAGGTGCTGATCTCTCAATGGGACCTAATAACCCCTGAAAATATCGACATACACACAAAGTAAGGCAGAGGAGAATAATGGAAATCTGGAGGAGGGGAGAAAATAGACCAAACTGATAGTAAGTTTAGAAGATGAACTTTATAACCATAGTTCACACGTAGTAGTTAATGAGATCAGTTGTAGTTTAATTGGCTCAGGGACAGTATTTACCTTTTAAGTGTCAAAGTATCCCTCATTACTCCCTCCTTCTTACCCATAAAGCTTCTATCCAATGCATTTTCATTATCTTCTATTTTATAAAAGTAACATTAGTTACTGCGGCCATGTAGTGCCTAGCAGCAGTGGAAGAACATCTCATCTAGATTTCTGGATGTGTTGGTTGCACAGGAGTCATGTCTTTCTATTGCTGCCAAGGACTTAGAGATCAAAGAGGTCAGCTCATCTCACAGGCAGGATGTAGGACTGGGACCTCAGTGACAGTGCTCTTGTTCCTTGGATCCATTCTTTCAATTCACAGTTGGCAGCTCATAAGCAAGGATGCCCATGCAGCTAACTAACCAGGAGGAAGGGGCTTGCAGAGAAATCTCCAGGGGTGATCTGTCCAATAAAAGGAAGCTCAGAACAGGTATTTCTAGTAAGAGGGTGGAAGAGAAAAAGAACGCTACTTGAGAATGTTCCCCAAAGGACCCCACAATACATGGGAGAACTCTGTCAAGAGGGAGACTGTGCCATCAGGTGAAAGAACTCACTTCATGAAGGAGCCTGATGCACAAGGGCTGGGATGCACTGACCAAGCCCAAAATGTGAGCTAGAAGGAGAGTGAGGGAAACCCTGTAGCTCTACTTGGGGGTGAAAGGGTCAGGGTGTGCATCCAAGTCAGGAATCTGTCATAATAAAGGGAGATGGCTCAGTAGAATAAGCACTTGCCTGGCAAATGAAAGGGCCTGAGTTCAATCCCCAGTTCTGCCAAAAAAAAAAAAAAAAGTATAATGGGTCAAGTATGGAAGTGTTTCTATTTGGGGCTGGATACAACTCAGTAGCAGCACACTTGCCTGGTGTCTGTGTGAGGCCCTACGTTTGATCTACAACACTGCAAAATAATAAATACAATTTGTGTGTGTGTGTGTGTGTGTGTGTGTGTGTGCGTGCGCGCGCATGTTTGCACCTGTCTATCTAATCTCTGAAATAGCCCCAAGCAATTCTAAATTAGCAGAGCAACTCTGTCCATAAGTTGCTCAAAGACCCATATTTCTTCACTTTCAGCAGTGTTCAAGGTCACCCCACACTCTTAAAGGACAAGAAAAGTAGAGAGAATTGCCTGTGGGAAGGCGCAGTGGGGCAGGCCTGGAGGTGGCATGTCTCGCTTCTGCTCATACCTGCTGGTTTGATGCTGGTTGCATGGCCAACTCTGACTGTGAGGGAGGCTGGGGAATGTCTTGCTGGCTGCTCAGGCTGCAAAGAAAACAGGTTAGTGATGAAGGAAGACTGTCCAAGGAATGAGCGTCACTGCTGCCTGCAGCTTTGGGAACATCAGAAACGCAGATCTCAGCAAGCAGGATCCTAATCTCTGGAGTGGGAAGTTAAGCCCTATGGTGGCTTCCTAGTCATCAAAAAAGACCAGAGCTAAGAGATGTGCCCTGAGAACCGGAAAAAGATCCCATGGTCTGGAGAGAACAGAGAAGTCTGCTGAATGTTCATAGGAAAAGCTGAACTAGCAGTTGGTAGAGCAAGAGCCACACATGCCTAAAATTAATAAGCGTGTTGTAAAACATATTCCAACATTAAAGCAAGGAAAGAAAAAAATGAATATCACTAGCTAGCATTCCACCAGGCGGTTAGGGTTATTACCATTTTGACATAGCCTGCCAGCTCTTACTCTCCTCCCTAACCTTCCCTTCTCCACCTTTCTTCCTAAATACAGTCTATATTTTTCTACTCTTATTCCTGCAGTGAGCAGATATCACACAAATAATTGAGTCATACTTCATGAATGGAATATCAATCTGTTTCTTTTTATTTAGTTAGTAATTTTCCTTATAAATAAAGCTGCAGAGCCAGCCAAATAGCTCAGTGGATTAAAGTACCTGCAAACAGGTGCAGGGGCCAGGAGTTTGATCCCTGGGCCTGCCGTGCTGGGCCCACCCCTGGGATGCACTGAGATGGCAATTGAGACTGGACATGGTGGTGCACACCTATAATCCTAGCTCTTGAGAGGCTGTAAACTGGAGGGAGAATCACTACAAATCCAATCTAGTAGTGACAGCCTGAACACCCTGCAGACCCTTCCCTAAAAAATACAAAAATAAATAAATAAATAAATAAATAAATAAATCTGCAATGAACAGTTTTGTATATTGGGCCACTCCTTGATTATCTAATTTTAATTAATTAATTAATTAATTTGGTACAGGGCCTCACTACACAGATTGGACTCATAGGGATCTTCCTATCTCAGCCTCTCCCATGCTGGGAATACAGGCGTGAACCACCATGCTGGGATTCCGGGGCTGGCACAGCATGCAGTACTGGAGATTGAACCTGGGTCCTTGAGCTCGCCAGGCAGGCAATTAGACCACTGAGTCATCTCCCTAGCACCAGCCAATTATTTACACAGGAAAAGTTCCCAAACAAAATAGTTGGCACATCCCATGTCAGTCATATCACAGCATGCACATTCAGAAATTAAAAATCGATTGTCACATAGCTGTAGAAAATTATACCCACTTACCTTAGCAATATATGAATACTTTATTCAAATAGCTACCAAAACTATGCATCTTTATATTTTAATATTTGTATAAAAAGGCAAAAAAGGAACTCTTCTTTTTATTTTAATTCATGCTTCTTGGATTATTAGTACTATACAGCATCTATTTCAAGCTTTCTGGCCATCTTCAACTTACTGTATTTAACTAGAAGTTCAGTGCCTTCTTCAGATATTGCTCCTTTTCAAATTCTTTGCTATCCTAATATTTACTTTTGGGTGAACACTAAAGAATTTAATTAAAAATTATTGGGATTATGTGAAACATTAGATAGGCTTGCCCAGAGAATGACAACGTTATCAGAGCTTTTACATGAGAATAAACTGAGACTTTTTGTTTATTCTCTTTTCTTTACAATCTGAAATGGAAGTTTTTTTAAGAGAAAAAAGACAAACAAACAATGAAATGTTAGTAGGACAGTTTGAAATAGAGCTTTTAGATTTTTTTCATGTGTATCCTAAGCTTTTATTTTTAAACTTGTCTAAATGCTTTATGAATTAATCACTAACCCTCATTTTTGTGTCAAAGTGCTTCTTATTGTATTTTCTAGCTTATCCTTTTCTGAGATGAGAACTTTCAAGCTTTGTGTATTCATTTTTTTTTAATTAGTTGCCTTACCATTTTAGCTTTTGTTTTATCTAAGAGCTTTTGGTTGGTTTCTTAGTTTTTATGAAATTGAAACTTTGGTTCTTTCTGTAACCATATCTCTTGTATTATTTCCTTAGCTACTGCATGACTAGATTTTGCAAGGCAATGTGAAAGGAAAGTAGAAATAAAACACTTGCTTAATTGGTGTCTGCCTTTAATGGGTTATGATGTTGTGTGTAAATATATGTTCATATAGCTGTTGTGTGAATAAAACAATATGCACATATGCATTTATCATGAAGGAAGTAGCATCTTAATTCTGGTCCTCCTACATGAACAATAGTTAGATATTATTAAATGTCTATTGTGAGCCTGGGGAGATGGCCTGGGGATATAGTGGTCTAAGCCCTTGCCTGGAAAGAGCAAGAACCTGGGTTTGATCCCCAGTCCTGCAGGCCATCCTGGCCCCCGAGTTCCAGGCACATCATGCTAGCCCCTAAATCGAGCATGGTGGTGCATGCCTGTAATCCCAGTGCTGGGGACACTGAGGCAAGAGGATCACTATGAGTCCAAACTGCATAGAGAGATCCTGTAACAATAAATAAATACAAAGACTAAATATTTATCGTGTTACTAACAAGAAGTAATTACTGGAGCTGAACTTGCATTTGATGGGAAGTCCCCAAGCAAAAATAGGATAGCTGATTACCTTGCATTCCTTGTCTGTAACAGAATCACAAATCTCCAATTCTGCAAAGACACAACTCCAGCCATCTCAAATTTAACCATGTTATAAAGACATCTTCAGAGTACTCTTTAGAACTAAATAAAGACGTGCAAACTGAGGAGTGCCGAAGTGATCACCATGAAATCGCACAGACCTCAAGCACGTATGTGGAAAACCTCAAGCCTCATTTCCCAAGAGGTTTCTAATGTGAAACCAAAATAAGAATTCCCAAATGCAGGTAAGGGCTCCATGTATGGTTCCTCACAAAGAAACTCAACCACTGTGTTTTAAAACCAACCATTTCGATTCATGAGAAGCTTCTTAGGAATGAAGGAGCTGATCTGTCATGTCTTGTCTTTCTCTTCTCTTAGGCCGGGATGAGCGTTCCTTAGAAGCAGAGGTGCCTCACTCCTTGGAAACATGCCAGCCAAAAAATTCAGAGGTGGAGAAGATGGCAGTTCTAATTTGGGCTGACTTACCTGGAAGTACCAGATTACCCAGTAGGGACAAAGAACAGTGTTGCATTTTCTCCAGAAAGCCTTCTTGCATATCCTTTTCCACCTCCATTCTCAGGAAAATCCAACTCTTCCTTCTAACCCCTCTATCACTTGGTCTCTCTTTGGCACTTTCTGTTCTAGTCATGCACAGGAACAGAAGATCGCTGAAGGCAAAAGTCGTGTGTTTGGACCATTCCCACATTCTATAGTGCTCAGGTGGGAAAACAAAAACAAAAACAAAAACTTGTGTCCATTGGATTCTGCAGAAAATACTTATTGAGTGAATGAATAAATGAGTGATAAGAACAAATTAACAGCATTGCTACTGATAATAAGAAGACTGTTAAATTTTATGAAGTTCCTAGTATGTGCCAAGACTTCAATATGCTTTATCCCTTTAATCCTTATAATGGTCCTGGAAGGTAGATATCATTATCCTCACTTAAGAGATGAAAAAACAAGGCACAAAGATGTCATGTGACTTGCCAAAACTCACATGAAAGAAACTAGAAAGCCTTTCTGACATCAAAGACCATGCTGTTTCCAATGTGCTAAGTTGTCAGGTGTCGATATGAATTTCAGCCCTTATCACATGATCTGTTTGGTGTTCCTAGTCTGCAAAGATTACTTTGAAGCATTCGGCCGAAAAAAAAAAATTACATTCACTTGTGGGTGGGATTTGCAATGCGTTTTGAAATTGGAGAAAATGTATTGCCAAGCACTAAACAAACGTTCAGTCTGTTTTATGAGCAAATGGATTAAGCTGGATTTCAGTGGCATTCCTGTATCGTACACAGCAGGAGCACGTCCACGCCTTGCTCCAGAGCTCCGCAGCAGCGGGTGTTGATCACAGACACTGCCAACTGGCTGCGTTGTTTCCAAAGAATGCTGCACATAGGGCTTGTATCCCAGGCTGTTGCTTAGCCAAGAAAATTTGTGAAAGAGTTTTTTTTTGTTTGTTTGTTTTTGTTTCTTTTTTTTTTTTAGAGAGAGAATATGGAATAATAATAAAAAGGAAAACCTCCATTAGAAACAATACAGAATTTCCTTAAACAAAATGATAGGAAATCGACAATGGCTGTTATATTGCATAATGTCTTCAACTAGTTGTTTATATTCCCACATATAAGCATGCAAAATTGGTAAAAAAGAAAAATGTATAAGAAATGAAAAAGGAGAAGGAAAAAAGGAGAAAAATTAGTTTTGACAGTCCAAACAGTTCTCTTGAAGACAGAGTAATTCCCTAAAAATATCTTTCCTTTTTGTTTAAATATAAGGTTTTTGAAGGCTGGAACATCATTTTTTACATTCTATATAAAGCATAAGCTGCCAAGTAATACAGGCTGAATAATTGTTAAATAAGTTGCATCCCCACTCTGGCATTTAAGCCCACTCATTCTGGTTACACTGCTCAGTCCTGCCAAATCTGGGCTTGTAAAAGCAATTCTAAAACTCTTGGAAACAAACTTTAAAGTGAAAGGTGTGAGCAAAAATAGAGACAAACAAGCAAATAAAGACAGGCTATGATCACACAGAAGACCACGTGGGCCATGCCTGGGGCAGGGTCTGGGGGAAAGTACTAGAATAAGCATTTAGGGAAAAAAACAGTTACTAGCAAATGTTAGTAACATTTAAATGATGGAAAACTGCTTTCAGGTTACATTAAAACTTGGTCAGTTCTTGGTAGCTTATCATTGAGAAAGGTCTGAGGCCACCTGCAGATTCAGTGAAGAAAGGGTGTCATGAGCCACTACTGATGTCTCCTAGTCGTAGTCACATGCTATTGCAGTCTGAATGTGGTTTCTTCACATCTCCAGTACCCCATCCCCATTCTTTCCATTCTACGCCAACAGCCATCACCATCACTCACATGTTATATTAACCTCAAGGTCTTCTGTGGATGCTATTAAGAGGGAAGAAACTCAATCCACTTCCTGTGGTAGTGTTTAGAGGCGAACCCTGTGGGAAGTCACTGGGATTGGGTGAGCTCATGAAGGTGGATCCCTCGTTCTGGATCTCAAAATCTTTAGAAGAAGAAAGGGAGACCACATGTGAACACACAGGCCCACTGTCCCTGCCATGTGACACCATGGATTGCCTCAGAACTCTCCCAGTAAGAAGGTCATCACCAGATGGGTCCCTTGACCTCTCCCCTCCAGAACTGTGAGCAAAATAAACCTGTTTTCCTTACAAAGTTGCCCTGAGTCAGGTGCATTTTAGTGGCCACAAACATGAGTTGTGCTGTACAACATGATCATAGTGCCGGTGTTTTGTCATGTACATATTTGATGACCAAGAGTGAAAAAGTAAAAGAAAGGTTATATCTTTAAAAAATAGTTTGGTCTGTCAGAGTCATTTTTTCATCTATAGTACTTATTAGTCTTTCTAGATGACCGAATAGAGTGGCTAAATAATTGAGTTGTTAAAGGTGACCTTTACTTTTAAAATGGAAAAAAAGATCAGTGGACACGGTGGTGTAGCCGTGCAGTCTGGAATGCTGAAGTAGAAGGATCACATTTTTTGACCCAGCATGAGAAACTTAGTGACTTAGAAAGACCCTGTCTCATGGGGGTAGGGGGATAGCTCACAAGAATAAGCACTTGCCCAGCAAGCACAAGGACCTGAGTTCAATCCTAGGTGCCGCAAAAAAAAAAAAAAAAAAAAAAAAAAAAAGACCCTGTGTCAAAATTTGTGTGCGTGTATGTATCTGGGATGTAGCAAAGGTTATGGGATCAATCCCTAATAGTGAAAAGCAAATCAAGATTCCTTAGGATTGTATATGGATCAGAAGAAAACGTAGATCAAAACTCAAATTTTTCATTCAAATAAAATGGTTTAGAGAAACAAAAGGTTTTGTGTCACCCCTACTGTCCTCCAATGCACATTCATATATTAGTGTTTTCACACACATCCACACGTGCATACATGCATAGCGGCAGAAGTGGATCTACCTAACTGAAGCTAATGGGAATGGACTGTACCAGTATGGGATAATAGTGGCAAAAATATACATCTGGATCAGGCTGAGTTTGTTTATATGGGCCCACTGAGCAGGGACTCCAAATTGAATGTTGCAGCTCATAGAGTAAAGGGGGGTGTTAATAGTTTATTGGCTGGCTGTCAGTAGTATGGATCAAAAGATGGCCTACTGTGAATGAACTAGACATATCTGACATTCTGTAGGTTATTATCGATGAGGGGACTAAGAGGCTTAGAGAAATGGGAATGCTGGAATGGATCTGTCATGTCAAATCTAATCTGCCAAAACTAGGATGATCTAGAAAATGCACACTTCACTAATATCTTGAGAAATAGATTCATGAGGGGGGCACCAGTGTCCCTGAAGATGCCAGACCTTGCAGGGGGGACCTGGTTAGTCAGTTGGGAAACTTAAGAGCAATGGGTTTGATTGGATCCTGGAGAGAGAGAGATCAAGTGGTAGCACTTAACTGCTAAAGGCAAGGTGCATGCACTTACTGTGAAGGACAGCAGAAGCACAGCAAACATGAGAAGGGTTGGACTCACATGGACCTATGGTGCTGACTGATCAGCAGCCATGGTGTTCCCAAAAGTGAAACAGACAGGAAACCTACTGAATTTTTATTAGATCTATATAGGCAAAAAGGGCTGGGGAGGCCTGGGAGATATCTCGGCTCTCTAAGTGCCTGCCTGGCAAGCACAAAGACCCAGGTTTGATCCCCAGTGCTACATGCCTAGTGGGCCCCATGCCAAGCCAGCACCAAAATCAGACATAGTGGTACACATCTGTAATCTCAGCATTAGGGAGGTTGAGACAGGAGGATCACTGTGAGTCTTGGGACTAGAGCAAGGCCAGTCCAGCACGTGCATCAACCAGAGCACAGACAGCTCTGAGATTGCTTTACCTCTGGTGTTCTCAGCAAAACACTGAGACCTTGTACTTTTTCTACCATCATTCATTTCCCCTTTTACTGTATACAAATAAAGACACAGACTGTGCTGGCTTGTTCCTGCCTCTCATCAGAGAGGTTGGGTCCCACCAAGTCCCATCTTTCCTTTTAATATGTGTCTAGTTTTTTCTTAATTCCCCATCACCCACCCAAGGTCCCACTGGCTATGCAGGTTTAGGCATCCTTCAAGCTCAGTGAAATTTCTAGGAATCCAGTGGGGGTGGGGCTTGTAGAGATATTCCTTTTAATGTAAAAGATATGTTGTTGCAACTGGCTTCTCTCCTAACCAAAAATAAGGTGCAATGCCCAGTGACTCTATTGGGATTTTGGAGGCAGCATATTTCTCACTTCACTCCAGCCCATTTATACTGTGACTCAGAAAGCTCCTAGTTTTGAGTGGGGTCCAGAGCAGGAAAAGGCTTTGCAATTAGTCTAGTCTGCTGTGCAGGCAGCTCTGCCTCCTTCCAGGGCCATAGGATCCAGCAGATCCAATGGTATTTGAAGAGTCAGTAATGAAATAGATGTTGTATGGAGTCTCTGGCAGCTCTCAATGGGTAAATTGTAGCAGAAGCCTCTAGGGTTTTGGAGTAAGGCTATACCATCATCGCAGAAAACTACTTTCCATTTGAAAACATCTCTTGGTCCGCTATTGGAAACTTAACATTTGACCATGGGTCAGTAGGTTACCACACAACCTGAGTTGCCTATAATGATCTGGGTATTATCTGATCCACTGAGTCATAAGGTTGGATGCACATAGCAACAGTTCATCATTAAATGAAAATGGTATATATGTCATTTTTCCAGAGCAGGTCCAAAGGGCACAAATAAGTTACATGAAGAAATTTCCCAGATGCCTTAAGCTCCTGCTTCTGCTATATTGTCTTCTGTTTCCTATCATGTATCTATGGAATGTACGATAGGATCAGCTCCTAGAGGAAGAGAAGGTAAGGGCTTGCTTTATGGATGGCTGTACTTGCTATGCATGTACGTTCCATAAGTGGACATCTGCAGTATTATACTCACTTCTAAGGACAGCCATGAAGGACAGTGATGAAGGAAAGTTGTCACTGGGCAGGACTTCAGGGAGTGAACATAGTGATCTATTTTTCCTGGAAGGGTTAGATGTGTGATTGTACACTGATTCAGTGCCTATAGCCAATGGTGTAGCAAGACAGTCAGGAACTTTGAAGGAATATGACAGAAAAAAATGAAACAAAGATATTTAGGAAGAAGTATGTGGACAGACTTCTTCATATGGAAAAAGACTGCAAAAAAATGTATTCTACCTGAATACTCATCAAAAAGTAGTATCAGAGGAAGAGGACTTTAACAATCAAATAGATAAGATGACCCATTGTGTAAATAGTGGTCAATCTTTTTCTTCCACCACTCTTGTCATTGCCCAGTGGGCCACTGAACAGAGCAGTCATGGTGGCAGGGATGCAAGTTACGCATGGGCTCAGAAACATGAACTTTCACTCATCGAGGCTGGTCTAGTTATGGCCCCTGCTGAATTCCTAATATGCCAACAGCAGAAACCTACACTAAGTCCATGTTATGGTACCATTTCTCATGGTGATCAGCCTGCAACCTGGTGGCAAGTGGATTATACAGGCCACTTTCACCATGGAGAGGACAGCATTTTTATTTTCACTGGCATAGACACATATGCTAGGCACAGTTTTGTCTTCCCTGCAAATAATATGTCTGCCGAAACTACCATCCATGCACTGACCAAAGGCCTTACCCACTGTCACAGAATTCCACATAGCATTGCCTCTGACCATGGAGCACATTTTATAGCCAAAGAGGTGAGGCAATGGGCTCATTCTCATGGAACTTATGGATTTTACTATGTCCCTCATCACCCAGAAGTGTCTGGGCTGATGAAAAGGCAGAGTGGTCTTTTGAAGACACAGTTACAATGTCAATTAGCCAACAGTAGCTTGCAGGGTTAGGGCAAGGTTCTTCAGAGGTATGGTGTCTCCCATAGCCAAAATTCATGGGTCTGGGAATCAAAGTGAGGAAGTGTAATGGTACCACTCATTATTACCTCTCGTGATGCATTAGCAAGGGTTTAGCTTCCTTTTCCTGCATCTTTGTGCTCTGCAGATTGGAAGCCTTAGTTCCAGAGGAGGAAAGGCTTGTAGCAAGAAGTACAATAATGATATTATTAAATTGAAAGCTAAAACTTTTCCCTGGTCATTTTTGTCTTCTAATACCTCTGAGGGAACAAGGTAAAAAGAGAGTTACGGTGTTGACAGGGGTGATCAACCAGACTATCCAAGGGAAACCGGACTACTGTTCCACAATGGCAAAAATGGCAAAAAGCAGGAATGCACTTGGTGTATAGGACATCCCTTGGGGTCCCTTCTAGGATTACCATGCCTTTTTACTAAAGATAATGGGAAACTATAACAACCTAGCCCAGAGTGAGTGACTAATCTTTCACAATCTTCAGGAATGAGGGCCTGGGTCACCCCACGAGGAGCAGATCCAAGAACTGCTGAAGTGCTTGCTGAAGGGCAAAGGAATACACAATAGATTGTAGAGGAAGTTAGTTCTAAATACCAGGTAAAACCCCATAATGAGCTATGGAAACGAGGACTGTAATTTCAATAGTCTTCTCTTACTATGATTTCAATATAGTAACTCGAGGCTGATGTACATAATATTGAGTTTTAGGTATTGCTAAATCATGTACATAAATGGCAAACAAACAAGCTTTAAAACTTGAAGCCTCAGTTTATCTCATGTGTAAACATCATATTGTCTCCCTAGGGTAAGAACCTGAAAGAGTAAATAAACCCAAAAAGGTACCATAGATATTGTGAAAGGGAAAGAAACTGCTCAAAAGAAAAGAACAACTGGGATGAGGGAAAGGAGAAGGACAGAAGGGAAGGAAGGGAAGGAAGGAAAGGAAGGAAGGAAGGAAAGGAAGGAAGGGAAGGAAGGAAGGAAGGAAGGAAGGAAGGAAGGAAGGAAGGAAGGAGAAAAATATACATGATAGCTAAAATAACATACTACTGATTTCTACTGGTTTATTCAAAGTAACAGTTAGTGCTTAATTTTTGACTAACTTTACCTGCTTATGTCTTGTAATCTGACCAACTACTTGGAAGCCAACAATATGCAATATAACAATTCCTGTCTTGTTTTGTGAAATTCTGTGTTGTTTCTAATGTTTTTTAGTTTCTGATATTTTTAGTATTACTTTTTATTCTCTTTAAAATAAAAAAGCAGTTATAATAGTGTTTGTGGACAGGATATCATGTCTGCATCTTGTACTACGAATAACCACGAAGAAGACAACAGTTTGCAATGTATGAATTATTGAAACTGTCCTACTAATTGGCTTTGAAACTGTCTCATTGCTATTTGCTTCTCAATAAAATTATTTAAAGATAAATAAATAAATAAAGCAAAAACTTTGAAGCCATATGTGTTTAATGTAGACGCACTGTACTGGTATATTGCACTTTGTGAACAAATTTATAATTTTTGCTGGAGCTTACCAAGAATCAAACTCAGGACCTTGGGCTTACACGTAGGTGGTCACTGTGCCACTGAGCTATATCCCTGACCCAAACGTTTTTTTTAGAGTATAGATTATTAATAAAATTAAATTTTAGAATAAAGTGTGGGAGACACAATTATTGTAAAGGACGTGCCCTTGTACTTCTCAGACGCCTGTTTGCAAGCAGGTTATTTAGTTTAGGGCATTCTAGTTTTAACTTTAAATTTTGAGAATCCTTTGACTGTTTTTGGCATGGAGATGAGTGCAATAAGAATTGTACACATGCAGTTGGATTTGTTGTTGTTGGTTTGTTTGCTTGTTTGTTTCTTTGTGGCTGGCTGAGCCCGCCATGGGGGCGGGACTAGCACAGCATGTGGTGCCAGGGTTCCAACCACAGTCCCTGAACTTGCCTAAGCTTGCCTAAGCAGGCACTTTAGATCACTGAGCTATCTCTCTGGCCCATATGTAATTGTTACATTAATATAAATGTGTTATATTAATATAAATGTGAATAGATCAAAACACGTTAACTTTTTACAAGTTTGCCTCTGGAGACTACAGTTTAAAGAAATGTGTCTGGTTCTCAAGTTGACCAGGGGTGCATCGTGGTGGATTAATTAAGGATCAACTCAAGTGGGAACACCCAGCTGAACTGAGTCAGGGCGGTTCTGGTCACAGAAGACTCACCTGAGGATTGTTGCCAGAATGGCACAAAAGGAGAATGGGTGGGGAAGAGAACACACTGATGATTTCCCGGGAGATACTTAGTTGCAGCTAGCTTCCCCGAACTCAGCTGCTCTTGCGTTGGAGGTGCCCGGCTCCCACTGTCACCAGGATGGCTGCTATTCTCTTCAGGGGATCCCTCATCTTTGTCCTGAGCATTGCTTCCTGGCTCTGGTGCAGATCCCTCAGCCTCTGGCACAGAATCTTCACTCTCCCAGTGCAGAATTTCTAACAGCCATCACTGGCTCCTGGCCTTTCCCATGCAGATCCTTGATATGGACTTGAAGGGGACATTGCCATGGGCTCTAGGCCTCCGGCTGGACTTGCAGGGAGCATTGCCTTGGGATCCAGGCCCTGAGCTGGATTCTTCAGGTCTCCAGCATATGGACAGATCTCTCACACTCTTCTACATTTAACTTTTTTGGTGAATATTATAATCCTATAAATTTATGTATCCTGTATTAAATCTATTCCCTTCAAGCCCTGACTGCAGCACTGGAGATGCGAATAGTCCTAGCACGAGAAAGCAGATTATGGAAGAATCTAAAGCAGCACAGAGTTTGTGGAGAGAACTCTGAATCTGAGCCACAAATGGCTCACAAAAACCTGTGGGCTTTTGGTTTTCACTCACTGAAAAGCTCTGGGAGTGGAGAGCTTCCCTAAAGGAGAAAGGAAAGCCAAACTCAGCTGCTGACTAATAGTATTTGAATTTAGTGTGAAAAAAAAAATCTTTCATTTGAAACATGCTCTCTGCATATCTCTAAGTTTTGCTCCAAATTTTACAAACCTTAGCCTTTAAATGATACAGAAAATATTAAAATGGTAAATTATCTCACTTACCTATAAGATGATTCGTGTAACTGGCCAGTTTAATCTGTTGATCTGGGAAGTAAAATATTAGGGAAAGGCTAACCAGAATTGTCATTTAGGATATGCATTTGAGTTTCTTCACCATTGACTTTTGAGGTTTTGCTTGTCTGTTATTCAAGTTGTGAGAAGCAGATGCATCTCTCATCCTTTGTTGTAGTAGGTTGTTGGTAGGTTTCTTGTCCTTTCAAGAAATGAGAAAACAAAAAATAAAAAAGCACCCTAATTTTAGTCAATAGCGATATTCAATCTATTCACAATATTTTACCCAGATTAATTTTAGCTTTACACAATCTGAGATGTTTGGTGTAGGGTGCTTCGAGCCTGTTTTGAAAATAGGGTATGAATACACATAAATAAACATAAAGCACCATTGCCTGACCTTCTAACTCCGATTCCGAAGCTCTCTTTGCCATGTGATGGCTAACTGCTAGATTATGTTGTATACTCCTGAAAATAATGTGAAAATACTATTAAACCATGTCAGCAAAAACAATGTAGGGGCCGGGGAGATGGCTCAGTGGAATAAACGCTTCCGTGGCAAGCGCAAGGGTCTGAGCTCAATCCCCGGTTCCACAAAAAAAAAAAAAAGAATAATGTATTACAGCTGCGATTATTATTATTTTTAAAATAATTTTTATTTATTTATTCACTTGGTACAGGGTCTCGCTATGCAGCTTGGATTCATAGTGATCCTACTGTCTTGGCCTCCCCAGCACTGGGATTACAGGTATACTCTACCACACCCAGTTTTGGTGGCTGGCACTGAGCACACAGGGTTCCAGGGCTGGCACGCTATGCAGTACTGGGGCTCAAACTCGGGTCCTAGTGCTTACCAGGCAGGTGCTTATGCCATCAAGCTATCTCCCCAGCATTAATAATAATAATAATAATAATAATAATAATTTGGGGGGAGGGGGAGAAAGTAGATAGCTTTTTTGCCTGTGCATCCCAGAGCACATGCCTTGTGAAGCTGAGCACCAGGCAGCACAGACCTGGAGACATCATCTCCTGGTGCTCCCAGTCCAGGCTTGTTGGAAAGACTGCTCTGCCCAGCAGCCCAAGCCACAGAGCCAATGCTTTCCTTGCATCCAACTATTTTATAACTTTGGAAGCCTTGATCCTGATAATGGCATTATACATACAACTCACTGATTTTACTGGATGTTTTAATGAAACAGCAAGTCTGCAAGCATGTGGTAAACAGTCTTTCTCCTCCTCACGTAGTCTGTGCGATCACCGGTCGCCTGTGGGTTGACCTGGGCCCTCTGCTGGGACGGCTTTCCGCTGTGTCCATCTTCGTTGCGGGCCAACTCAGTCATTCCCCAGGACTTCCACGCCTGGTGGCAGCAATCCTTCATCTCGCTGCACATGATCTCTCTTCCTTTTGAACTTTAGAAAACTTTACTCTGTTCTCTCCTTTTTTTTTTTCTTATGCTGTAAAATGCTTTTTAGCTAAATGTCACTTTCCCACATGATGATAAGTCCCTTCAACGCAATATTTTTACCTGATTCATAAAATTCCAAGAGCCTAAAAATCTCAATAAACTATTTATTTGATCTGTGAATGAATGAAAGGTAGAATTCTGAGATATGCTATTAGGTTTATACATTATTATGTTATACACTGCTAAAAAATGGGAATCAATTTTTAGAATTTGTAGAAGATAATGGTTAGATTTTTTTTTTTTTTTTTTTTTTTTTTGGAACCGGGGATTGAGCTCAGGCCCTTGCACTTGCCAGGCAAGCGCTTATTCCACTGAGCCATCTCCCGAGCCCCATATAATGATTCCTTTAAACATATAATATCCCCCACTTGCTTGACTTTGTAGTAGTAATTTTGCTTCCTAATCTGGAAAATGATTCATAGCATGATTTTCTATCAAAAATATTACAAATATGTACCTATTAAAATATTTACTTGGATAACTGATTGAAAGTAGTTTGATGTTTAGAAATGATATTTAAATAAAACAACACTTAGAGAGATGTGAGCACTCTAACTATAGCTTGGATTAATTTCCCAGGGTTCCAAATCAAAATAACATAAATGGGTGGCCTAAAACAATCAAAACTGGTTCTCTTAAAGTTCTAGAGGTTGTAAGTCTGAACTCAAGGTGTTTGCAGAACACGCTTCCTTCTAAGCTTTTAGGGATGAATCCTACCAGTACCCTTCAGCTTCTGATAGACCCCAGCATCTCTTGGCTTGTGACCAAGCCCTTTTCTGCCCTTTCATGGCTGTCTTCCCTTACTCTGTCTGAATCCTCAGATTTTTTGTAGGTTTAAAAATACCAATCATCAGATTAGGGCCCACCCTAATCTAATCTGACTTCATTTTAACTCGATTGTATCCACAGACTTCATTCCTAAATAAGGTCATATATCTTTTTTTAGGGCATAATCTAACTGGCATCAGAGACCATCTTTAAAAATTGTTATTAACCTTTAAAATAAATGGAGATGTTTAACATTTCAAGGATAAGACCTTCATAGAGTATTTCATGTATGGGGTTAAAATAAAGACATGTAAGAATATCAAATAGCCAAGAAAGGTTTTCCAGGAGTTTTTTTGATGAGTGGGTTTCAAGGATCTAATACTGTGATGTATAGTGTGCTTCTTAGAGATTGAGGGCAAAATATCAGCACTGAACAAAGACCAAATTACGTTTAGATGGTCTGTGGGATTGTTGTTCGCTCAACACTTACATTCCCACGATGAGAAGATTTATCAGTTTGTTTTCCATTCCACTCCCCGGAAAGGTGCAGTGGCACTGAGCAGCATTTTTTTTTTTAAGTCTTCTTGAAGAGCAGCAACTTTCCACGTGGCCAGAATCAAGTGGTAGCCATTGCTTAAATACCCACCTTTGATTACCTGTTTTCTCTATCTCTTTATCCAACCTCTATAGCCCATTCTCCTAATATCAAAATAGTGTCTGTTTTCTGCCTGGACTTGTGCTAACGTTCACCTACTCCACATAGATGACTCTTTTCTTTCTTCAACAATCTCCACTCCAAATATTCAGAGTTCCCCTCATTTCCTCACCACAGCTACATTTTCCCCAGTCTTCGCAAGCCAAGGAAGGCTGCATACCACAAAACAACTAGAAATAAGGAATTACATAAAGTTGGAACCCAGTGAATTATCATTTCGGGCATCATGTTTTGAAAGTCCCTTGTATTTTAACATAATGTTGGGCTTGGTAAGAGATTTAGGCATGGCTTGTGACATGAAGAAACTCACCCCTCATTCAAGGAGGTACATGCATGACTAAGTAACAGTAATGCACAGCAGATTCTAATAAGCATCACAATTTGGAAACCATCTTTGACAAAATAAATACAGCACTCAGTGAAGTTTGTGTGGAATACTCTCATAAGTGGTGTAATTTAAAAACCATCTTTAATATAATAAATACAGCACACAGAGAAATTTACTTGTAACTCTCTCTCATCATTTCTCTTTGAAGAAAATGAGTGTTTTAAAATGCTCTTCACAGGGATTAATTTACTCATCTGCCTTATTATGGGTTTGGTATTTTCATTGTAAAAGGACATGTTCCTCCATACAAGAGCACACAGATGGGCAGATTCTCATAAATTAAAAGATCAAGATTTTTGCATCATTCATAATCAAGGCAGTTCACTTGGAGAATGAAGGAGAAAAGAAAGAGAAGAGGGAAGGAAACATTTTTTAAAAATAGAAAAATGAAAGAAAATGATTCAGCTAACTCACGTAATATATTCTAGTGTGTGTGATATGTGAGTGAAATGCTTTTGAGTTTGAATCTCCTCACATGTGACGATGTCCTCATGTCATCTTTCATAAGGTTTTGTGGATGTAAATGAAATAAGACAGCAACTGAAAGCTACCAGCCCATGGCACCCACCCCCTCAGGCAATAATATCACTGAACAGGGTCTCAGGATAAATCCTGAGGGGATTTCACTGACCTTCTCAGACCCAAGAGCTACAACTCTTGTTGCATAGGTCCTGCTTTACCTTGGTCTCAACCATCCAGTAGAAAAGTATGAAGACGAAATATAGGAAGTAAAGCCATGCTGTTATGTTGAGCTGTAGGGGACTCAGTCAACAATTTCTGACATTGCCAGTCAAGCGGAAGACCCAATACTATTATGGGCTACTGGACTCTTTTAGAATATTTTGCTGAGTTTACACACCTATAATATTCAATAATGGAACTTAGAAAAAATGGGGTATACCGATGAATGTCCATTTTGTATCTGTGTATTCAAAGTGGTTAGGATAGATATATAGTTACATTCTTTTAATGAATAGAATGATTTGTTCTAATGGTGTTTGTAAATAGGATCTCAAGTCCGCATCTTGTTCAGCAATTAACCACTAAGAAGAATATATGCAGTGTGTTAGTTATTGAAACTGTCCTACCGATTTGATTTGAAACTGTCTCATTGCTATTTGTTTACAAATAAAATTATGAAAAAAAACTAGTATCACTGATTGTGTCACAGTAGCTGAGCACCTTCTCTGTGGGAGCTGCCTGTGTCCCAGTTAGTGTTTCTATAGTTATAACAGATTCATTTCTCTACATGAAAATCGGACCATAATAGATCCTGATACTGTTTATGCACACATCCATCTATGAGAAATGATTAATGAGTACCAGCCTCACCCCTGGGGCGCTCTGAGACTGCAATTGAGACTGAGCATGGAGGCCCTCCTGTAATCCCAGCACTTGGGAGGCTGAAAAACAGGAAAGATCACTACAAGTCTCATCTACGTAGTGAGACCTTGTAGACCCTGTAAACCAAAGTACTAAGCACCAAAAAAAAAAAAGGATTATATTTTAATTTTTTTTTACAAACTCTTGATGACACTGACACCTTTCTTTTGTTGTACCTCCAGACACTCTTGTTTTGTGAAATTATCTCACACTTCTCTGTACATAAGTTAAATTCCAGTAAAACCAAAGGTTGCAATAAATCAGCCCCCTAAATCTTATACTTCAAAGATAACTCCATAAATCACACAGGAATTCAGAGCCTTTTTCTTCATGAATTTTTTATATATAAAAGAAATGATTTCAACAGCAAATAATTTATGGTTAAAATAGTTTTTAAGTCACTTTTCAAAAACCTACCTGTAGCATAATTAGCACAGAAATTTGGAGAAGATCCAGCTTTGTGCTTAGCATCTTTAAAAGGCGCTGCTTTGGAAAGTTGCTTAATTGACCATGTGTCAAGAACCCACTGCACTATTCTGTAAGTGTTGGCCTCATTTGGTAGCTGTTCTGTTGTCCTTGTCATAGAAGATGATTGCAGTTGTTCTTTTTCTCCTCAGACATATTTTCTCATGTGTTTTCTCTGGCTTCTATCATACGAATTTTATGAGAAAGCCCAAGTCATTATAATTTTAATTAAATAATATGTTTTCATTTTAGAATAGCGTTTGAGTTGACCTTTGCTAATGGCTTTATTTACTCAGTTGGATCTAAGATGCAGTAAGCATTTCACACATATTTTTCATTTAATCTTCATAGCAACTTCATATAGGGTACGTACCATTTTTATCATGATAGTATATGAAAAGATCTGAACATAGGGAATTGAAGCAACCTAATGAATTTCTTGGAACAAGGCAGCCAACACTCAAGCCCAAGCAATCAGATGGCAGAAACCCAAGTTTCTAATCTCTGTCTTATATCATCTCCTAGACATCCACAATACATGAAGAGGAGAGAAAAAGCAAATTTCAGATTAATGTATATGGATGGATTCCTAGAGCAATATACATTCTCTTGATATGTTTGTACAGATATGTAATATGATGTAAACTACATATCATGTTTTTAATTTTTTTTAAACTTTTATTACTTCATGTTTGTATGACATAATGATTACATTCATTATGGGGGAAAGGCCCATGTATACAGCACATCTTACTTCTTTTTACTTTTCTTTCCCTTGCCATCTATCCTCCTTCCCCCTAGCTCTTGGTCCCCTTGCCATATGAGAAAGAGCTTCTCCCTCTTTCCCATTATCTAGCTTGTAGTTTGCTCTTTTTTTTTTTTTTTTTCCTCCTGGGCGCTGGGGTTTATTTCACAACAGAACCACTGGGAACCTGGCCTGAGGCGCACACAGGGCTCCCTCCAGACGTGGTGGGACACAAGGTGACAAGCATGACGATCACAGCTGGGGTCAAGGGCTCCGGGTGGCCCTGATGGCATCTACAGAAGCAGTGGCAGGAGGGGACCTAACTACCTGGGCCTGAGGCCCAGGCTCTGGCCTGCCGCAGCCTATTTGCTCAGGGGGTTTCTGAAGTTCCGGCCGGCGAACTTGGCCTTGCTACCCAGCTCCTCCTCGATTCTGAGGATCTGGTTGTACTTGGCCAGGCGCTCGGATCGGCAAGGCGCGCCAGTCTTGATCTGCCCAGTGCTGAGTCCCACCACCAGGTCAGCAATGAAGGTGTCTTCCGTCTCCCCGGACCGGTGGGACACCATGACGTCCCAACCGTTGGACTGTGCCAGCTTGCACGCCTGCAGGGACTCGGTCACTGAGCCGATCTGGTTGACTTTGAGCAGCAAGCAGTTGCAGGCCTTCTCATTCACGGCCTTGGCGATACGCTTGGGGTTGGTCACTGTGAGGTCGTCGCCCACCACCTGGATGCCAGCACTGGCCGTGAACTTCTGCCAGGCGCCCCAGTCGTCCTGGTCGAAGGGGTCCTCAATGGACACCACTGGGTAGTCCTTGATGAAGGACTTGTAGAGGTCGCCCAGCTGGTCGGGTGAGATGTACCTACTGGGGTCGTCAGGAGACTTGAAGTCCAGGTCGTACTTCCCAGACCAGAAGAACTCGGATGCAGCCACGTCCATACCGATGACCACCTTGTCTGAGTAGCCGGCCTTCCCAATGGCAGTCTTCAGCAACTCCAGGGCTTCCTTATTCTCCAGGATGTTGGGTGCGAAGCCACCCTCATCGCCCATGTTGGTGGCGTCCTTGCCGTACTTCTCCTTGATGACGTTCTTCAGGTTGTGGTAGACCTCAGCTCCGATGCGCATGGCCTCCTTGAAGCTGGCCGCGCCCACAGGCAAGATCATGAACTCCTGCATAGCCAGCTTATTGCCAGCGTGCGAGCCACCATTGATCACGTTGAAGGCAGGCACAGGCAAGATGACCTCGGGGTTGCCTGCCAGGTCGGCGATGTGGCGGTACAGGGACACCCCCTTCTCCACCGCGCCGGCCTTGCACACTGCAAGAGACACTCCCAGGATGGCATTCGCTCCGAACTTGAATTTGTTTTCAGTCCCATCCATCTCGATCATCAGCTTATCAATCTTCTCCTGCTCCACGACATTCAGTTTCTTGCTAACCAGGGCAGGTGCAATAGTTTTATTGATGTGCTCAACAGCCTTTGACACACCCTTGCCCAGGTAGCGGGTCTTGTCATTGTCACATAGCTCTAGGGCCTCGTAGATGCCAGTGGAGGCCCCACTGGGCACAGCAGCTCGGAAGAGACCTTTGGAGGTATAGAGGTCAACTTCCACAGTGGGGTTCCCACGAGAGTCAAAGATCTCTCGGGCATGCATCTTGAGAATCGACATGTTGGATTTCTGGCTACCGGATCTCGTTGCCCAGGAAGAAAAATGAGGGTGCTACACACACCAAGATGTGCGTTGAAGTTGTAGTTTGCTCTTTAAACTATATTTTTATATTCATGTAAGGAAACCATGTGACACTGAAGCTTCTGCCTCTGATTTATTGCACTTAATATTATTGTCTCATGAATGCATTTTGCCATAGCTGACTCAAATTTATCTTTTCTTATGATGGAGTCGTGCTCCGTTGGGTACAAATACCATATTTTCTTCACCTGTTCTACTGTTGATGGACTAAATGCCACTTCTACAAGTTATGAATTGTGCTGCTGCTATCATAGGTGTATATGTTATGTTTTCTATAATACAAAATTCAAATACAATGGAGGTTACTATGTAAGACTTTCTACATATTAGGGGCTTCTTGTATGTGACAAATTCCACATGCATTATCACATTTACTTCTCAGAATAACTTATTAAAGCAGGTACTATTATCTCCTCCATTTCACTAATGAGTAACTCTAAAAAAGGAAAATAACTGAACCAATGCCATAAAGCTAGCACCAAACATATGATAATTAACATAGCATATTATATAATACATTACTTATATCCACATATGTAACTATATATATATATATATATATATATATATATATATAGGCATGTCTATACACACATGCACATATACATATATGCATACTTTTCTTTATTTTGTTTTACTTTATTTTTTTATTTTGAAGAGTAAAAACAGAAGCAAAAACAAATGGAAAAAGGACAGAAACAGGGTAACATACAGCAATACATATGTTATAGCTTTTCAAAACAGAAATAGCTAATTAACAATAGTTGTTATATTATCTATTTTTGCTGTCAAATCTGTTGCTCAGATTAACAGATATAGTTATGCAAGTTTGGGGAAAGAATTGAATATTGGCACTGCTTTCAATAATTCTTAATTTTTTCTTGTTTTTTGTTTTAATTGATTTTAAAAAGAGTATAATGATTGATAATTAGGAAAGGTACACATTTAGAAGACCAATAGGAGAGGTATTTAATCATGGGTTTTGTATTACATATTGCTGTCCTAAATGTAGTTTATATATACATATTTTTAGTTAAAAAGAACTCTTGAATTGCACTGCTTCAGATATCATTTCTTCTTACAAAATGAACTTTGCAAATTGAGTCTCTGTATGAGATTTGCATTGGTAAGGACAGCGGCCCCTGAGTCCTTGGGAGAAGTCCTTGTGCACCACTGCCTCGGGACTCTGCTTTGTCTTCCGTCCATGGCTTATTAAAGTGGGCAAACTTCCCTTGAGATTGGCATGTGTATTTTGCAGAGCAGGTACTATCTCTTGGTGTTTAGTGCTGCTTTGCTAGGCTGAGAGAAACCCTGCTTTTTTCTAATTCCTATGCCTCTACTCCAGGAATCAGCAAAGCATAGATTTATTGATTAGCTTGCCAGGCTTTGCAAGCTCATAAAATCACAATGACTTTTTCATTTTAAACTAATTTTTTACAGTGCTTGGGAGGCTGAAAACAGGAGAATTGCTATGAATCCAATCTACGTAGTGAGACCTTGTAGACCCTGTAGACCTTGTTCTAAATACAGAAAAAAAATAATAAAAGAATAGTTTTTTTAAAAAAAATCAGGGGCCGGGGAGATGGCTCAGTGGAATAAGCACTTCTCTGGCAAGTGCAAGGGCCTGAGTTCAATCCCCAGTTCTGCAAAAATAAAAATAAAAATAAATAAATAAATAAAATTAAAAAATCAGATGAATAACATGACATAAAAATTGTGTAAATTTTCATTTTCAGGATCCATAAGTAATGGTTGGAACATGGCCGTGTGTGTGTGTGTGTGTGTGTGTGTGTGTGTGTGTGTGTGTTTAACTTAGCTGTATTTATTACTTCTTAGAGCATAATGTTACCTGAGTACTCCATTTCCATTCACAAGCCTTGCTCCAAATTATTTTTCAAACAGCTCAATGGCTCCTTTTACTGTACAACAGCAGCATTAACTCCAACCAAGAACATATAGTTTGCCAGAGTTAAAATATTTGCTACCTGGCCCTTGCCAGTCCTTGCTCTATTCTAATGTATTGTTTGTTTATTTAAATGTTCCACTTCTGGGGAGTTTCTCTTCTTTCCAAATCAATTCAGAGTACATCACTACTGCCCCACGTCCTCCTTTAATCTCTCAAAAAATATCAGTTTAATCCTCTGACTTGAACCATAGTTGGCTCTTTTTGTACATATAACAGCATTATTGCTGGTCTTAATGATCTGAGAAAACCTGGATATAGAATTGTGAGCCATAAACTGAAAGTAGGAGTATTTACATATTTTCTTTTCTGTGTATCTTTGTTTTCTCATTTCTAAAATGAGTACACTCAGTGTCCCTGGACATGGCTAAAGGCAGGGGTTTATCAAAGTCACATTGTTGACTATGATCCCCTATACACTGTCACATATGTCACCCACACTGCTATGTATATTTGGACAGGTCTCCTTGATATTAACCAGTGAAATCTCCTGATGAGAATCTTGACGCTTGGGGAAACATGCCTTGTTCATGGTCAAGGTACGTTAGAGACAGACGTGGATCCAGAAATACCTTATCCACTCATTTGATGAATATATAGTAACTATGTGAGTGTGCAAAACTGTTGCTGCAGAGTGTGTATTTTTTCTCTTCCAGTAATAGTTCCTAATACTCTATGGTTTCCATTGCCTGCTAATGCTGTGAACAATTTTATCACTCAGTCTGAAAATATTTATCTTCCTTTTATTAATGAAAGAAACACAGAAGGGCAGTACTCCTCACTTGGTGTATTCCTTTCCTAAACATAAGACAAAACACAATTTGGGCAATTTATGCTTAAGGAACAAAAGGGCAAGACTTCTTCAGATCAACAATCACTGTTCTTCTAGGTCTAAATCATTAAATTCTGATATCATAGTTATTCTTTCAAACTAAAAAATAATCAAGCTTCGCTAGTCATTTGGGTCATAGAAAATGAATACCTTATCTCTCATTCTCTCTCTCTCTCTCTCTCTCTCTCTCTCTCTCTCTCTCTCTCTCTCTCTTGTTTTTTTAGCTTAGAGGGAATGATCATAGAGCTGAATAATTTTCCAAGTGTTCTGAAGAGAAGTAAACAAATTGTATGCTGATTAAGCCTTTGGGATTACAAAGAAATGAAGGGGAAAGCATTATGATGAGGAACAAGCTGTCTTATGGAGTCCAAGTGATTGTGTCCAGGCAGCAAGAATGCAAATGCAAAGGGCTCAGAACAGCAGCTGTGGGATCAAGGGTACACATAACTAAACCAGGTGGTCAAAAGCTTCTAACAGCATGGGTTGCTCAGAAAGGCATAAAGAATGAAGAGGGGTATTAGAGCATTGCTCAGGCTCGCTTCCTTCGTCCCATTTCTTCATCCTAAGACTGGTGTATGGGACTTAGAAGATTGGCTTCTCTTCCCAGAAGACCAGAGCAAAACTTGCTTGTATAAGGTGAAATAAAATGGCCCGAATTTTGCAATATTTAGTAAATAATTGGATGAGTAAGTGAAAGAGACATCATGGATTGCTATCATTTTTCAGTGTCCATGATCAACACTTTTAATTATGACTGGTTTTAGTCCTTATAAGAATCCTGTGACTTTTGGCTCCCTGAGCAGCACCATGGCGATAGACAAGAACAAGCGCCTTACGAAAGGCGGCAAAAAAAGAGCCAAGAAGAAAGTGGTTGATACATTTTCTAAAAAAGACTGGTATGATGTGAAGGCACCGGCTATGTTCAACATAAGAAATATTGGAAAAACACTCATCACCAGAACCCAAGGAACCAAAATTGCATCTGATTGGCTCAAAAGTCGTGTGTTTGAAGTGAGCCTTGCTGACCTGCAGAATGATGAAGTTGCCTTTAGAAAATTCAAACTAATTACTGAAGATGTTCAGGGCAAACACTGTCTGCCTAACTTCCATGGAATGGACCTCACCTGGGACAAAATGTGTTCCATGATCAAAAAATGGCAGACCATGATCGAAGCTCATGTTGATGTCAAGACTACCGATGGGTATTTGCTTCGACTGTTCTGTGTTGGCTTTACTAAAAAACACAACAATCAGATACGGAAGACCTCTGACGCTCAGCACCAACAGGTCCGCCAGACCTGGAAGAAGATGATGGAAATCATGACCTGGGAGGTGCAGACAAATGACGTGAAGGAAGTGGTCAATAAACTGATTCCAGACAGTAAGACATAGAAAAAGCTTGCCAATTTATCTACCTTCTTCATGATGTCTTCGTCAGAAAAGTAAAAGTGCTGAAGGAGCCCAGGTTTGAATTGGGAAAACTCATGGAGCTTCCTGGTGAAGGTAGCAGCTCTGGAAAGGCTACTGGAGATGAGACTGGAGCTAAAGTTGAACGAGCTGACGGATATGAACCACCAGTGCAAGAGTCCGTTTAAGATCCAGAATTTTAATAGTGATAAATAAAGTCCTATTTGTGAAAAAAAAAAAAAAAAAAGAATCCTGTGAAAGGGGCTGGGGAGATGGTTCAGTGGAATAAGCGCTTCCCTGGCAAGCGCAAGGGCCTGAGTTCAATTCCCGGTTCCGGAAAAAAAAAAAAAAAAAAAAAATCCTGTGAAGTTGTTTTCTGATTAAGAAACAACTTTCTCATTTGTTTCTGATTGAGAAGAATATTTCCTTCTGTTTGAAAAGGATAGTGAGGGTTGGGGAGGTAAAAGAAAACCTGTTGTAAACTAGACAGTTTCTGATGAAAAAATTGTTTAAAAAATAACCTCCAACGCTCAATATTATCCTCAGAGAATATAAAGTAAGAGAGATGAAATAGTATAAGTCCCAACTTCTCATTAGTGCCTGGGTATGTATCCATGGGACAACTAGGTGGAAATGAGAATTAGAAATACACCCAAAAGGAATCACAGATGGACACATGTTACAGAGGTAAAATGAGCAAGGAAATTTTGAATAAAGCAAGGCCTAAAATGTTGAGTTGCCTAATGCGGCCAACTCTATGACAAAAAGAAAGACAAGAATCATGATGCTGCTGCAATAAATCAGAAGGGCCAAACATGAGCTTTTCTTCTTTCCTGTTTACTGATCCCATGAGTCCTCAGTGTGGCCAGTGTCCCGTCATATCATTCAATGCCTTCTTGAAGTTACAGAGATCTCGGTCTCCAATAGATTCATAGCAAGCATTCATGAAAAAAGGAAAACAATTTCCACTCATCATTTCTTCTTTATTGACCTCTCACTTGCTCTTCATTTGATCAAATTTTTATTCTCAAAATGCATCTGACTTTATTCTTAGATGGCCACCAACAACCTCTGCATGCTGCAGCCACAAGCACACAAACACATGTCAGACATGCATGTACTTGACACTTCTTGGGTCCTTGACCTTGTTGACCACCAAGTCCTTCTAGAAATGACTTCACTCGTCAGTTGGGTGGTACCAGTATTTCTTTCATGTTTTTTTTCCTTTCCCTCAGAGTTTTTCTTTCTTGGCCTTTTCCCAGCTTTTCTCCCTCTGCTTCCTTACTGTTGGTGCAATCAGAGCCTCTTTGTGGCATCATGTTTCTTCTGAGAGCTTCAGTTACCCCTAAACACACCTGTACCTATGAAAGCCATATCTGTATATAAGTCCTTGTCTTAAATCCAGCAGTTTCCTACCAGATACTTCAATCAGAATATCTTTGAAGCTTCTCAGAATCAATGAACCAAAGCAAATTCTGCATTGTTTTCCACCTCCAATGCTTGCTACTTGTTCTAATTTCCTATTGCTGTTATTAAAAGCTATCACAAATTGATAGGCTTGAAATAACACACATTTATCATTCTATAGTTGTGGAAATGAGACGTCTTTAACTTGTGATACTGAGAGGCCTACATTCCCTCTGAAGGCTCTGGGAGCTATAAGCTATCCTTCCTCAGTACTTTTTGGCTCATGGTCCCATACTTGACTGTTAGGGCTACTATTTTATAACGTCCAAATCTCTCTTTTTCTTTCCCTGAGCTCTGCTTCTGCCATCAGATTGCCTCTAACTTGACCTTCCTTTCCCTCTACAGGCATTTTGGACTGCACTGAGTTCACCCAGAGAAAGCAGGATGATCTCCCCTTTTCTAAGTCTTTGACCTTAACCACATCTTAAAGCCCTTTTTGCCCTGTAAAATAACTTTCATGGGTTTCAGAGATTAGGGCATGGCATCTTTGGCACTGTTGTGGTAGGGCATTATTCTGCCTGCATAATCATCTGTCTACTCTCTCTGTAGTGACATTATATTATCCAATTGTTCCAGCCAATACCATTCTGTCATCTTTGACTTTTCCATTACTTCTCATATCCAGGTCACCACTAAAGTCTGAAAGCATCATTGCCTGAATCTTCATTATTTCTCTCTACTTCCTCTGGCACCATCTTAACCTTTCCTTCTCAAGTGGACTTGGCATAATTCAATTCATATATATATATATATATATATATATATATATATATGGAATTTCTTTGCATTTTAATAGGGAGGAAGAGTCTTCCCTGGAGATCTACAGAAATGTTCTATTGAGGACACGCCACAATGAACAGTAAGCCCAATGGGTGAGGAGTGATAAGCTAATTTTGAATGACAGCCTACCCCTTTTTAACCCTGTGACATTGGGTGAGTTAATTTCCCTAATTTTTAGTTTCCTCATCTGTGATACCCAAGTTATAAGTTATTCAGATACACAAATTATAGTGACATAGGCATTTATACTATTCATATGTAAGTCGTTAGTAACACACTTGATTCAGAGGCCAAGCCATTATGTAAGTGGAGTCAGCCAGATCCTGGAAACATTTTAATATTCAAAAAATCAGTCTGGGAAGGCTCAAACCAATATGCACCAACTTGTCTGTCTTTCAGTGAAGTACTAAGGAAGCAACTGCTAATTCTGGTTCAGAGGTAGCTTCTTTTTTTAAAGTATAAAATATTGGATGGAAGTAGACTCTAACACAAAGACTGCAGAATTCTAAATATAACAAATTATAAACAGGAGGACTTATGTGGTATGAGAAACAAAATTACAAAAAATCACAGAATTTTCTTTGAAAATATTACAAAATATAAATTTATAGACATGTGAAAGGGGCTTGAAAGTGAGTCATACTTACGTCTTAGCAACTTCTGAGTAAATTTTTTTCTCTTCTTGTCCAACGTTGTGTCAAAAATATAAAACTATAGTTTTTATAGTATTAAACACCATGATTACTCCCTCCCCCACACATATGAAATAACTTCCCTACTTGCAAAATTGAGGTGCTAAATATACTACCAACGAATGTTAAAAATGAATGTCATGTGGATTCTGTGGCTTGCTAAACATTAAACATTCCTGTTACAAATTTGTTTCAGCCCTTTGTTAACAAAAATCTGACTGGTATGGGTATTCTGTCTAAATTCCAAACAGTCATGAGGAAAAGAAAATATTCCTTAAAGAACTAGGTGCATGTATCAAGATAATTTTGTGATGTTGGATCTTTGGAAAGTTGAAATTTGAAATTGCCACAAATCTTGGGAGCATGATTGAAATGATCACATAATGGAGCTATTCTATTTTCAAAATGGAATGTGTGAAGTGAATATCTGACTTGAGATCTCACACAACATTGCTGTAATCAAAGGTTCCATTTTCCAGCAAGGGAAATGTAGGTGTTGGTTCTTCTATAGGAATTTGCTATTCCTTTTACAACACATTTCCTTCCAGAAACTACCAGCCTGATGAAATGAAGAATGGCTTCTTAAAGATGCCGTGGAAGTGTCACCTTGGAGACACTCTCTTGCTAAGGTAGGGCACCAGCTTCCAGTAGCTAGTCTACAGCCTAATTTATTGATCTCTTGATGGTGATGCAGCCTACATGGGTGGGTACACAGGTCTAGAAACCAAGGGAGGAGCAGGAGTGGGCCCAATCACCATGACCTTTGGTGGAGGATTCCTACTTACCATCTCCGAAGTCCCTAGACTCTACAGTTTACAAATTCTGCTGCTTCCTAGAGAGCAAATATTTCCTCCTGGAAACAAAAAAAATGTCAGAGTTTAAGCATTGACTGTGACTTGGTTTCTTTGTAATCCTCAGCCAAGAAAAGAGCAGATGAAGGAAGAGCTCAGTACACTTATGGGAGTTATTTATACTGTTCATCATCAAGGAGAATCAAGAAGTAAGCTATCAATTTCTTGATTCTTAGTTGATAGTCCATTATTTTTTAATCTTTAATTTATTTTTTCATTTGGCATAGGGTCTCGCTATGCAGCTCACACTTATAGTGATAGTGATCATCCAATTGTTTCAGCCAATACTGTCTCAGCCTCCCCAGTTCTGGGATTACAGGGGTGCCCCTCCCACACCTGGTTTTATGGCATGCTCAGAGTGAGGGCCTGCACAGCATGTGGTACTGGACATCAAACCCAGGTCCTTGTGCTTGACAGGCAGGTGCTTAGACCTCCGAGCTCTCTCCCTGGCCCAAAAATCTGTTTTTCATAACTGCTTTTAAGATGTCTCCTTCATCTTGCTTGTGCTGAAATTTGGGGAGAAGACCTTTAATAATCAACTTGCTTGACTCTTCTGAGATTTGTTTTTCATCAGTTTTGGAAAGTTTTCAGTGAGTATCTTTGCAGTTTCATTTCCTTCTATTTTCTCATTCTAGAAACTCAGTTAAATATATTTTAAAATATGTTTTAAAAAGTTATGAATTGAAGACCACATTAAACTAAATCTTTGCTTTGGAACTTTTGCACCAGAGATATACAGTGAACTTTAAACCCAAATGCGAGTATAGGCAGGCTTGTGGTTAGAAATATCAAAGGAAATATACACTCTCCACCTTTTAACTCCATGTCCAGCTACTTCCCTAAGAACAGGGTGAAAGATGGTCAAGTAAGCTCCTTTCTCCCTGTGTGGAGCAGATTTGATTTTGATGACATATTTAAGGCATCTTGAATTTGTAGTTTCAGGTAACAATTTCTGTAATCACATCCCATTGTGCTCTAGGCCCTGCATGTTATCACCTACACTCTTTGTGCTGTTAAAACTAAGAATATAAGATCTGAAGATTTGTTCAGGACAATCTGTACTTGTGTATAGCTCTGGAATCACCTTACTCTAATCTGAGTTGTGATTTGATAAAACTACTCAATCTAATTCTTTAGGTTTCCTATATATTTACTCTGCCACATTGTGGCAAACCTATGTCAATAAATTTTTCATTTGGGGAACATTTCTGCAAACTTGATTTAGAACCTTAGCTCTATCACTTTCTAGCCTTACAAAAAGGACAAATTACTTCCCCCTTCCTCTCCTTAGCTCCTTAGTCCATGAATGACAGACAAGATGGTCCTATTTCATGGACGCCATGAACACTGAAGGGCTTAATGTCTATGCTAGTGCAAAATAGGGATATCATCCTATGCATTGAGTCTGAGCTATGATTTTAAATTAGAAAAAATATTTGTGTGCAAATCTGCTGACAAGATTCTTTTCTCTGGCTAATTCAGACATGCTGGGCAGGCCTCAGCCCACAAGGCTCTCTGTCTACCTATTCACTATAATCACCTTGAATGGAGGGGCTACTGAGGCAGATGCAGTGAGGATCACAGTACCCACCTCAGGAGAAGGTCTCTTCACTTTCTTGAAAAAAAAAATGAAACAAACAAAATGAGCCCCTCATAAGACATGTATTAATTGTCCATGGATTTTGCAAATTCTTCCAAAGATTGTTATGAGATTTAACTTTATTACATTGGTTTCTATTTTAATATTTTATTTAAAAACTGAAGTTTCTCGCTCTCTACATGCCAAAAACTAAAACTTGATCTAGGCCTATCACCATGCACTAAACTAAAGTTAAAATGGATTAAAAATCTAAACATGAAAACAGAAACACTGAATCTCCTGGAAGAGAAAGTAGGTAGAAATCTTGAAGACATAGGGGTAAGTGAACAAAACTCAAACAGTATGGAAAATACTTGAAATAATCAACAACTGAGACCTCTTTATTGAGAAGTTTTTGCACATCAAAAGAAATTACCAGCAGAGTGAAAAGACAACCCACAAATTTAGAAAAAAGCTTAACTAACAAGCACTCAGACAAAGGCCTTCTATTTAGAATTTATAAAGAACTAAAGAGCATTATGCCCCAAAATTTAAAGACCAAATCCAAAAATGGGCATCCAAGATGACCACACACCTCTCAGAGGAAGAAGTACAAGAAGCTAATAAGTACATGAAAAAATGCTCCACATCACTAGCCATTCATGAAATAAAAATTAAAGCAACACTGAGATACCGTCTCACCCCAGAAATGGCTATCATAAAGAAATCAACCAACAACAAATGTTGGAAAGGCTGTGGAGAAAAGGGAACCTTCTCCATTGCTGGTGGGAATTTAGACTGGTACAACCATTATGGAAATCAGTGTGGAGACTCCTTAAGAAACTAGGACTGGAAATCCCATTCAATCTAGCTATCCATCTTCTAAGAATGTTCCCAAAAGAACTAAAAGCATCATATCATAGTAATATATGTGCATCTATGTTCATAGCAGCACAATTTGTGATAGTCAAATCTTGGAAATGACCAAAATGCCCCTCACATGAGGGATGGATGAAAAAGATGTGGTGTTTTTATGCAATAGAGTATTACATAGCTCTAAAGAAAAATAAACTTGAAGTCTTCATATATAAGTGGATGCAACTTCAAGATCTACTCATAAGTGAAATAAACCAGACCCACATGTGTAAATATCATATTGTCTCCCTAGTGTAAGAATTCAAAAGAAGAAATAAAAATTACAAGGTATAATACAGTTAAATGGAAAGTGAGAACTTAACGATTAAACCACAAAGAGAGAGAAAGGAGAAAAGTTAGGAAGTATGGCAAAGGAGCCAGGGAGATAGCTCAGTAGAATAAGCACTTGCCTGGCAAAGTGCAAAGGCCTGAGTTCAATCCCAAATTCTGCCAAAAAAAAAAAAAAGGAAATATGGCAGGGGCAAAACCACACATTTATATACACAAGATGGTTAAGGCAATGGTCCTAAGAATCTCTATAAGGTTTTTGAAAATAGCAGTTAATGGGTAGAATTCTCACCCTGACTAACTCTATATGCTGATATCTGTGAACTAAGCAACTATGCTGAGGATAGCAATGTGTAATACTAAAACCATGCTTGAAATACATATCATCTTGGTCTTCTAAATGTGTACTGCTTGTAATGTCATATCAATTATTGCTATACTCTTTTTGAAATAAATGTTTGTAAAAAAGAAAAAGGTAATAAAAGAAAACCAAAGACAAGGAAAAAAAGTCATAGGATTGTCCTGCTACAATGTTGTATATGGTTTGATTTCTAAATTTCTGTGTAAAAATGTGTAATTTTTTTTTTACATTCTATAGGGATTTAAAGTTTAGAATATCCATGGTTTTGGAAAATAGCAGTTCCATGTTATGTCTCTTATGGACTATGGGACTGTATTGGGTTATTTTGCTGAATTCAAGTACCTAAAATATTTGAACTGGCATCAAGTATGAAAAGGTCCTTTAAAGACTTCTCCAAAAACAGCTTCTATAACAACAATGGAACACCCACCTCTGACAAAACAAAATAAAAAGGGAGATATAAATAAAGGACCATTTTGTAGTGAAAAAATATATATGTGTATACAAAATAGTTAGGATAGATATACATCTAGCTTCTCTTAGTTCAATGAGAAGAAATGTTTATACTAATATTGTTTAGAAAAGATATCATGTCTGCATCTTGTCCTCTGAATAACTACTATGAAGACAACAATATGCAATGTATTATCATTATAACTGCCCTACTAACCTGTTTTGAAGCTGTTTCATTGCTATTTTTTCTCATTAAATGAATAAAAAATAAAAATTTGAAATTTCATGTATTTTTTATATGTTTTCAGAACTGCTGAAGTTTCTCTCTTATGTTGTAGCTTGTGTGTGCCGAAGTGACCACACTGTTCTTCCCAAAGCAGACCAACCTATTCCCATATCAAGAGTACTCACGGAGTGATGAATGTTCACATTGCATCATCCTGACTTAGTTCAAACAGAGATGAATGAAAAATACACACAGGCAAGGGTTTCAAATTCTCCAGACCTCAGTTGAAAGTGAACTCCTCTTTGTTTCCTTCCTAAATCTTCTCCTGTCATCCAAGATCCAAAAATCTGATCACTTACTTTCCTGTGCCCCTTAGTACTCCAGGCCCAAGTGATCTTAAATGATCTGACAAGTTGACTAGGTTTCCTCTCACTAGTTGAATGCAGGTCCCAGGAAATGTACAGAGTGTAAGGCACAAGTACTACATAATGTTTTACTTGACACGTCCACCATCCAGTAGAGTGATAGCCAAATATCAGGTGCTCAATAAATGTTTGTTGAGTTAATATAAGAGGTTTTGAGGTTATTTTACTTCATAAAATTGCATAGATTTATGTCTTAAATTCAATGATAGTAAGATTTATTTTATTGTCGAAGCACATTATCAAACTCTAATTAACAGGAAATGCTTTTGAAAATATACCTGGAAGACTGTGAGATATAGTATTTCCTGGATTCTATTTGGTAGAATAGCACTTGAGTAGCTGAATTTTAGGACATTTTCTAAAATGAGGAATTAAATTCACAGAGTTTACAAATATACAAGCTAAGAAGTTATGAAACTTTGCAATGCTTTTTTACCCTGCAATTAAGCAGGGTAAAATTAATTATTCATAGTATCCATAGTAATCTGGCTAGACAGTGATAAACACTATGGACATCATAAAGCAAAGAAAGAGGACTGGAAAATGCTATTTTACCATGTCACTGTGTTAAAGATAATTTTCAGAGGGCTGTGGGCACAGACCTGAAGACCAAAGAGGAACTGGAGGAAGCTCCACTGCCTATGCCACAGTATCTTTACATATCTTATTGTTAAAGACAGTGGTCTTGTGATGAGTCTAAAAAGAAGTAGAGACAACACTTGATCCCTAAAGAACCAGCTGTCTGTCTTCTGCAGGGACAGATCCCACACGACATCCTATAGTAGGTGTCAGCCACCTCCTCTCATACTGTCAGGAGCAAGGAGTTCACCTCTATCCCGTGCAACCGATTTGGTTTTTGGATATCAGGAAGAGTTCTCACTTCCTCCAGTTAATGCATTGAAATCTCTCTCCATTGTTTCCACTCACATCTCTCGGTCAACAAACACATCCACGTAGAATGGAAGAAACATGAGTTTCGGGGTAGCCGTTCCTTGGTTGAAGTTACAGCCCACTGTTTCCTAGTTAAGTGCATTCTCTAAGCCATGCTATTTCCTGAGCCTCAGTTTTCTCATCATAAGACATATCTTACAGCATGTGATACATGGAGTATCAACTACGTCATAGAGATTCATTAAATGATAATGAACACTAGAATAAATACTGTATTTATTGAAATAAATAACACATAAGTTCTACCTTCAACAGAGACCCATTTTTATGAAAATTATTTGCTTCTTTGTGTGTGCTACATAGCTGACAAAATTCTTACTTTTATATGTGCTTAACTTTTTCAGGACCTACCTACCCTAATGCTTAGTCTTCCCCTATTTAGAAATCAATTGGGCCAAGGAAGCATTTTTTTTTTTTTTTGTAAAATCACTTCTTTCCTTGGGTTGGTAAAATCATCTTTGGTAATGGAACAACCTGGACTGAGATTCGGGAGTCCACATACTCTTGTATATCATATACTCAGCTCCTTGAGCAACTGCTTGACTCATTTTCCTTTTTGGTCACTTGTAAATAGAGATGGGGAGTTGGGGAGATGGCTCAGCAGTCTAAGTGGCTTACATGGCAAGCACAAGGACCTGAGTTCAATCCCCAGCACTGCATGCCAAGCTAACCCCCATATCCCGGGCACACTATATAGACTCTAAAACTAGGCATGGTGCCACACACATGTAATCCCAGTGCTGGGGAGGCTGAGACAGGAGGATCACTATGAATCTGAACTGCATAGTGAGACCCTTTATCAAATAAATAAATGAAAAAAATAATGATGCTGTTTAGATGGAATGGTCTTACACATTTTCTTAATTGTAGCTCACTCACCCTAAGAGCCTATAAGTTGATGTGAATGTAGATGCAGGGAGAGGGGATCTATCCTGAACCCCTGTAATGGCACAATGGTTCTTTGAATCATTACAGCTCCAGGCACAGAAGTGTTCTTGGCATTTTATAAGCATTCTCACTTTGTTATTTTGAAACTTCAGTAAGATTTTTAAGTAGTAATGTAAATACCCTTTAATACTAGAAAACATTCTTTGAGCTTCCCGCTCACTGCCATCTATAATTGTCTCTTCAAAGAAAATTTACTTCTTAATTACAAGATCACATACTAAAACATAAAATTGAAGGTAGCCTGTGAAATGAGTAAAAGATGTGTGTATGTGTGTGAGAGCCAGAGAGGGGGGCACGGCACACGCATGTCATGTGTGTATCTCCAATTTTAACATAATGAGCCAGACACCATTTAAAACTCTTACTGAAAATACATGACTAGAATCACATGAAAAGATTTATTGAAAACCCCAAGTTAAGATAACCTGGTAAATCAACATCCAAAAAGCACCTCACAATTAGAACTTTTCAAAAACTGGTTTATAAGTTCCAAAGCTCATTTCTGCACTGGTTGATCATGTGTTTCTTGTCCTGAGAGTGAAGGAAGAGGGTGGGGGTCTCTGTAACTATGGTGTAATGGAAATTGTGTGGTTTGGGTGTTTAATCCATGAGCAAATCAGAGAAAGTCATTGCATTACAAGTGCTTATGGAGGAAAGCCTATATATGATTTTTAGTTCATAACTTTGCCCTGAAAAATAATTTCTCCAAAAGAAGGTGAAGAAGGAGTAGATTTGGGACTTAAACATACATTATTTATTTTAGTCTTCAATGTGCTTAGTCACAGTGGTAGAGGAAAATAATACTGCAATGGTAGGGTAGGGTAGGGTAGGGGTACAGTAGGGGTAGTGGTAGGGTAGGGTAGTGGTAGGGTAGAGGGTAGGATAGGGTAGAGTAGGATAGGGTAAGGTAGGGTAGGGTAGTGGGAGGGTAGGGTAGTAGTAGGGTAGAGGGTAGGATAGAGTAGGGTAGGGTAGAGTATGGTAGGGTAGAGGGCAGGATAGGGTAGGGTAGGGTAGGATAGGATCGAGGCTAGGGTAGGACTTATCTTGAGTATTAATGAAATAAAGGAGCAACTTCCAGCATTGGGAAAACTGAGTTAGACTGCAAAGATGAAACCAACCACCACATTATTAGAGGAAGCAGGATGTCCCCCAATAGGCGAAAAGAGTTGACACTCTAAAAACTGAAGGAAGCAGAGAAGCTCATAACATGTGGGGGAGACACTTGCTGCAGTGGTGAGGAATGGCCCCATGGTCTCCTGGAGCTCAGAAGAGGGGAGACCAATGCCAGAAACATCTAGGGAAGGGCTGAACTTGCTCTTTGGTCCAGGAGACCTCCTTACTCAATTTGCTGCACCCGTAGTCCTACTTCTAGAGCCCCAGTAATGGGATAGGAGAGGAGGCCAATTTGTGGAAAAGTCTAGATCTCCAAGTCACCATTCTCCAAAATGAGGAAGAGACCTGCCAGTGCGGCTGGGGGTGGGGGTGCTGCCAGTTGTTTGCCTACCTTGCTTTGTCATTCCCTAAGTTTTTGGAAATAAACCTTGCCTGGTAGCAATAGGGATTTCCCCATTTTTTCCCATCCCCTAACTCCAGCTCTGCTCAAGGCCTGCTTTAATCTGCTCACCAATTCCTGACTCAGTCTCCGCTACCCCTCCCTCCTGGCTCAATCTCCTCATAATAGCAGGGAATCCAGGTTCTTAGTGTCCAGGGCTCTGAGACTGCCAGGGAGCAGAGCCAGGGCTGGGGAACAATGATTAGTTCTCACAGTCGATGGGTGGCTAGCTCCCATGCCCGCCTCCTTCACAAGAGCTAAGTTGGCACTCCCACATCTGTGCACAGTCCCAGAGCCAACTCTGAGCTCTACGTTCACACCTGGGAAGCCCCACACTGAGCGCTCTAGATCCAGAGAGAGTGAGCTCACTCAGAGCAGAGGCCTTTGACTCCTGGTATTTCATTCAAGCCTGGCCTAGTGCAGCCAATATCAAGGCAGGAATATCTGCAAAAATACCTTTTTTTTTTTTCTTCCTACTGAGTAAATCTGGAAAAGAAACCAAGTTAAAGCAATTAAATGAAGACAACTTCTAGCCTTGACCTATGACAAACTAGTTTTCCAAATGAATCACCTGAAGTGCGTGGTTATATATTTCTGCGACTTGGAATGCTCTTTCCAAAGATAATTTTTCTATGCTTCAGCCAATAAATATCCTGTCTTTAAGTGACTCTAAAGCCTGTATCAGTCAGAGATTAGGAAAATCTGCTTCCATTAAGTTGAAAATGGGGATGAACCAGCCCAAATGAACCATGCTTAAAATATATTTTATATTTTACATTAGATTTATGTAAATAACTTTATTATAAATGTCTGCTGAACACCCTTGAATCAAGTAGTAGGTTTATTTTTTACACTGGATTAAAGACAATTTATTGTTTTTATTACAGAAAACTCAAGAGTACACTTAGCCCAGTTTAGCAGCAAGCTCTTTAGCCTTTGCTTTCTCCATGTTGGCAATACCAGCCATAGATTTTGGACCCAGAATGTTGCCTACCCAGTGATGTTGGATCTCATTGTATCTGTCCTTATAGTTGGTCCTGATGTCCTCCACCAGCTTAGCCATCATGCGTTGGTCTTCTGAGTTGACTTATGTGAAGGGGACAGTGGTACAGGTCTTCCTGTGGACCAGACACCACAGCCTGGCCTTCCTCTTGATGATGCAGTAAGGGACCCTATTTTGTGACACAGGGCAGGCAGGAACATGACCAGCTCAATAGAGTCCATGTCATGCAAAATCACCACAAGCTGAGCCTTCGTGTTTTCTACCAGAGTGACAGTAATAGGTTTTAATGAGAAATGGTAATTAAACGAGTTGTTCTAGTTGCCCCCAAGTCTTCCACAATCTACAAAGCTCTATTTGGCCTGGTCGCTGGCCAACCCCCTGACCCCATGTATTATCAGTCCCCCCACCCCTTGCTTGTCCAACCACATTGACTTCCTCTCTTTTCCTTCAGCACTGTTTAGGATGATCTGCCTTCACTGCTTTATGTTTTCATTCTCCTTCCAGTAGTGCACAAGCCTTCTCCTCCCTCTGCAAATGCCCAGCAAGGGCTTCTCTAGGAAGGTAACCTGCAATAACCACTGCTCTTCCTACACCTCCCTACTTGGTTTCATTATTTATTTATTTATTTATTTATTTTACTGAGAAACAAATAGCAATGAGACAGTTTCAAAACCGATTAGTAGGATAATTTCAATAATTAATACATTGCATATTGCCATCTTTGTAGTAGTTATTCATAGTATAAGATGTATACATGTTATCCTGTCCAAACAGTATTAGTACAAATCTTTCCTCTCATTGAATTAAGAGAAAATAGCTGTATATCTATCCTAACTATTTTGTATATACAGATACAAAATGGTCTTTCATTTGTATCCCCATTTTTTATTTAGTTTTGTCATAGAAGTGTATTCCATTGTAGTTGTGTGAATTCAGCAAAATAATCCAATAGAGTCCAGTAGTCCATAATAGTAATGAGTTATCCATAGGACTGGCAATGTCAGAAGTTGTTGACTTAAGACTTTTATAGCTCAGCATATTAATACAACTTTACTTTTTACACTTCGTTTTTATACTTTTCTGCTGGATGGTTAAGACCAAGATAAAGCAAGACCTATATAACAAGAAATGTAATTTTTGTATCTGCCAAAGTCAGTCAAATCCCCTCAGGATTTGTCCTGAAACCCCATTAGTTTCATTTGTCAATCATTGCATTAATCACTGTTTGACACTGTATTATGTTGCAGAGCTTTTCATTATTTTGCGTCTAACTCCTAAAAAGTAAGCTTCATGATCCCAGGAACTTCAATACTCTCTGAACCCTTCCTGATTGAAATGATGCTGGTATACAGAAGTCTTTAAATGACTATCTGCTGAAATGGATTTCTTTGAATGTTTGCTGTTTTTCAGGTAGCATGATAAATATTTTCATATGCATTATCTCAAAATACATCCTCTCAGAAATCCTACTATATTCACCCACTTTCCATTTCTTTCTATCATCTTCCCATTTTCTAGTAGATTTTTAAGCTACAATTGCACAGCATGTTGTTGATTTTGACCCACAGAGCAAGTCGCATTACATTTATGGTGTCTTGCCTGTACCTGTCCCTCCCTAGATTTTATGCTTCCGAAGGTAGCAGCATGTTCTTGTCTATTTTCCCAGTACTGAAGCAATTCTCAGAAACACAGTCAGTGTGCTGCACAGATTTATTGGATGAATTCATATTAAATGGATGAATGATATTACAAACGATGAGAAAAGAATGAGCACGGATGGGAAGAAGAATCTTGACTTTTTGGGCTTTCAAAATAGAATAGTTAGGCATGGAATTTTGGAACCAGATATGCATGAATCCAGTTACTGCCACTTACAAGTTCTGTAGTCTGGAATAAAATACTTTTACTAAGCTTTGGCTTCCCTTCCATAATGCAGGAATACATCCATCTCTTCACAGGACTAAGTAACTTAATGTGGGCAAGTGCCTGGCATGTGGGGTGTTTCCTTTTCTTCTATATAATGTGAAATTGCCCACCACCTCAGGACGTGGTGTCCAGTGGACTAGGATCATGACTCTGTGGAGAGGTGAGTGGAAACACAAATGCTGATACCAATACCTCTGTAATCAGTTTCTTCATTTCTTTTTCAAGCTGGTGACAGAAGATGCAATTCCCAGGCCTGTGAGAGTCCCCCCAGGTTGCTTTACCACCAAGAGCACCGTCCAACTGACCTCTGCCCCCATTTAAGACTTCTCTACAATTATGCAAAGCCCTTGTCTCACACCCTCTGAGAGCACAACACACACACACAGCATTTACAGGATCCCTCTCTCAGAGTTCATTAGACTGCTGAGTAGCAGAATCTTTCTTGCCCTTGGGAGGAAGTTTACCATTGTGTCAACATTTTAAAAATTCTTTCTACTTCCATCTCTGCATTAGTTATTTAATTTTATTTTTTATCTCAAAAGAAGATTCTCAGGTGGGACAAAGACAAGAGACTGGCCAGAGCAGTGTCCCATCCTCCATTTTCCTGCCAGCCATAAATAAAATAGAAACTTTCCTACCTCAGACTGCTTCTGGGTTCCACCTCTGGTTGATCAGTTGTCCAGACACTTTCTCTTTTGGACTAGATAAACAGTGTCACTCATGATTGCTTTTGCTCTCTTGGACTCCTTATTCTGAAAAGGCAAGCAGTCATTCCAACATTTTAAAATTCTTTCTACTTTAATTTCTGTACCAGTTCTTTTCATTTTCTATTTTACCCTGTATTAGCCCTGTCTAACTTTATCTCACAACCATGAAAGAGGATTTCTTCAAAACTAACTGTGATTCTTCTATGATTTGTTGGGGTTACTCAGGGGATCAGTTAATTCCACTGTTCTGAATCCCTGAGGAAAGAAGCAGTGGAATCAAGCAGGAATCTGAGCCTTCATTTCCATGATGGACAAGCATTACTAGGAAATACGAAATTGTGCCTACCCGAACTTTTACTCCCTTCCCCCACACCTTCAGAGCTGCACTAGAGACAGGCCTGATGGGTGCCAGCTTCTTGTAGCATGGCCCCTTGCCTTGCTGACCATAGAAAAGCTAAGAGACAAAAGCCAGTCATGAGCGACATTGTTTAATCAGCCCACAAGAGAAAGTGCTGGGCCATTTCACCAGTCAGCCACAGCACCAAGAGCAATACCTAGAAGTTGTAAGAAGCTTCTATTTTATTTATTATACCTGTCAGGAAGGTGGAGGGAGGTCAGGCTACTGCTTTGGCTGTTGTCTTGTCTCATCCTACCTGAGACACTGGTTTTTCTTTGGTCATCCTCTTAGAATATAACTACTATGTGACCTACTTCTGTGCCAATTCTAATAAAAACTCTATCCAGTTCCTTTGAGTCTTCCTCACATTGTACCTTTTGGAATCATTAACTATTTTTTGTAGGCCCATTCTTAGATCTTCTTTAAATGTCAGTTTTCTTTCACATCAAAGAATCTCAATAAATGGCTACTATGGCCAAATTCAACTGTATGAGAATCAGAAATATTTTCCAGGAATGGAGAAAATCTCCTTCTTACCAGGTCTAATGTATAACTTGTAAGGGGCTCTGAGCTCTTCTTTCTCCCTTAGTAAAGTACATCATTTACACCTTTTCCTGGAGCGACTGTGTGAAATTTTTCCTGAAGGCCTTCCCTTATCCCCTGGGCCATCTGATTCCGATGGTCAAAATATAAAGATACAGTTGTAAGGTCTCATAATGGGGGATGGATATGATCAAAATATCTTACACATATTGAAGCCATCAGAAAAATGTGGGAACACTGGGGATGATGGTGGAAAACTGACTGAAGACTGCTGTATTCATGTACAAATTTGCCAAGATGAAAGCCATTAATCTGCATGAACATTTTGCACTAAAAATGTCAAAAAAAAAAGTTACCTTGATCGGCATAGCAACAAAAAATTCTTAATTATAACCTAGCATTTCCAGTTTTTTTTCTCATACTAATGTATTTCTACAGGAGTGTTAAAGAGTCTATGTACCATATTCTATATAATATGAGATTACCCCACCACCTCAGGATGTGACTTTTATGTAAGTTAAATTGCTGAGTACCACCAACTGCCTCCGAGTCACTCAGAGAAAAGAGTCTCCAAAAAAAATCAACCAACTTAAGAAGCGCTAACTCCGGTGTCCAGGGACTGTAAGCCCACAGGATCCTGACAAGAATGCTGTGGTCCCAGCGACCAAGAGATGAAGGAGGAGAAAGTTCCTGTAAGCAGAAAGAAGAAAGGAATCTGTTGGAGGCTGAGAGGACCAAACACTTCCTGGCAATCTTTTGCCAACAACAACACTAACCACTTCTAAAGTTGTGTACTGTGCATCCTTCTGTCCCACAGGGAGCTCGAAGTGTGTTACAGTTGTCTTGGTAGTTAGTGACAGCTGATGTTAGGCAGGACAAGCAATGATGTGGGTGTCAATGTCCTGGTGCTCCCCTTCTTTAGGGCCATGACCTTGGGCAAGTCACTTTATCTCTGAGCTGCAGCTTCCTCATCTAAAAGATGAGCACGGGCACAACACTACCTATGTCACAAGGTTGTGTTACTCAAATAGGAGTCAGGACACAAATAATTTGGAAACTGAAGTAACTACACAAAGTGAAGGTATTATGACTGCTAATAACAGTTATTCTTTCATCTTTCCTGCAAGGCATATTAAGGGTTGAATATTATTTTACCCATTTTATACATGAGAGGCCCAAGAGATTACAATCTAGGAAATATCTTGACCTTCATAATGAGGTGGATTTAATTCTTATTTGCTAGCTGTCTGACCTAAGGGTTACTTAATGTTGCTTAACTTTAATATTTTTCTATAAAACTGGAGTTGTGGAAATTGCTTGAGAGGAAATAAGATATCTGACGTAACAATGACAATAAATAAGATCTAATAAGTGTTCTAAAAAAGTAGCTATAATAATTATTTAACTAAGTCTGCTCTACAATCCAGGCTTATTTTTGCCATTCTTATTTTATTAAAAAAGGAGTAGTTTAATTGATTTGTGTTTTTTTCTATATGATCACAACAGGCACAACTATTGACCACCTTTGGTTACTAGATCAATTTGTTTTTCATGGTAAACATTGCAAAAATAGCCCCATACTGAAAGTTTATATGGGTGTTTAGGTTAACAAGCTTGAATAGTCTCCCTTTGCTACACATAGACTTACTGGTAAGAACACAGTCTGTCCTTGCTAGAGCCCTTCATACAGCCAAGGAGAAAGCTAAAAGAAGGGTAGAGGCAGGGGGCAGTGAAGAGCCATGGGTGAGCTGGCTCCAGGGGCCTGCTCTGGTAGCGTTCATTGCCCCTCTACCTGAGACTGTCTTCCTTTCCTCTTTGCCCAGAGCAACTGTCTTTCTGTACTCTTGAGGCAACTGGCCTTACCCTAGAAAGCCACTCGTGGCCTTCAGGACTTAGTTAAGGCCTTCCTCTACCCTTTAAAACCCCCAGAGTAGTTGTGCCCTCTCCCCAGAGAACACGTCCCTTTCATGGTATTATGCAGTGTGTGATTTTGCATTTATTTGGGGTATTGATGATGGCAGTAGCCCTCACTGGACCAAAAGATGCCAAGACAGAGGACTGTTGAAGCACAAAGTCAGAATTAAGCTGTAGCTGATGAAAACATTCCCCTTAGGAGATCTGGCACCTAGAGTCCTTAATTACAGCTCCATTCCCCAGAGATCCTGGTGAGATTGGTCTAGAGAAAGACCTGAGCACCGGAATGTTTTTCAAGTTCCCCAGGTGATTTTGAGGGCAACCTGGGCTGAGACCCGTCGTCCTTGGTACACAGAGAACCTCATGAACTGTCCCTGCTCTCTGCCTCCCAGTGCCTCCTATCTAGAGGGCCAAAGAAGCCTGAAAAGAGAGTCTGACATCACAACATATGTGGGCTAAAATGAAAGGCTGCAGTAGCAGCTATAAGGTTAAAGAGAAGGTGAATTGGCTCTGCTTGTGTAGGTGTTGAAGGGAGACCCTACAGGGTCCATCCCTGACTGCCCTTCCAACCCACAGCTATAGAGGAGAGCCAGGGGACTTGCCACACAGAGGACAAACAGCAGGTCCAAACATACAAGGTCATGAGAGGGAAAGCACATTAGGGATGTTTTCTTTTCTTGTTGTTGTTGATACAGTTGTCTCCCTGTGCAGTTCGCACTCATAGTGATCTTCCTGTTTCAGCCTCCCCAGTGCTGGGATTACAGGTGCATGCCACCACACCTAGCATAGTACACTGAGGATTCTGGGGCCAGCATGGTATATGGTACTGGGGGTTGATCTCAGGTCCTTGAGCTTTCCAGGCAGGTGCTTAGACTGCTGAGCTATCTCCCCAAACCAAGGGATGTTTTCAGATATAAGCTGAAATGAAACAGGATGGGATAAGATATGGAAAATGATGCCAGGTACAGAAACCCTACTCACGTTCTTGTTTGTGAGGAGTCAGGTAGTCTCTTATCCTTTGATGGAAAAGAAATTCAACCAATAGCTGAGTATAAAAATAGTAAGAATAGTAACAATATGGAAAGACAATTCAAAGAAAACTGGCCACCAGCTCCAGCAACCCTAGCAATGGTGGCAGACAGTTTGGGCAAGCATTTCCTTAGGCGTGGCATTGACATCACTTGACTATTGGGTAAAAATGCAGATTCTCAAGCCCCGCCACAACACTGCCAACTCAGGCACTATGAAGATGCGGTGCAGTGTTTTGTGTTTTACCAGAACCCCAACCCCAGGGAATCTGATGCATCCTGTTGCTTAAGGATGGTGGTTTATAGGATCCCCTGGAGGACTTATAAATAATTGATGCCTTGGTTCACAAAGGCTTCAAGGACAATTCTCTTCTCAAACGTACAAAACTTTGCTTTGTTCACAAACTCCACATCCGGTGACAAACACCACTGTAGCCATCTTCCCCACGCAAACACAAACATGGCCATCTTCCCCTAAATCATAAAAAAATGAAGTTCATGAATCGAGGCACCACTGTGTATCACAGAAGTTGCTAAGCGGGACTCTGGGTGCATTTTATGCATTGGCAAATTAACATTGGCTTTGGGATATTCAAGGAGATTCCCTTGCAGGGAGACTGAGCCAGCACCGAATAGCACCTCGTGTGGCAGGGCAAGTGTCTTCCTGGCTGTGGATCAAGAAGATGCTACGCAGCGGGGGAAGCAAGGTGCCTCCCCGAGCCGCAGCCTGCCAAGCCCGCCTATGGGTCTGGAAATCAGGGCAAAGCAAGATTCCCACATACAAAATTAGATCTTGGAAACAGGTTAGTTATCTTCGACAGACTTAGCATGAAGGAATGTTATCACTGCCCAGATCTACACATAGATCTATATGAAACTGAAATGCAACAGTAGACTTTCAAAGAGAAAGCCATCAGTCAGGGAGAGAAGTGACATTATCAGATGCCTGTGACTCTCCTTGCTCAGAAAAAAATCTGGGCACTGACTTTCCATAGGTTACCTGGTGCTGGCCTCTCCTCACTGTGTCCTCCCAAGCAGTCCATTTGGGGAAACTGGGACCTTCAGTGGACACTTCTGGTGTCAAGGCCTTGTACAGTTTCCTGAGAAGTTTCACACTGTCCTACAGACAGGACAACAGCCAACTGCAATGTTTTATTTTTCAGACTCTAATTATTCCATGAAACAACCAAGTCAGCAGAGTCCCGTGGCGTTGCATGACAAGTGTGCACTGGGTGCTATGTAAGCACGCATTTCCTCTCCCGGTCATTGCCCTGCAGCGCCTCCTCCTCTGGCTGCCTCCCCTTCCACCTTGACCTGGCCACTTCTACAGCACAGGGAGAAAACGTAACAAGCTTAGAACTCAGGCTGCCTGACTGGTGAGTCTAACACTCACCAACGAGGTGACCTCGTGTGGGTTGCTCTACTGCTCCAAACCTCAATTATATGTGACAGAAGAAAAATAGCCTGCTGTGATAACATTTATGCAAAACGAGGACAGCGAGTGGTCCACTGTAAGAGTCAGTAAATGTGACATTGTGTCATTTCTTCTTTGGGCTTGTGTGAAGGCAAGATGGATCACGCATGGGAAAAGTACTTCATGCTCAGTGAATGAGCAGTACAGGGGTTGATTTCCTTCTAAGTTTTCCATAGTTACCAAAGTTAGTCTTTAAGAGACAGTGTCCTGGGACCACACTTTCAGCAAGGTGCATCAAGTCCCTTATTTCATCCTCCCAAATTCAGGTTAACCACGCCCCTTTTTAACCCCAAAGCAATTGTAGCTTAGAGGCGGAAGCCTGTGAAATGTGAATTTGGCAGTACACTAGTATCCTAGAAGCTGTCCTAGTATCCTAGTCTGATGCTCCACTTTGCACAGCTAGGAAAAGCCTAGAAGTCCCCGCAACAAGTCTTTTGCTGTATTTGCCAGGAGCCATCAGACCAGGTCACCCAGGAAGTTACAGGCAGCACCAAAGGTTAGAACTCACAACTAATGCTCAAAGCAGGGCTTTGGTTCGCTGATCCTAGGTGTTTCAGTGATGCTTAACATCTAAATGATCTTTCCTTCCCCAAATTACCACCCAGGAGACTCTAGTTTGACAAAGAAAGCTCAGTGGGCTGTTTTTCCTCACAGTATCTAATCCTAGAGTGGGGTGTGGAAGATGGAAGGAGACCAGGGTTTAGGAGCTTAGTTTATGTGTAGCCTTGTGTCATTCTTTTAGTCCTGCGGGCTACAATATCCATTTAGAAAGATGAAATAAAAGGAGATTGGGGGCAGAGTGAAGGAAGCTAAAGGGGGAGGGAGAGGAAGAAGAGAGTAGAAGGCCTGAAGCCTTAGAATAACAAGCCTAAGACCTTACTCATTCTCAAATACATCTCACTTTTTAAAGACAAGCCGTTCCTTGAGAAGTCATGGGCAGGTGAAAGACACTTGGATGATTTCTTTTTTGGTCTACAAACCTTGATTTTTCTTTTCAGCATTCTCAGGTGTGCTGGGGGCCCTGGGGAAAAGACATTTTCTAAAGATACTTCCACCTCTTAATCTCTGTGTCTACAAACCAAATATTGATTTATTTAGTAAACCAGCCTGTGGAGCAGCTATTATAAAGCCCTGTTTACTCAGCAGTTGGGCCCCCCTGACAGCTGTTCAGTGGGGATTATGATGTCACAGTGGTAATTACAGTATAAACAGGGGATGGGGGAGAGGCAAGCAGGAAAGGGAACTGTGAGCTTGTTACCAGGCAACACAAAAATCTGTAACCTGAAACCCAGCAAGCATGTAAATTTCCTCACAGGCCTCCCAGATGTCCTCACTTCAGGGCCAACAGCTCAGTTTCAGTTTCAATTTGTTTATTTGCCCTTCTTCAGTCACCAGTATGGAACTGAGAATGTTGGAAGAGACGAGAAAGCAAAGGAAAATGGGCCAGGGAGGGGCTGTGTGCTTTCTGCCTCAGGGGCATCAGCCAACTAGAGAAAGCCTGGGAGCTCGGCCCCTCTGAAGAGAGGTCAGTGTCCAAGGAGGTTGGTAGACTAGGTACAAGGGCCAAAGGCAGCTAAGCAAATGAACCACAGGAGAAGAAAGAAAAAAGAATGAAGAGTAAGAAGATGGAACTAATTAAAGCAGAGAAAGAAAAAGATGAGACTACTGCCTGTTCAGATCCAGGGTCTGGAATGTTCCCTGGTGTCCTCACAGCCATAGCCCCACCTAGTGGCTGCCCCCATCTCTACCTCCCTGCTGGCATCTCACCAGCCCCATTGGTTCAGACCAGGGCCCAGGCAAGGGACCTAGCAGCTCTGCAGACTTGGAGCAATCGCCCCATTCCCTGGGTTTTCCTCTCCCTAAGTACTTATCCCAACAAATTTACCCATGAGGTATTTTTTCAGGCAAAATTACTTCTTCCTCAAATTGAACAATTTTCCATCTTTGAATGTCCCTCCTACCATCTAGGCTGCCAATGGGTACACTCTCCCAGGGAAGGGCTGACTTTCCTAAAGGGATCAAGCTCCTCCTTTCCCAGTCTATCCCTGATCTTCTTTTCCACAGAGGCAGCTGCTGATGGCAAGAGAACGCTACTGAGCACAGATGGTTACATTTTCAGGAATTCTACAATGCGGTTATTAATTGCTTGTAATTTAAAATCTACCATGGTGAAAGAATGTACACCACAATATTGACAAACACAAGCAACTGAAGCTTCCCTTCCCCTTTTTCCAGAAAGCTTGTTGACCAGTATGCGGTTGTTCCTACTCAACTACTTTTAGCCTCTTTTGTGATTCAGTGCTTCACAAAGGATTAGCAGAAATCTGTAGCCAATGAGCTCTGCAAGTCATGGGCCCCTGTGAACAAAGCTACAAAAGAAGATGCTTCCCCAGTACAATCTCAGAAAGCCTGGGCCAGGATGTGAATTCTTCTAGAATCTTCTCCCTGTATGGCAACCAGTTTTATAGACTGGGAAAATTTCCTTTGGGACTGATTCATAGGTTGACCACACAGACTTTCACAGGTCACTCAGAGTCAGAGGTTGGATGGCCAGGTGGCAAATACAAAAGACAAAAAGCAAAACAAAGAAAACCATTTGCTCAGTGGAATTGTACAGTCTGACACTGTCACTGCTGCTGGCTTAAGTACAAGTGCCGCAGCTGTTCTACCAGTGGATTCTCTGCAAATTTGGCAATTCTGTCAAATTTCTTCTTTCCCTAATTCTAGGAATAACTGTCCAAAATGACAGTTTGATGACAGAATTCAATTCCAGCCCTGGCCCTGCCACTCCCTTGATGGTTCACTGGAAGTCCATTACGTTTCTTCCCGGGGCCTCAGTTTCCTTTTTGGTGGATAGTGAGGTCTGCATCTTAAGATCGCTTAATGCTGGAGTTTTGCAGCTGGCTCCAAAAGGAGCCACAGTACTCACATTCTGAGCAGTGCAGAGCACAGGACTCAGTAGTGGGTGAGCAGCATTTTTCCACAAGCTAATTTTCACCGCATGGACTTGCTCCCCCTCTCCTGTTGTCCTGGGGATGGTTTGTTTGTTGTGAGTGACTTCTCCTCAGATGTACTACAAGTTCTGATGAAACTGTCCTCAATATTGCAGCCCTGGGCCATGTTATCTCCCAAAGAATTGCTCCCAAGCCCAGGCTAATTTTAAGTTACTTCTCTAAACCAGGTACTCAAAGGTGCTCAGTTGTGTTTCACTGAAATGGAGGTGTGGAAGCCTTGGCAAAGCTCACTCTTGGGACATTACCTGAGCCATCCCAAAAGTGAATCCACAAGAGTTTTCTTTGCTCTATGTACCCATTGCTAACACTGCTCCTTCCCCCCCATGATCCTTTCAAGAACACAGGTCTAGAGCCAAGACAGCTGTATCTTTTATCCGCCCATCCTCCACCTCCTCTTTCACCAGCACCCCAGCTCCTATGGATCATCTATGGAGCTCCCCATTACGTTTCCTAAATCGCCTTCTTACGCATGTCTCTATGGATTGATTCCTTTGAATGATCTTCAGATGTTACCTCTCTGGCTTTTTCACCCTGCCTTCTAGACCAGGAAGCCTCCCATTTACCTCTCCCTCATCCACTCCCAATTCAGTGTAGCTCCATAGAGATCTCCGTGTGACCATGATGGCCCTCCTGTGCTTACCTCTTCCCCAGAATTCCAGGTCCTTGAGCACAAGAGCTTTGCTCTGTTTATTACTGAGTCCCCAGTTCCTAGAGCAGTGACTGGCACCTAGCAGGCCCACGATACTTGCACAAGGAATGGATCCACAGCCTGCTCTCATTATTGATAGGTTCTGCAATTATGAACCTGCCAACTTGCTAACATTTATTTGTAACTCCGAAATCAACACTCACTGCAATTTTATGGTCAGTTACAGACATGTGTAGGATAGTGAAAAATATAAATTGCCCAAAGCACCTGTCCTCTGCTAAAGCTGAGTTCATTTCAGTTTTCAAATTATAAACAAATGTCCTATTTGAAGCTATGCATTTCACATTTTTGTACTTTTTGTAAGTGATTTCACTGGCCCCCACACATAGGGCTGAAGTGCTGTCTCTTTCTAATGCAAGAAGGCTCTGTCTTACAGAGGAAATAGCTGATAGACAAGCTCCCTATGGGCATGAGTTGCACCACTACTGACTGTAAGTTAAATATGAATGAACCAATAATATATAAAGTGTCCTTAAATTGATTTATACAAAAATCAAGGTTACACAAACAAACCTTGGCCTATAATTGGATTACTCCCAATAAACTCATAGTATGCTCAAAACATCGGAACTCAAAAAGCCTTCTATTCATCTAATCTACTGAACACTATAGTTTAGGAAAATAGTCCACTACAGACCATGGGGTTATTACCCATCACAATCAAATTATTGGCAGGGACTGCTGCCCAGCATTGTAAGAGAATAATACTACAACTTGGTAGCATAAGAAAAGTTCAAAATTTAATGCATAGTTTCTACTGAATATATCTTGCTTTTGCACCAACATAAAATTGAAAAATCCTAATTCAAACCATCGTAAATCGTGGTCTATCTTCATGTTGATCCATTGATGACAACGTGAGCAGAGGCTTGAACCTAGCCTTGTATTCTTCCTGTGAGAAATCAATGAGTATCTACTAATTCAACGTTCACAGGGACTCAGAGGCTTTACAAACCAAAGCTATTATGAGCAACAACAATCATCTGTACCTGGGATAGAATCTTGAACATTAAGCCCATTAACATAATGGTGGCCTGGTAAATGGCTCTACTTTGCTGTGCACCAGGTTTCTAGTCTATAAATTGGTAAGGACAGTACCTATCCACGTGGCTATTCTGAAGAAGGAGTGAGATCATAGAGTGCCCAGCACAGCATCTGACCAGCAGAAAAGCCACCACAGACATTGATGTTGACATATTTGCCAACTTCAAATAAAATACATTTTGTTTGTCTGTGTGATCCTGAGCACTTTTCTTTGTGGTTCTCATGATTTTGAAATAGCTCAGCAATGATCCCGGCCCATTTCCCTTTTGTCAGAGACATCACATTTTGAATTACACATTGAGCACATTGTTTTAATGTAGCCTATACTTCCTTCTCCAGGAGTCTTCCTTTTTATTACAATGAACTCCCAAGTACAGAATTACTAACTTGAGGGGTACAAATGTGCATATGTTCCTGAGCACAGATTTTGGTAGTGATAATAGGACACATCTTGATAGACACAACTAGGTGTGTGTGCGCCTGGGACTTACTGGTTCACCAAGTGATTCACTCATTATGCTGCAACTTCTAGCTTCTCAGAGAATTCAGAGAAGCCTTAATGATAGCCTCATCACAACAAGGAGGGAAGTCATGACTAGAGAACAGAAGTGAGTTGGGAGAGGTGACATGGCCAGTCTGTGACTGGCAAGGAATGGACCCCAGGCCTTCTGACTGCCAGATCAAAACTTTTTCATCACCTATAGCTACAAAAACATTAGGATGCCCTTTTCAGGTGCCATAATACTGCTTTCTCAGTTTTTGAAGGCTCCATCATTTTGAAGATAGGAAATGTGACAGATACACTTTGGTATTTTTTTAATTGAGAAACATAAACATGCTACTCTATTCACTTGCTCCTTCCCTCTTTAGTTTCTGTGTTGACATCTGGAAGTCAGGATCAAGAAGAAGCTCTATGTGCAAGAATTAAGATGCAGTATCAAAAGGACAAAAATGAAATTAAATTGGACCAGCATCGCACTGTCTCTGCATCTGACATTTCAACTCTTCTCAGTCAACTGTTTCTGTAGGAGGGAGAAAGATTACAACTTTGAAGCCAGTACTGAGCAGTATTTTTCTGATATGAAGATAATGCATGTACACACATAAATCACCATGACAGTAATGAGTGGCTCTTAGAGAAAGGCAAGGCCTCAAGGAGTCATCCACTCCATTGATAACAATTTTCAAACCATTCTAGAACTTAGCTGTCTGCTGTGTCTTAGAAAGTTCCTGATGCTATCAGAATAGAAAAAGAAGTAGAAGAGTTTAAGTTTAATACAGAGTTTATTTTTTCCCATAAGGCATAGTTCTTATAATTCCAACCAAGAAAGGAAATCCTCCTTCATGGACCTAGCTTTCATACTGAAGCAATAAACCCAATGATCCCCAAGAGGACACTGAGTAAGGGAAGAGATCTACAGGTGGCTAAGTTAGAAGTTAGCCTTCTGTTTTTGCTCATGTGAGTTCCACAGAAATCCCTCACATAGATGAAAAATACATGTCAACCATAAAATGCATGTCCTATTCCTTTAATATTTGGTAAAAATGTTTTCTATTAACCAAAACCAAGGCTTTCTTTTCTTTCCACTTGGATGTTGCTACTCTCTTTCATTCCAATTAGTAACTGCCATATATGTTTTAGATAAAGGGGAGACTGCTCTGTGAAACAAGTTCTTAGTTTTCCATGATGATATTTCAATATTCTCACATTGGTACCAAAATATTAGCCAGGTTATTAGCTACATTCCATAAGGACCTACCAGCAACCATTTACTTAGCATACACTGTCCTAAGTGCTGCATGGGGGTGGAGAACAAAGGATGGAATGCAAATTTATACAACTTATGCAGTTCCTACGTTGACTAAGAAATGTTCCCATACTAGGTTCTAGGGAAGCCAGAACAGAACCAGATAAGCAAAAGATATTTAAGAGTATGCAACAGGCCAATTACATAAAGAAGTATAAATTACAAAAATAATACAGATAGAATTATCAGGGGACTGGAGGTGACCATAAAAACTCTACTGACGAGGTCATTGCTGAGTTGTGAGTTTTGAAGACTGACCAAGAATGCTCCAGATGAAGAAAATGAAGAAAGGGAGGACATATGGGCTGGTTGAGAATGCCACTGTAAAAATAGAGAAATGTTGAGAGACAGAGAGAGAGAGAGAGAGAGAGAGAGAGAGAGAGAGAGAGAGAGAGAGAGAGATTAGGATGGAGGTATATATAGAGACTAAAAGTAAAGTCCATTGGATGAAACAGTAAACAATTTGTATGATATCAGGCAGCAACAAAGAGATTTAGGAGCTCTCTCAGGCAGGGATGTGTAGGCTACACTGAAGAGGACAGGTGCTGGCAGTGAAAAGATAAATCTTAGAAGTAAGATCACCACAGCCTCATGGAACAAAAATGAGAAAAGCACACAGAGGAAGCCGTGCCAGGGCACTTGATAGGAGAAAAATCTACAAGAAGCTGAAATCCTATATGGGAGATCATCCTCTCTTAAGTGGGATCATAAAATGCCTGAGACGAGTGACAAACTATAGAGTGGTCCTCACCATCCACCCCTAACCCCTGACCTGTTTTTCCCTTAGCGAATGGATTCACCATACTCAGAGGAAGGAAACCAGATGTTGCTCACAAATTTGTTCTGGTCCAAGTGGATAGATGCCTCCTTGGCTGGGAAGGGATAGAAATCAGCCCAGGCTGAATCTTACTGCAGAGCAAGTGGCAACGTGAGACTCTTTGGCTGCCAAGGACTCCGAGATGGTTGTTATCAGTCAGAAGATAATAACCATGTATGGAAATGTTGAGTATCCAGGGATACAAGTTTCTTTCCTCTATAAAAACTAGACGGTGCTGGACACATTATACTTTTTGATGGGCTTTGAGAGGAAAAAGATGATGAGATGATAGGAACACCCCCGTGATGTGCTTTGGTGGGAAAGTTTTTTCCTGATCTCTTCTTTCTAACAGCAAGTCATGAATACCTTTCTGAAAATGTATGTATCTGGAAAAGCAAAAATTAAAAAGTGTGCAAAGAAGGGAGCAGGTGCTTAGAAATGGAGGAGAAATGTAGAACTTACAGCACATGTATTTCCCCGTTCTCTTTATTCTCACTGATTCTATCAAGTGTCTCCCTAGAGAACCAAGAGGGGAATCCCATTTATAGCTATAAGCCCAAGTGACAGAAGCTTCATTGACTACCATACTGTCTCTTACTGCATTCTACCTTAAAAGTTCAGAAGGGCATAAGTATATGCGGCTTTGGTACACAATGAGGTAAGCAAGTGGGGAGGGTTATAAGCCTTCTCAGTGATGCACTGTCACATATACTAGAAGCATTGTTAAAAGCTTTTTATTAGACCAATCTTTGAAAGAGCATGCCTCGTAATTTCAATTTCAATTATTATAACTCACATCCCTGGATTCTTGTTATACCAGCCTTCCTATCAAAAAAAAAAATTACAACTGATCTCCTCTTATTAACTTGGAGGCAGGTCTACTTGGAGACCCACACATGACTCCAAAAACTATTGATAATTTCTATTAATCTTCTATTTTGAACATGACATGAATAGAGATGAATGTGGAAGTGAAATGCCTTATGAACCTTCAAATTTTGATCGAAATGACAGATTTGTCACCACATGAAAGCACAGTGGGTAATTACCAGGTGGTTGAAATGACAATTAACTCCATCCTTAATAATTATAATTTGACAGACAATAAATCAAGATGGCAGTCATCTGTAAATAAACACCCACGGAGCCAGCTGAGTGGAATTGCACAACACTTAACCTCATAAAACTAGCAAACTAGTTCTGACTAGTAAGCAAGTAAATCTCCCAAAGACCAGAAAGAAACAAATTTTTGGGTCACTATGTTCTTCTATTTGTCAGCTGGACACAATTGAGGGCCCAGTGTTGTTTTATTTTGTTTTTATTTGAGTTTTTCTAGGACAATTATTACTATTTTCCAGAAAACATTATCTCACTTTAAAATATGGGATTATGACTTTCTGGTTCAAGTAAAACTGTTCTTTCAAACAGTTTTAACCCAGAGCCTCCTTACATACTCCTTAGTATATTTTGCCTTAGCAAGAGAGCAACATTTATGGAGCTTACCATTTCTTTTTATTCAAAACTTCTCCTCAGCTATCTTTCATTATTCCTTTCTACATTTTGTGCAGGATTCATTCTTATATTCTATATAAACATAATGGTGCATATGTCAACAGCAAGAATGCCTGTATTCTTTCATACATTTGCTTCCTGATTTATACATATCTTATTGGTTAATCCTCTTAACAGTCCTCTAAATTAGAAATGTTTTTCCAGTTATCTTTGAGAATATAGAGACCAGCAATGACTCATTCACCTACAGTCATTCAGCTAGTAAATAGTTAAAGACTTTTAACTCATGTCTACCACCAAACACATTGCTCTCCACTCTGCCACTTCTGTAGTCTTCTTTATTTTCTCCAGTTTTAATATTGGTCTTCTTTTTCAAAGGAAAGTTTCCACTAACCACTTTCTCCTTGATCTATCTCAGTTGCTCCCACGGCTTCCACATCATTGCTAAGGATTCCCAAGTCTATCTTTAACCTAGATCTGCCTTCTGAATACCAGATCCTTCCTTATAACAGCACATTGCTCTAGTCCCTCCCTGGGTTCATGCTATCAATCAGCATGTACCTATTAAGTAATTATGGTCAGGCACAGCAGGGGTACAGAGTGAAAACCAGTGAAAAGGAAATGCTCTCCTGAAACATTTAGCATAGAAGCAAGAGAGTGGTAGGAAGACAAAGATGTAAAACACAAAGTATGCTAGCTGATAGTACTTCCTAAAGGAGAGTAAAGCAAGGAAGGGGTACTGGGAGAGCAGAAGTTGGAGAAAGTCTACTTCCCAGCTAAGGTGACAATAGGTTGCCTCCCTGAGAAGTGAAGGCCTAAGGGAGGCAAGGGAATTGATTGGGTTGAAGTCAGAAGAAAAGCCACACCACACCAAGGAGCAGCCTTTCTAGGGAAAATTTCCTAGGAAGGAGTATACTAGCACCAAATATGGCAGAGCGGTGCTAGAGAAGGCTGGAGTAGAACAAGAAGTCCTGCTGGGCACAGGCTAGGCTACAGGGTCTGGGGAGGGATAGGTCATGACCTCCATTGACAGTGGGGGCCACTACTGTAAATGCTTTAGGATTTTACTCTGAGCAGAATTGGTCATCCATAGGAGGCTTTGGACAGCAGAGTCATGAGGTGGCTTCCCTTTGAGAAGACCATTCTGGTGCTGCCTGGAGAACAGATTGAAGGAAAGCAAGATAGAAATCTAAAAGGCAGTTTAGAAAGCTACTTCAGCAATATCACAGAGATAGTGGGGGCTTCCATGAGAGCAGTAGCCATGAAGATGGCAAGAGATGGTCAGATGTTGGAAACATAGTGAAGGAAAACTAATAGGATTTGGTGAAGTATTGGATACCAGACATCAAAGCAAAAAAGTCATGGAAGACTCAAAACCATTTGCTGAGAAGGGCACATATGACAAGGCAGCTCTCAAGGGTAAGTAGGAAATAAGATCATGAGGTCAGAATTGAATGTTCCTAGGTGGCTTTGATACACAGACATACAAAATAGACATACTGATTCCCATTCAAATCATAAATATTTATACACCCTGTCTCATATGTCTCCCTCATCTCCATTACCAATGTCACTATCTATCTGGGCACTCAAGCCAGATTTAAGGTCCCTTACTTCCTTCTCCTTCATTCCAGCTTTTAAACATCCTTTAATTAATTAATTAATTAATTAATACCTTCCAGCATTATCCAGTTCTTGTTCCACGGAAACACCTTCTTTTTCTGTTCCATGGCACAAACTCTTTACTCAGTCTAAGCAATGCTTCCAGTCAACTTCATTTTTTTTTGACCAGTGTAAACTTATTCTTTAAGGAACAACTAGAACAGGCTTCCTCTCAATGCCTTCTCTGGGGCCGTCAGCAAAATTAGCCACTCGCTTCTCTTACTCAAGTATTATTCATCAGACCTGCATAACTTTTCTCTGTTCGGGGTGTTTGTTGGTACTTGTAGTAAAGTGTGCATGTGGGAGTGATGAGCAATGAGGCCAGAGGAGGACAAAAGGAATGACTTCATGCGGGACCTTTTCTGTCATGTTAGGAGAATTGTGCTTAGTCCTGGAGCTGACAGGAAAGACTGGCAGAGCTTCCAGAAGGCAAAGGGTTTGGTTTTGCCTGAGTGTTCAATGTTCACTCCAGTAATCTGGAGGGTAAAGCAAGTCAGGCAAGTCTTGGTAGAATCCTGAAATAAGGCTCCAATAATAAGATGGGGAAAAGGCAAAAGAGATCTGGCTTCTCTGAATAGACTCCGTAGATCTTGTGGGTTATAGCAAGGAGTAAGCTCTGCCACTTGTGAGATGTTATTTTAGCTCGGCTAACTCTCTCATGAGAGAAATAGTACTTATCCACATTTACAGAAGTGTTAAGCTAAGACGCAGATTGCCTGGATAAGTTGCCTAAGCCACATAACAAGGAGAAGAGCCTTGGTTTGAACACAGGCATTAGCTCACAGACCCATGCTTTTCCCAACCTCCAGTTTTTCTGCCTTCAACATAGTGAATCAATATAAAAGTGTACTTAGCTATAAAAAACATTTTCTTAACCCATATCAATGCAAACTGAATGTCCACTTCAATACTAGTTACAAAATCACTCTTCCAGAATACATTGTTATGAAGAGTATACTCTATAACTTGTGTTTATATGGATGCTTAGCTGCTAGGTGATGTTTCTCTGAGTCTTTCTTCCTCAGTCAAATAGGGGGAAACATCCAACATATGGAAACATTTCCACACTGCAAGTTATGCTGAACGGGATTATTATGCAATTTGCAAACACTGTCAAATGAAATATAAATATGCATTAGAAAAATGCTACGTGGAGATAAAAATATCTTTGTATCAATGACTCAATCATTTTTTCATTCAACAAACATTAATTAGTCACTTGTGTTATGGCAGGGGGACTAAGGATTCATAGGACAAGAGAGATGAATAATACGCCTTTCTTGAGGAAACTTCTAATCTTACCCCATTTATCTGAGACTCAGTTTCCTAAACTGAAAATAAAACGCTACCTTATAGAATAGTGAGAAGGAGCAGCTATGCTTAACACCTACACACCAGTTTGAACCAATAAGTAGTTCAATGAATAATCACAGTGGTTGTTTTTGTTTTCAGTCATCAGTACTATTTCCACATTTCAGTCAAAATTCCCAACTGGCCAACCATTTCCACCTGTTTCTAGGCTAGCACACAATAACAAATGCAAGTCTTCACAGCATCTTCAGCTAAAAAGAGGAAGACCAAACTCTGCAGAACTGAATTGGCTAAGTTTTTGCAAGAATCATCCCTGTTTGTCAACCACTGATGGACATGAGGCCAAAGGGCAAGGTTCTTGAGCAGGGAACTGAAACTAAAACTCATTCACGGAGAGGACTTGTGGAACAGTGCAGGGAACAGCCAACTAAGAATCGTGTCCTTATGGACACCTACTACTGGATTTTTCCCAGAAGATATCCTAATGGGTTTTCCTCAAAGACATGACAACACCAAAATGGTTGATTGAGAGGAGCCTCAATAAATGAGGTTCCCAAGGCAACACAGGCCCATGTTAACATTGGGTGTGGTGGCTCACGCCTTTAATTCTAGCACTCAGGAAGCTGAAGCAGGAGGAAGATTGCCGCGAGTTCAAGACCAGGCTACATAGTGAGTATAGCCAGCCTGAACTGCATAGTGCGACCCTGTGTCAAAAGCAAGCAAACAAATAAATCACCTTGCAGGTATGAGTCACCAGGAGACAACAAGGAAACACATGGTTCTCCTGCCTTCACATGCTAATTATCTTACCATAAAGGGAGTAACTGATGAAAAACCTAATGGGAGGAAAAGAGCAAATATTGAACATATTGGATATATAAAGATTTCTTCAGGTACTATTTCTTGGGTATAACTTGTTTAATAGTCTCCATAATTCAAGTAGATAGGTCTTCTAGGTCTTTTCCTGCTAGGTCTTCTAGTTTACTGGATGAGGAAATTGAAACTCAGAAGGTAAATCGAAATTCTCTTGAAGTAGTTCAACAGGTTTTCTCTGAAAAGATCTCAACATCTCACCACTAGTAGGTGGAATTTGAATCCAGATCTCTCTGGCATCAAACCCTACATTCATTGTTAGTGCTGCTCTATGTCTAGGAGTAAAATCTGATATCAGCTTGTGCACACTATCTGATTATCCTCCCTCTCTTATGAGAACCATCATGGAAGACCCCAAGAAGCTGACCTCTGATGAATATTAGAGCACTCTTTGCTTTTTGGGTTTTGGTTGAGCTTGGCAAATGGACAATGTTACCAAGTAATCATAAGGAACAAGAAAAGAGAAACTATGTAGGCTTCCCATATTTCCACCCAGCCTTACTTCATTGAGCCATCTGTGTTTTCCTTTAGCAACAGGTCCTCAGAAGGTGCCTCTTGCTCTGAGGCTCCAACCTTCAAGTCTTACCTGATGCCCCTTCTGCCTGGGGCAGTAAGAGCATCCCGCTGTGGAAAGTCCTTGGGTACTTAACCATCCCTTGTGAATTCTCTTAACCCCACTCTTTTATTTGTATTTACTCTTTATGAAATTACATTCAAAACCCTTTTGAGTACATTTTGCTTCCTGCTGAGACCTCACTAACATACTGAGTTTAAAACAATTGTATCTTTCATTCCACCATACCATACTTTTATTTATTTTTTTTGACAGTAGACCCTTTCCTCTTTATTTTTTATCTAAATAAAAGATAGGATGAATTCTCAAGAAAAAAAGCTATGTACATAATGGACTATATCCTGCTTCATAACCTACTTGGACCCAGTAGTTGTGTTGCTGTCATAGAATCAGGAAATAGGTCCACCATACTTTTAGACACTGAAATTGGGTTCACATGATCCTGTAAATAGCATCAACTTGCATCTTATGGAAATGAATCAGCTGAGGCTGCAGTAAGCACATTTTGTTTGGATTTGATGAGCTCGTTGGAAGGACAATAAATTCCCCACATGTTATTGGCAGTCACTGTGATGAATGAAATTTCCCAGTCGTATTTGGAATGTGATGTTTTTCCATGAGGCCATGCTGCAAAGACGAAATCCAAGGAATGTGAAAACATACATTACAGACCCTGCCAAGAAGTTCTGTAGTCTATATGCAAAATGGAGCTAATAGCACTCATAACTGTGTCAAAGCAAGTGGGGATTCCTAGCCAGAGTGTGACTGAAATCACGTGAGTTCTCCTTCCACTGGTGTTTGGAAATGATGAGTGAGTAATTTGAAAATGAACTGAGCAACAGGTCCACCTTCATGGCTTTTCTGAGATGTTTACAGGGCTCCCACCCAAAAGTAGTTTATACCTGAAACACAGGAATCAAACTGGCCAAATGTGGGACTTAAGTCATAGCTCAATGCATCAGTTAGGTAGAGGCCAATACTGTATGGCCATGTGTAGAAATAAGTTGAGTTTTCTAGCTTTCTGTCTCCAAAAATACATCTCACTCCATCAAGAACATCAAAAATAACTGCCAGCTAGGATTCTGGAAAATTATCTGCACAGTAGTATCATTTCTGCCTTAGTCCGCACACAAAGACCCATCTTATAGTTAGTTTCACACTTGGCACACAGAGCAGGAGTTTCTCTCTGGTAAAGTTTTGGGAAGTGATTTAGTTATTATTGTTGGGGTTCTTCAATCTTGTGGCTCTTCACCCGAAGGCCAACACAGCCTTTGTGATTTTTATTCTCTCTCCTGAAAAGAGGAGAACATGGCTCTATGTTTTATAAGAAGATATGCTTGCACTTCAAACCCACCTCTGGATCTCAGTATCTATCCTCCTTTCATCCCTCCTCTACCCTCTAAGATTTCCTTTACAAACTTTTAGGGCTTCATACCGGCAATATAGCACACAGTGACTGCTTTGACTTTTGCTTGATTAAATATAATCACTTCATGACAATTTGTGGGTAGAGTAGGAAATCTAAGTCTGCTCAAATCCCTGGACAGTAGAGCTGTTTCTTTTCATCTAGTTGTGTGGGACCAGATGCGTTTCCCTTTCCACAGACCTAGGCACAAACTAATTCAGTTGCATTGTTATGATGACTACACATTATAATCTTTTGTAATCCCAGTGTCCAGACCACTTCATTCTTTGTGCATTAATACCATGAACACACCATGTAACATGATGTGAAGAACATAAAGGGGATTCAGGGAGATTTCTTTGTTGGAAGGAAACCTAGATTTAGTGGAAATGTAGCCTATTCCCATCTCCAAGTTCTCAAGTTTCGTTGATCGCTGAGACCTTGTACTTAGACAACCTTCTTAGTGGTTGGTCATATTGCTAAACAGTTAACCAGTAACAGTTAACAGTTAACTTTCCTAGAAAAGTTTTGGATGAGAAAGGTTAGATTTTGTTCAGTTTCTACAACTTTGAATTCTCTCAACAGGTGCCATTTGGTTCTAAATCATTTAATAGGTCTCTAATTCCATATGCATTTCCAATGCCATTCAGTTTTTCTCCATCATTTCCTTATTTCAATAATAATTTATAAATGTTTCCTGAGTACCATGCCCAGTGCTAGGTGTGGAGGATCTAGTAACAACAGCATGTGGTCCTGCAGCAAAAAAGTGTTTACATTACTGCAAAAGAGAAAGACCAACAACTCAATTCTGCACAGCACTCATGATGAAGAGTAAAGAAGGTGTTGAAACCAGAGCTAGGGAAGATGAGGCAAATGAGCCTATCTGGCATGTGCAATTTAAAGTAGCCCACAATCTTTGACTCAGGGGACTTGCAGGGTAACCTTTGCACCACCCTGAGAATGTGGATCTCCTTAAATTTTGTGCCCAAGGCATCACTCTTGCTTCACCTTCATTGAAGCCCTGGTAGAAACACAGAGGAGAAAGGCCTAACTCCCCCGATGAAATCCAAGAAAGTTTCCCAGAACAGGGAACTCTGAAGTAAAGCCTTTGAGAAAAGGCAAGACAGAGAAAGGCAGGTGAATCAGAGGCATCAGCAAATGCACAGGTGTAGTGGGGAGAGCATGCAATGCACACAAGTACATTTTCAGTAGACTGGAAAGGCTGGATCATTGCAGAAGTGGGCAGAGGAGCAGGGTGGGTGAGGGATGAAACAAGGCCATCTCACAGAATTCAGAGAAAAACACACTGTATATTTAGGATCACCAGGTAATTTATCATCAAAGTGGGACACATTTGTTGGAAAGTGAAAGGGGACAGCAAGATCAGACAGGTGTGTGTATGGAATGGATCATGTATTGGCAATTCACAGCACACCGATGTTGCCTCACATGATCTTTAAGGTAGTGCTTTTTCTATCCTGTCAGGTGTTGCAAATACTTCATTCTTGTCTGCTTGTGGGGCAGACCCAAAGGAAACCAGCTTGTGATTAGAAGCCCAGAAAGACTCCTCACTATGTGCAAGTCTCAGAACAATATTCGGGGGCAGGAAGATAGCTCAGTGGCTTAAGCACTTGCCTGGCAAGCACAAGGTCTTGAGTTTAATCCCTGATACAGAAGGAGAAGGAGAAGGGGAGGAAAGAAAAGAAGAGGAAGGACATTTAGCCTATTATCACTCTTTGTACATAAGAATCAGGTGGCTAGCTCAGTACCTATCTTTGCAATTTTGACACTTCTGAATGTCCATATGTTATGAGATTTTATTTTTAAGTCTAAAAGACTGCAGTGTTTCTTTCCATAGTAAAAAAGGGAAAAATGTTTAAAAGTTATTTCAGTATGCATGGTGGCAAATTTACATCCATTCTATCCTCCCAGGGCCTCCAGAGAGTTCTGATCCTGCTTGTTGATCCATGGCTGTGAGTGCTGAGAGCAGTGGGATTCTGAACTTGAGTGAGGTCTTCGTACACAGAAGAATGTTTGATGCACAGAAAGATCATCATAAAGAACATGCATTTATTTAGCAATATTTAATTTAAAAAGATGTGGACATATTCTTCATGCCCACAAAATTATGATTTCACCTATTTCACTTTTTATTATTAGATATAGAAAAATAGAGAGACTAGTGTATAAAAACCTATATGTATATCACCTGTTGGAAATAACAATTTCAGTTATTTGCATAATCACACACACAATCATGAATATATCATTTCCAGGGTAAAATACAGATATCAGGATATTTTCCCCTTAAATACTTGTTTATACATTTCTAAGTGGCAAGAAGTTTTCTTCAAATAATACCTAACAAAATTAATTGCTAATAAAATCAATGAAGCTTCCAAACATTATTATAATTTTTATATTCATATCAGCATCCCATATATGCCTAGTTTTACTTTCAAGTTTATACCAGACTATTGCATTTACTTGTTATATAGCTGTCATTTAACTCTTTCATCTTGAACAGTTCTTATTTCCTGGGATCACTAAAGAGCCCAGGCCAGTTGTCACACAGAAGGACCATTTTCTGGATTTGTTCCTTCATGATGTCTATTCTTTCTGTTTCTTTAAACTAGAAGTTGAATCAAAGATTAAGTTATATGTAAGCTAAAACTATTAGGCTTCCTTGTCTCTTTACTACCTATTATATCACATCTGGAAATGTAATGTATTCTATTGCCTGTAAACTACGGGTGACACTGACATCCTTTAAATTGGGTCCACCTAGAAAGAAGAGGCCTAAGGTTATAGAGGTTAGGTAAGGTGCCTGAATTCATGAAGTTAATGGAAGACTGTAGCAGAATTCAATGTTTTACCTGCCCGTACATGTCAGGGATCCATTGCAGAAGGATAGATTCTCACAATATCTCATTTAGGTAAGGTAGAACTAACTGGCTATGCACAAGTGAAGCTTCCCAGTATGTTCATGAACAGAGAACAATTCTCATTACTGACAGATGGAAATGAGACTGTGGGTTGGAACCAGATAACTACCTGATCCAACAAAATCTTAGTGGAAAATTTTTTAAAGCTTATTTATGAGTCAGAAATAAAGCAACCTTTGCAATGCTCATTTCTGGACAGATTTGTATTACAATAGGTGAGAGGAGGCAGTCGGAAGCCTGGGAAAAGCGTCATCTTCAATGTATTTGTCTGGTGTGGAAGAGGAGCTAATGACTGTTTGTGGAATGAATTAAGCTGTTTGGATCGAGTGTCAATAATTCTTCCTATATCAACCCAACAGCCAATTGACCTCGAAAGCTATTCATTCCAGGTCCTCAGCACCTTTGGATTCCATCTTTTCCTCATTGCTTTAGGCCAAGCCCCTCTATCTCCCCCCAAAATACTACCCCATCATCCCTGTGGGTGCGCTCTTATCCACTCATGCCTCTTTCCAACCCATTCTTCACTCTGATGCCAAGGAATTTTTAACACTGCTAGTTGGACTTCACATTAGGTTTAAATCTTTCAGTGATTTCCAATTAAATTAGGACAAATTTCTAAGACAAGCCTTACCTTGTCTTATGAGAATCTTCATGATCTGCTTCCCACCCATTTATTTCTTCAGGTTCATCTTTTACATATTTCTGTTGTATTGTTTTAACTTTGCCAGTTTTTCTTTTTCCCTGAACATGTTAAAATCATGTCTCTGTGGCTTCATTTATACTGTTGTTCTTGTCTGATATCTGTCTTTTACCATGGATATCTTTACAATTTCACCCCAATGGCAGTTTCTTAGTGGTGCTTTCTATGTCCCACTGACTGGGTTAGATATCTCCATAGGTTGCATATATAATTATAACTGTGTATGCATATCTCTTTAACTAAGATGTAACTTCCGGTGGTAAGAAACTGTCTAGCTTATATAGCCATGCCTGTGATCACTAGCATTCTCTACAGATCCAACCAAAGAAAGTGCTTAATAAAAATTTATTGATACTACACAAAACCTGACTTACAATATTTCTACTTACATTTTTACTGTGAATCAGTGTAAAAGTGATATGTATTCAGGGTAAACCATATTTTGAATTTTGAGTTTGATCTTTTCCTGGGCTGCTCATACTAGATATACTTTCTCCTGATGCTGGGCAGCAGCCATGAGTTGAAGCTCTCAATCAACCATATAATCACAAGGGTAAACCACAGATACTCTGCAGTGAATGAATGAGTGAATGAGTAACTGAATGAATAAATGAACACATTATTTAATACTATTGATAATTTCTCAGAGTGATTATGTAATATCTATGGTTCTCCATCCCAATAAAGTTTGGCTTTGCAAAGTTTTTCCATTTAGGTATGTGCAACATCAGGGATTTGGATGTCCCCAAATTTGGGCTCTGAATGTACCCATAGTGTGGTTCGCTCCTCCACCCATGTCAGTTGCATTTGGTAAGTGTCATAGTGGGAGCCAGGAAATCTCAAAGGAAGTATCTTGACAGACTGGGAACTGAGACTGGGAGGAAGGGACATCAGGGAAGTCCTAAATAAGAGGACTTGAGGCAGACGCAAGTTGTGGAGTTGCTTATCAGTTTGCCAAAGGAGGGAAGGGAAGATGCAACGGGCACTCTAGGCAGATGGAACAACAGCTGTAAAGGCACAGAGGAAAAGAGATTATGAAGCTTTTAACATAAGTACTCCAGTGTATTTAAGGGAGAACAGTAAGGGAGTGAAATCTGAATCTCTGAAGGTCTTCTAGTCCTGTTAGGCTTTATGCAAGTGCAATGGGGAGCCAGCAAAAGAGGTACACATAGGATAGCATGACCAAATGGGAATTTTTAAGCAACTGCACAAAGTATTCCTCAGATGAAGAAAGACACATACTCCAGATTCAATTTGGTAAGTGCACTGAATTTGATTTAATACTTGACTTTGTCAGGGCATGTGTTTTTGTGCTTCTTTTTCCATTTGCCAAATCAAACACGCCTATAGCACTGTGTGGAAGTGGCATCATCTTCTACTTAACCCTCTCCTTCACCAGTGCAGGGAAGGTTGGATTAACACAATGTCTGATTGCTTTCGCATGTAGCAGGACCCCCCCCCCACCTAACCTAGCTAGTTGGGTTCTGTTGCTGGTTTTACAGTTTTTATTTAGCCAGAGTTAGATTTGTGGGAAACAACAGCCTCTGTGCACGTGGATGGGTTTCCCTGCAGGAGTCTGAGCTGGCAGTTATTTTAATTAGCAACACATTTTATAAGGGCAGCATCAGAAATGGTAACATGTCAAGACCTTTTTAGCTATTGAGTTTGGCAGACTTGCATGAGTGTGCCCGGGCATGGTAATCAGCTCTTGACTACCCTCCATCTCTCCCAAATCATGTGCACATAAAGGACTGTCTGTGTGTAGAGCCCCCTCTGGGAATCATCCATGTTACACACCAAAGGCCAAAGAGCCAGGCATCCTCCTGGAGCCAGTTCTAGGAAATAAGATTTTCTCAGAGTAGGTCAACAGTCTTTCTTTGATCCAGTTCCTGATGAACTTTTTTATTCTCAGTAGCTCTCTAGAGCCCTATCTCCTTGATACGCAACCCACTTACTAAGTTTATCCGTCTAACAGCCACTTTGCATCTGAAAAATGATTTCTCGTATTTATTGGAAGATGGTTTCCTGGAATCTTAGAGATGCGTTTTGCATATACATGTATATACTATATATGTGATTGTTAACTGGAGATATATCTAAGATGAATCAGAGCATGCTCATACCATCTTAAAATAAATGGCAATTGTACATGCTGTTCCAGCAGGAAGATGTCCTAGATGAGGAGATTAACTCTACAACCAACCATCTTGTATCCACTAATTCATTCACTTAATAGTTAGTGACAGGAGATGTGGAGGAACAAACCTCTTACTTTGAGAAACACTCAATTTAATGGGGAAAATGATTTGTGGACTCACTTAAAACCAAGTGGCAACAGTAGTGACACACATATGGGCAGGGTTGTTTGGTTTGAAAGTAACAGAAGACAAACTGAAGCAGCTTAATAAAAATTGACAATTTGGCGGAAGGAAGAAAATATAGCATGAAATTCAGAATCACATGTTGGGATTCATGTCACCAGACAACCTGGGAATGGCCTAGAAGTCCATAGATACAGGTACTTTTTCAGGATAAAGAAGATGAGGAAGGAGGATAAATCTTTATATTCTAAAAAAACATTTTTTTTCACATTGCGTAGGGGTATAAAGTTTAGAATATCCATAGTTGTTGTAAAATAGCTGTTCATGTTATGTCTAAGGTGTTGATTATTCAAACAGATAATGACATTAAGCCCAAGTGCCTCTGTTACAGACTAATAATATCATTAAGTTTCTCTTTTGGATGTTTAACAACTGAAGTTTGCAGACAAAAAATTAGAGAAAGAGAGGGACTACAAAGATAGCCAATATTTGGCCCTAGCCCTTCAAGGTCAGTGAAGACTAAGGATATAAGAGAACCTGTGCTGTGACATCCTGTACCTCAGTGGTGTTCCAAATTTTCTAATCAAGATTATGGGGCCACAGAGGAAAGTGATTGACAATGTAGAATGTGCCTAAGTAGAGTCACCTAGAGTGAAAAAATTCTCTCCGGCTTTCACAGAGAGCAAATTGGTCAAGCAATGGCCGTGACTCATCCATATGGCTGACACTGACAAAAGATTTACAAGGTGCTGTACATGGTTTCAGGGTAAATCTTGAGGAGATTTGACTGACCTTGTCAGATAAAAAAGCTACATTTTTAGTTATAGAGGTCTTGCTTTAACTTGATCTTAACCACACAGCAGAAAAGTATAACCATGAGGTATAAAAAGTAATACCATATTAATACGTTGAGCTGTAAAAAGCTCAACAACTTCTGGCAATTACCAGTTCTGCTGATAACCCACTACTATTATAGACTGTTGGACTATATTGGGTTATTTTGCTGAATTCAAGTACCTACAATGTTTGAACTGGAATCAAGTATGAAAAGGTCCTTTAAAGACTTCTCTTAATACAGCTTCTTTAACAGCAATGCAACACCCATCTCTGATAAAACAAAACAAAAAGGGGGGATATAGACAAAGACCATTTTGTAGTGAAAAATAAATATATGTATATACAAAATAGTTAGGATAAGTATACAGCCATTTTCTCTTAGTTCAATGAGAATAAATGTTTGTACTAATATTGTTCAGACAAGATATCATTTTTGCATCTTGTCCTCTGAATAACCACTACAAAGACAATATGCAATGTATTAATTATTGTAACTGTCCTACTAACCTTTTTTGAAACTGTTCCATTGCTATTTTATTTTCTCATTAAAATGAATAAAAAACAAAATTCACTCTAAATTTCTAATATACATTTGATAAAATAATACTTTCTCACCATGTTTAATTTTTGGCCAAGAGTGCCAGGATTGAAGCCCATCTTAGCAACAAGGCCAGATGCTTATAAAAAAATTGATTAAAATGTACAAGAGCCCCGTCCTGTAATTTCTAGTTTCCCCAAAGACGTTTGTAGGGAAAACCTCTCAAAAGCTACAAGGACCTTGGGGAGGAGCACTTTTTTCCAGTGGCGGGGGAGCTAGCTATCAATTGAAGAATTAAATTATTTTTTAAAAATAACAAATAAGCAAGAAAATAAGCAACCTCTTCCAATTGATCGAGTGATCCATCAATGATTGAGAACAGTCTTAACTTTCAGGCACGTGGCCTCGTGTTGAAGATCTGCGATCTTCACATTAAGACAACTCTAAAGTGTGAGTTGTTTTGCTTCTAGAAGTTGGTAGTTTCAGACAGAACTACTGGCAAAAAATCCCAGATCTTCTCAAGAGGGACTGCCATGAGACCTCTTAGAGAAGGCATTAGCACACATCCGGCAGCCATGAGCGGTGGGGCACCTACGTTTGTTCTTCAGCACCTACTCAGCCAAAGTGCTGACTCCAGGAACCGGTCCTGCCTGTGAGGCTCTGTGGAGGCTTAAAGGATGGGCAAATCTCAGTCTAAAGCACACAACACTTCCAGGCCAGTGGGAGGAGGAATGGGCAAGAAGCCAGACAGCTAAGGAGCAAAGCAAAATGTCCTAAACAAGGTTCAGAATGCTACAGAAGTTTGGAAGCGCATGTCTAATTGTGCTCCTGAGCTCCAGAAAGTTGAAAAACTGATGTTTAAACACCAGGCTTGCCATTTATAAGCGGGCATGGTTAAGTGCTTGAGTATCACTCAACTTCAGGATATTCATCTGAAAAAAAACAATGACAATGATAAGAATATTCATTTATTCTTAGCAGGGTTGGATCTCTACAAAATTCACAAACATTGGAAAATATGGTTGTCTAGATGAAATGGCATTCATCCTAGGCCTTAGTGATAATTTTCATGCTTCCAAAATAATGTAACTTACCTCAAGTAATATAAAGGTAAACTCAATCCAGAAGTAGAACTGCTCTCATGGATCCATAATCCAAGCTCCAAAAGGCTCCAACTATCACCACCTTCTTTGAACTTGAATTTTACAAACGAAGGCCACTAAGACAAGGACATACATTCTGGGAGCCAGGAGCTTCGAGCTTTTGTACACTCTCTGTTGTCACTGCCTCCTTGCCTGTCTAAATGGTTTCTTGATCTCTTCCTCTCTGAGACTAAGAGATAGATCTCTACCCAACAACTAAGAGACTCTGCACTCAGGAGGTCAGCAAGGTCTTGTTGGTAAAAAAACATCCACTACCTTCCTTGTCTGCCTCCCCAGTAATGCTCTAAAGGTGGGGGGAGGACTAGTACCCAGCATGTGACTGCAGCATCCTGAGAGAAGACAGGGTGCTGGTTGTCCTTGCCATAGGCTGGCAGCACCACCACACCACCAGCTGGTGACTCCATGGGTACTTCTCACTGCTCCCATACAGGAAGACTGTCCCTAACAGAGGTCATAGTCCTTTAGAGTTTACCCATTGGCCATTGGCATGACAATCTTATGGAAAGGAAAAAAATGAGTTTTCCAGCTAACAACTTCTGTTTTCATTTTCCATGGCTATGTAGCTAGTCCTACCAAGAACCTCCATTCCTTTCGATGTTTCGAAAGGATAGGGTGCATGTGGAGTAAGGTGAGCATTTAAGGTTAGAGACCTTCAATCAACCTCACACTAGATGTCTAGGCAGGAACCTGGCAGCTCAGCTGCAATTTTGGATGCTACCCCAATACCAGAGAAAACTTCCTTTGCTCTTCTTGCCCTTATGGCAGTCTTGATGGTGCCTTTATTGTCTCCATTTTCCCCTCTCCTTATGAGCCATCACCATAGTTAGGATATGGAAATAATTCCCCATTTATACTGTGCCTCTAAGAAGTCATGCTGGTGGTGACAGTGGGTGGTGCTGGGAGAAGACAGGTCTGAGTGTTCTTGGAAAGACTTGAGCACACACAGAAAGGAGCTGGTTCAGAAAGGGGCCAAAGGGGGCAGAGAAGAAAGGGGGGATAACCAAGTATCCTGGTTTGCAAAGGATGGAAGGACTTCCTGGGATATGGAATTCTCATTGCCCAAACCAGGAGAGTTGGAATGAACTAGTATCACTGATTATCTTCAAAGGTTAAATCATAGATGCAGCAATGACTAATAGTATAAGCACCTCAAAGACAACAAAGCCCTTCCTCTTCAGTATCAGCTCTCCTCGCAACAACCACGTGGGAGAGGCAGAACAGATTACCATCTAGTTGTATTATAAGGAAACTAGGCTTCAAAGATTGCAACTAACTTACACCTAATCAAACAGTAAGTACTGGAATAAAGCTGCAAATTCAGACTGGTGAATGAAATAGAAACAACAGAATCTGATAACCAAATGCATGTGCTGAGGAAGCAAGACAGAAGAGACAAGCATCTCAGCTGACCTAGAGAAGAATATTTTCCTCACAAGATATAGGGAAATCAGGAGGAAAGACCCTACTGGGTCAAGACAGTTGATGGGTGATGAGGGCCAGGGAGCTAGCTCAGCAAACTAAGTGCCTGGTTAGCCAAGTGCAAGGACTGGGGTTGAATGCCTGGCACAACATGCTGCATGGTCCTGTACCTGGACACTGAGTGGCTAAAAAAAAAAGATAGCATGAGATGAGTGATGCCTTTGGTTTAAAACATATCATGTTCTGAATTCTATGAGCAACACAAAATTCTTTGGTGGGCTGATGTTTTGAAAGTGATCAGCTACTACTATGTTTGCTTACTCTGTGAATTTATCTTGGATGCCACAACATCATGAAAAAAAAACTTGGCAATGACTTTTCGCTTCTACTCTGGAAAAATCCTGGTCATCTTCCTGACGAGGTACACGTAAGAACTGGCAGTTACTGTGACAATGCAGAGAGCAGGAAGTGAGAAACCTGTGGCCAATTCTGTAAAGGACCTGAGCGTGGGAACCAGAAAATTATCCCAAAAGTGGAAGAGGGAAGAGAGGATGGGATGTTGTCTTTGCTTTTGTTCTGTTTTGTTTGTCAATCCACCAGTTCATTTTTTCAACTGTCGGCTTTCAGAAACTGCTACTTTCGGGGACTATAGCCTCAGTTCTGATACCTAGAACCTCACTATTGGTAGCTGGGCACAGAGGCCATTGCCAGGGTTATAAAGCAGCTGTGTAGAGTGACTTGGGGAAAGTCTTCAATAGAGTTAAACAGGGTCTTTAGGAATGAATTTTTGAAATCCAGGTAGAGGGGTTGGGGAGATGGATCACCAGAATAAGTGTTTGCCTGGCAAGTACAAGGGCCTGAGTTCAATCCCCAGTTGTGACAAAAAAAAAAAAAAGAAAGGAAAAAGGAAAATCCAGGTAGAACAGAGTAGAATATTGTAACTCATCTCTTTTTGTTTCATTCAACAAGCTTTTTTTTTTTTTTTTTTTTTTTTTTTTTTTTTTTTTTTTTTTTTTTTTTTGAGACAGAGTCTCACAAAGTAGTTAAATTGCCCAGGTTGGCCTCAGATTTGGGAAACTTCTACCTCAGCCTCCCAAAGTGCTGGGACCACAGACTTGTGCCACTACACCCAGATCTCTGGTGCCCTTTGGACTCAATCATCTCAGAATGTACAGGTCAGACACTGAGCTGACAACTGTCTGGCTCCAAATTCCACCAACTACTGATTCCTCCAAACAGGGCAACACCTCAGAAAGGGCAAGTGCTGGAGAGTTGCACCCAGGGACAGATTCCCTTATGACTCTCCACAGTAAGTTTAACCCAAGCATAGGTGAGACACTCAGAGAATTGTGGAGTGGGTGCCACAAACAGAAGCTACTGTTCCACAAACATATACCACAGTCCTCACACTGGGCTGTGCAACATTTTAAACTCTTTCATCAAACTTAACTTCTGATGCCCAAAAAGAAACTCAGAGAGGTTAAATACAATGTCAAAGTCACACCACAAATAAGATCTAGAGTCCAGAGTATTTTAATTTATATCTTCAGGTTTTTGACATTGCTGAACTTCCCCCAAAATAACTCACTAGAGTGCAACTATTCAAATAATACTATGGATAACCACTAGAGAAGACAACAATATGCAATGTATTAATTATTGAAACTGTCCTACTAGTTGGTTTTGAAACTGTCTCATTGCTATTTGTTTCGCAATAAAATTATTTTAAAAATTTAAGATTTCTTGAAAGCAAGCATTAATCTTCAATTATTTTTCCAATCTTGCATAACTATATCTGTTAATCTGAGCAACAGGTTTGACATTAAAAATAGACAATATAACAACCATTGTTGATTAGCTATTCCTGTTTTAAAAATCTGTAACATATGTATTATTGTATGTTACCCTGTTTTGTCATTTTCCTATTTGTTTTTGCTTCTGTTTTCACTCTTCAGAATTAAATTAAATTAAATTAAATTAAAAAACAAAAACAAATTGTCAATTACTCAAATTCTCAATCCTTCCTATCTTATGTCCTTCTTGTATTCTTATAATTGTCATTGCTCTTGCTATTATTAGACAAATTCCTAACTAGCAAGTGGGACTTTTTGTGATCAGCCTATTTTACAATAGAACAAATGAGCCCTGCCTAGCTTTTTCTGGGCTCTTCAGGTAGGGAATAGCTAACTAGATGCAGTTAAGGATTCGGTGGACTTTAATACCTTCTCTTGTCTTAAAATGCTGATTCCCTGAAAACTCCTGAATAAAGCCACAAAGGTTCCATCCTGCCGGCTTTCACTGCTCATGAGTACATTTGAAGCTTCCCCTCCCCACTATTCCAGCTCTGCTTGCCTTTTGCTTTTGTTTGGTTGATTGTTTTACTGTGTATTTGTTTAATTCTCCCCAAATGCTATTAGAGGTTAGTAAAGTTAGGCAAGACCTCCCATTATCAATCTAGGCTGTTCAAAGCATATGCCAGCCCCAACTGTTTTGTGGATATTATTCCTCTTGGTTACAATTTATGACATGCAAACAGAATTTTTGCTATAAACAAAGTTGCAATTACAAATTTTAAAAAAGAAGAAGAAAGACTATCTGGGCAAGGCAAAAGGAAAGGCTGTATCTCTGAAAATGACTCATGGTTTTGGGAAGAAGCGGGCTGGGGGGAGGGAGAAGAGAGGGCATTTTGCCTTCTGAAATCTAGAGAATCGTCCAGAAAGGCGGTGCGGCCTCACTTCTGTGGCTGGGAACTTCGACTCCAGTTTCCATCTGGTTTCTATAAGGCTAGGGAACTTGGCAACTTGTTGGCCACAGTGCCAGCACGTGCCTGTCCTGACCATGAGCTCGGGTCCACACAGCAGGAGCGAATGGACAAATCTACCTCTGAGCCTCTGTACCACTTTGACAGGAGAAAAAAAAAAAAAAAAAACAGCTTTAGGAAGCAGCGGAGGGCCTGCAACCCCACTGGACAGGTTCCCAAAGAACTAGTCATTAAACTCCACCAAAAGGTTCCAACCCCCCATCATAGGGTGTTCCCATTTGTTCCAGAAATATCTAATCTGGTTCTAACACCCTGGCTGCAGTTTATTCTATACAGCATGCACAAGAGCAACAGGATTACATCTAACCGCTGACACATGGGTCCATGCAAACAAGACACAGGTCAACAATTCTACTACTCACTCACTGTGGCCTTAAACAAATTACATAAACTGTTTGGAAAAAACGTAGAGTGTTTTGTAATTTATGAGTTTTCTGAGGGAATTATGAGTAGTCCATAGAAAACTTCCTGTCCACTACAGGTATTTAAAAAATGGCAGGTACCATTAAGGCTGAGGGGACGTTTTCTTCCAAGATTCTAGTTAATTAGTTGAAACATCTTCACAGTTGCTGACTCTTGGACATTGTATGCTCATCTTCCTCATTAATATTTTAAGTGCATCTTTGCTGTGTCTTTATTACACCACTTATGGTGCTTCAGTTCCAAGAACTATGGGTTGTGTGATCCGCAGAGTCTGCCACTCCATCAGCTCTAGATGAGGATATTGAAGCAAAGAAAAGGCCCCAACAAATCAGTGGCAACCCGGGGCTAGTGCAACATTGCAGCTTTCAGTTTCTATTTAATGTTTCACCTGTTCTCATAAATCTTTCTGAAGCTACAGCAATTATACTCATCCTTCTAAATGCCTTACCATGAAATTATAGACCTGGAATAAGTCTCAGAAGGTGCCTGTTTATAGCAGTGAAGTATGCTGAATCATGTTCTCCAAATATGCAAATACTCATACAAATTGTAGTATACTATACTGTATTGTAGAATACTTCCTTGTATGACAAAAAGACTTTGCACTTGTGATTAAGGATGTGAAGACGAGGAAATTACTCTGGTTTATGCAAGTGAGTCTGATACAATTGCAAGGTTCTTGCTTCAGTAAGAAGTAGGAGGAGACAATTAGAGAGGTCACATGATAGCGGATGCAACTGGGAAGTGATGGACCCATGGATTTGGAGGATGAAGGACCCAAGGAAAACAGGTCACATCCAGAAGCTAGAAAAGAGAAGACAATGATTCACTCTTGTCACCAGAAAGAACCACTTCACCCACAACTTTAGCCAGTGACATTGATTTTTGGGTTTCTGACATCTGGAACTATAAGAGAATATATTTATCTCCTTTGAAACCACTGAGCTTGTAGTGATTTGTTGTAACAACAAAGCAAAACTAATACAATAGTGCTACACAGTGTTTAAAAAACACTCAGTGACAACCAAAATTCTCAACAGGGAATTAGGTAAATAAGTTGTAATAAAATACAGTGCAGCCTTTAAAAAACTATGAACTCATATTGTCTAAAGAATAAAATTTATGTTTTAATTTTTATGTTAAAAAGATAGAGTAGGGCCAAAGAGATAGCTCAGTGGCATAAGCACCTGCCTCACAAGTGCAAGGTCCTGAGTTCAATCCCCAGTACAAAACTTAAAGAAAATAAGGCTGGATACATATATCTTATTTTTTTAAAAATAATTTTATTGAGAAACAAGTAGCAATGAGACAGTTTCAAAACAGATTACTAGCACAGTTTCAATAATTAATATATTGCATATTGTTATCTTTGTGGTTATTCATTGTACAAGATGCAGACATGACGTGCTGGCCACAAACACTATTAGAACAAATCTCTCTATTCATTGAATTAAGAGAATGCAGCTGTATATCTATCCTAACTATCCTATTTTGTTTATAGTGAGTGTTGTCAGTGGTGGGATTTTTTCTGTTTTTTATGTCCAAATATGACACAGCAAATGTGCTGATTTTGTGATTAGAAAACTTTTTTAAACAAAACTATTTTTCACGTATTCTTTCATTTATTTTGTCATTTTTAATTTATTTTTGCAATGCTTTGGATCAAACCCAGAGCCACAAAACCTGGGCAAGTGTTCTACCATTGATCTATACCACCATCCCTTGATCTTTTCATTTTGTAAAATAGTAAGCACATATACAATGCAAAGGAATTGCTGTTCTAGACATACATGTCAAATTTTAAAAAAAGACAGCTATACCCAAATGTTCTTCAATTCAGAATTTAAAAGTTTATTCTTGAATTTAAAAAAAATTAAGCCAAACAAGCTCAACATGAAAGATCATGTTCAATCATCCCCATGAAAGCTCAAAGAAATGACACACATTTCTCTCTCTCTACTTTTAAATCTCCTTCACTGGCCCATCCTTTAGTAATTGGAAGAGTTTATAAAGTGCTTTTACCCTTGGGTAAGTTATGAAAAGCACTGGAAAGCGTAACTGCCCATGGCACTTTGCAGTCCTGCCTGCAAAGAGTCTCCTGAAGCGAATGTCACACCAAAGGGTTGCACACTGAGGAAACAAATGGCAAACATGGAAAGGGACTCTGATATGACAGCAGCTTATAAAACCAAAGGATTAAAGTGTTTGCCATTCCTTTGCTACTTGCTTCTCTCCTGTTCTCAAGGTCTTTGGCTCTTCCTGCTTTTCCTCCCCTCTCTCAGTTTCCTTAGAGCATGGGATTTCTCCCATAAATCATGCTCTGATCTCTGCTGTGAATATTCTTTCTTCTCTAATTCAGTATAAACTATTCTTGAGCAATAATAAAAATTGCTTCAATAATCCACACACTGTACTGGGTTCTGGGATTACAATGATGAATGAAATAGGTTCTTGTTTTAATTAACTTCTACTGCACTGGCCCAGTAAATGCAGGAAAATGAAGTGGATTTTTCTGCAGCATAGACTGTCAGAGAGATTCAAATGGTGTAACAGAGGATGGGACTTAGTATCATACTAAGAGGAGAGGGACGGTTTAATGGAGAAGGTAGCATAAACGGCTTGCCTCTGTGCTCTGGGATCCGTGACTTCCCTTTCCTTTGCTCTGCACCCCACCCTATGAGTGTTGACTCCTGAAAACTGTATTTTCCCAGTTCCTTCGCCAGTTGGCCCCAGACTTGGTTCAGACAATGGAAACTTAGGCAGAAGCCTCTGGAGGAAGGCAGGAGGCCAACCACTTCTGTGTCTGGCTGTATCTAGGAGATACTTCTCTCTATGGCTGAGTCTCCATTTCCCTCTATTCCCACAAGAATATTCCTATGTCTTTTTCTTGTCTCCCAGTCCCAGCAATGCTAGAAGCTTCTGGTCCATGCATCTGTCAGTTGCTTCATCATTCCTCATTGGACCTTTCAGCGTTTTGATGATCCTTGAGATTAAGTACCCCACATTTAGTCAGCACTGTCTGTTTTTTCGACTGGATACTAGGATTCTTCATTGTCAAAGTAAATAGGGAAGCCATCTAGGTAGAGAGGACAGAATGACCATAGCCTAGGGTGCAGAAATGTGAGAAGCTAAGGTAGGTAAGTCTTGGACGTCACTGGGGATATGGAGGAGAGCACAGATGGGAATCTAGGGAGGATGAGATCACCAGGTGAGCCAACTAACGGGGGAGCATTGGTTGTACGTGCCTGGAGAGGCAGCACTGAGGGTTTTGATCCCAACATGTTGGTTAGACTTGCTCCATAGAAAGAGCAACAAAATGTTGGCTTTCCTTGTAGCCCTCCTTTTTCTCTAATTTTGGTCT